>NC_142012.1:106821543-107421543 GCF_049901735.1 Notechis scutatus
ACACAAATAAATAAACACCCCCTAATCTCTAAGAATGATAAGTACAACTTTGCTTGCAGCATTAACATTGAAGGTGGCCACATATCCTGTTTTACAAATGTTCATTTTGTTTTCTAAATGTCCCATTTTGAACTCTCAAGAAAAATACTTCTGTTGTTGCTAAATGCTCCAGCGATGTAACATTTAAGCATTGTCATTTCCATGTGTCTAGACACTATTTTCTATTTTATTATTGGTCAACTAGGATTTTGCATGAGGAAATTGTCTCCAATTAATTGCTTGTTTCTTTCTTTATGAAATAATGTCTTTATTGTTTAGACTGAACCCACAGCTATCATCCCTGGGCTGTAAAGTGCTACCAATTGGCAGCAAATGATTAATATTTTCTGTCTCCCCCCCCCTTCATGTATAGATCATGTACATTTTTTAGGCATGGTGCAGTAGCACTATTTAGAAAAAGTGGAAGACTGTATAAGTTGGGCTTTTTGTTGGGTTTTTTCTTTTTGCTTATTTATTTATTTATTTATTTATTTATTTATTTATTTGTTTGTTTGTTTGTTTATTTATTTATTTATTTATTTATTTATTTATTTATTTATTTATTTGTTTGTTTATTTATTTATTTATTTATGTAGGAATATTTTTGTACATCTTATATTCCATTGCCATTGGGGTTATTGTCTTATATTTTACACCTAAAGCTTATTTTTACAGGAACATCCTTCGTTCTGATCCTGATTCTTTTTCATGCACATGTCAATATGCCATTGACATTTTTTCCAGCATGTGTATGAAAATAGCAACCAACATCATTCCCAGCTTTATCCTTCAGATAAAGGAGCCTTTTCCTGTATCCCCAGGAGATGCCAAGGTTTAAATCTGGAACTTTTACATACAAACCATTTTCTGTAACATTTTGAGTTATAAGCCTTCTTTTCTGTGATGCCATGTCTTAAACATGACTTCATCTCAAAGGATGAAAATATTTAGCAGAAAACAGCAATGCAAAATTCAATCTTTGTTGCATGTGTAATTAGATTCTGTATAAAATGAGTGATCAACCTCCCTAAAGAAACGATTTTGTTATAATAGTATACATGCCCGGAGACAGCAAGGAACTCTAGATTAAATTTTATAGTAATGGGAAATGAAGAAACAAGCAGAACTTAATTATCATAAAAATATGTTCTAATTGGAAGTTCCAAAGTATTTATGACCATCCTGAATAATGTTTATGCTTTTAGTGATGATTTCTTTTCATTCATGGATAGTTTCCTTGTTTCACTCTGTATCCAAAGAAACATACTGTGTTTTAGATAAATTGTATCTGCTGCCTGAGGATTAGACCTAATAAACCAATTTCTAGGGATTTTGGTCTCACTGTTGTTCTGTTCCTTATCTGCATTACAGATGAAAAGCTGTTATAATATTTGAATTGAGCTAAATACCAACTATTTGAAAAATTAATGCATGTAACGTCCAATTTTCTTGCATTAAAATCACGCTTAAGTATAGCTTATGTCACTTATGTAAAAAAGGGTTTTGATTTTATAATTGTAACTATCATCTTGATTTTTTTAAATCAATGCACCTCTCCTGTCCCATGGTTGTTCCTGGAAATATACTTCTGTCACCCACTGAAAACAAGGCTGCATCATGAAAATTGTCACCATTTTCTTATTGACAATTGCAGGAAGTGTGAGGAAAAACTTGATATGGTTCAGAGGTAGTGATTGGAACATCTCAGGTATTTTTCTCACAAGTGGCATAATTTAAATTTCATTATACTGAAAATCAGTACTCTGCAACTGAAACCTGTTATAAGAACAGCTATACTGGTGTCAATCTGAAGCAAGTAGGAAGGCTTTGATACTGAATAAGTCTATGAATTTTAAACAATCAAAAGCAAGTGAATAAAATGTTTATATTTTCTGAAAGTCATGACTGTATATAATAATTTGAACCCATTTGGTAAAGAACTAGGAATGTTATACTAATTATTATTTTAAGTTTAAATCCACAAATGCAGACGCATAAGATTAGCAAATAATACCTAATGATGTGCTGTGTTCCCAGTATTATTTGAACATTTATATTGGCATCAACATAACTTTATACAGTATTTCATTTTTGAAAACTCATTATATATTCAAAATGTGTAGATAACCATTCCTTTTTTGCAGGAATTTTATCTGCTACCCAACTAATTAGAACATTTCAACATTTTATTGGAACCTAATATTAATAGTTTTGTTTGATTTTATAGTTTTAAATGTACATCTATCATTTATGGCAAAAAGCTTTGTCGAAAGAGTATTGACTTTTTAAATAGGATTGCAAAAGTTAGATGTACCAAAAAAGTAAAAAGAAACAGTAGCAAAGAAAATATATAGTACTAAATATCTTAATTCCCAGTTTTATGCTTCAGTCACTAGAACAACATACTTCAGATAAAGTGACTGTAATCTACACTGATGGAAATCAATAAGTGTAAGATTAGTACAATTTTTACAGCAATGCAAAAAAAAAGCTTAATAAAGCAAGATACATGTAAAGATGTATTACGAGTTACATAAAGAGGATTAACACATTTGATAATACTGGAATTTAAAATAGCTGGACATGATGTTTTAAAAGTAATAACCCACTGTATCTCTAACCATGAAAATGTTCTTACTTACCATAGATGTGACAATTGGATAGCAGCCGTTCATATTCATTGTCGAGAGCCAGATAATTAATACAGCATTATAGCCTGAAGAGACTATAAGAAAACATATATTAATTTACTTTTCAGAGGCAATAAGTGCTTCATGTAGAATGCTAATTTTTCAAACATGGGAATCTAACACATATACCTGAGCATATATTTTTTTACTCTGTTTTATGATACTTCCAGTTGGAAAGACAAATTCACAATTGCACAGCCACATATCTTATCTTTATCACTAGTCATTTCCTCAACTATCATTTTATACTAAGACTGGCAACAAAAATGTCACAGAATCACATTTATATGCAACTAATTGGCCACAGGTTGGCCTTTGTTCTTGCTAAGTGGAAAGATGGCAAGGATGAAACTTCATGACTAAGATGGAGCCACCATGTCATTAAGCTGACAACATTGTTATGAAGAGGCCTTTAAAATCATTCAGCTCTGGCCAGTAACTTTGTGAGACTCAAATTGTCACAAATCTTTTCAACTCGAATATCTTGCAGGCATACACTGCAAATGTTAAGTTATTTCTACCTACTACATAAATTTGTATCATCTGAAAGAAAAATAATATTCCTAGTTATTCCATTTAATGGGCAGAGCAAGCAATTTTAAAAGAGTTTTATTCCACAGGATTCAGTTTTATACAATTCCAGCTTACTTGATAGGAAAAAAAAACCAGTATATATTTCCAATATGTAGTGGGATGAATGGGATTCATGAATAGGATTCAGTAAGATCAAACACTAGGGTAGCATTCCTACAAAATGTGACTCGTGGTTTACTGGAATAATCCAACAGATTTTATTGACAGAATACACTGGATCTTCACCTAACTAGCCTGATTTGGCTAGTCACAGATAGAAGATTGCGCAAACTCTAGCCAGGTGTCCATGTTAGAAAATCTATCATCAATTTGGTGGTTACTGTCCATAGTGAAATTTTTATATTGGCTTTAAAAATAGCATTAGTCATTGTTGGGCAGAATGTCAGTGATAAAGATGATTTTGCTTACCTAGAACATTATTTTTGTTTGAATGATGTACTATTTAGACAATGGCAGAAGGATATAGTTGAATTTGTATATCAGAGGAAGATCATGACCTAAATATAAAGTATCACAAGATGCAAAGGAAAGCGGAGGATTGAGTCTACCAGATTTGAAATTATATTTTGTTGCCTGTTGTTTAGCTTGGATAAAAGAGTGGGTGTTGTTAAGAAATAGAAGGATATTACAGTTAAAAGGACTTGATTTGAGGTTTGGGTGACATTGATATCTATGGCATGATAAAGGTTGAAAATATTATGTCAGGCGGACCATTCTTACAATATGGCATAAATATACCTTTATGCTCTGCCCTAAACTCCTTTGTGGCTTTCAATGGAAGAAACTTTTTATACCTGAAAAATGATAAGGAAACACAAACTAACTTATTATGATATAGAATTTTCTCAAGAAGATTACAAAATAAAATCAAGAGGAAGATTTGACAATAGAGGGATATCCTTGTCACTGGTTTTCTCATATACAATTGTTAAGAAAAAATTAAAGTGGATAAAAGATTTTATGGTTTTGAACAATGTAAGACTGAGTTTGAAACAGAATTATGTACAAATGATGAACATGTTATTGCTAAAAATGTATAAACTTTGTTGAAATAAGAACCAGAAAAACAAGTGAAAGAATGTAATGGACTAAAACTTTTGGTTATAAGATATAATGGGAACAATAAGAAACTGTGTTACTGAAAGGATTGAAAATGTACATTCTAATCTTAAATACAACTTTAATAAATTGTTGTATTATGATGATAGTATTGGTTACCAGATAAATTATGCAGAATGTAAAAAGCTACTTTAAATATTTGTTCATAATGTGAACAACTTGATGGGACATTTTACCTTGTTTGGTGGACATGTAAAGAAGGCAAAAAATTTGGTCACAAATATATTCATTAATTCAGAAGATTTTAAAAATTAAAGGTCAGCTGAAACTAGATGCCTTTCTTTTGGAAGTAATGGACAAGCAACTAGAAAAAAATCATGGAACATTGTTTTCATATATGAAACTACAGCAAGATTATTATATGCTTAAAGATAGAAAAGTTTGACATTACTCACAATAGAGGAAAGATTGGTGAAGTTGATAGAACTTCCAAAAAATAGATGAAAGACAGTATGAATATTTATGGTTAGAAGACCCTTATAGGCTTTTTTAATGAAAAAAGAAAAAAAATATTTAACATTTGTGGTTTTGATGATTAGAAAAAAATGGATAATAGAAAAAAATTAAGTTTTTTGTATTGTCATCTGTCATTTTTTGTACTGTCATCTGTACTGTCATTTTGTACTGTACTGTAAGAGATACTTTGTAATCATACATGTATTTGCTGCAAAAAAATGCATTTTTTTCTTTTTATCCTTTCTTTTTTGCAACTTTGTTTTCTCTTATATATCTCTCTTTCTTTGTCCTTTTTATTCTGTGCTATTTTGTGGTAACTTTTATGTTCTTTTGAAAACTTTTAATAAACTTTGCAACAAAACCCATTTATTGTACTCCAAAGATGGTTGCTGAGGCATTTTCAAACTGCATTTAGCAGGTCATGTGGAAATGCTCTCAGACATAAACAGGAAGGTAGAGATTCTTCTGCTGGATGTTTCTTCCTCTGAGTTACAAGGTGATGGAAAAGCTGTGACCTTGGCTGAGAAGGGCCTGAGTAAGTAGAATGGGGTGATTTTTCCCCCCCTGGAGTCTTCTGCTGCATGATGAAAGAGTCCACAATGGTGCTCTCGCTGTGAACAATGAGAGGGATGTTTTTAAAAAGTCAGGAAAAGTGTTGAATGCTGTTCTATCACACTGCTCGGTGATTGTTACCTATTGTCATACTAACTGTGGGGGAAAATGCTTCTTCTTTGATGCCATCTAATGGCCATTTAGATTTTTACAGCTCAGATTTGGTAGCCAGTAGTATCCAGTTGTTACAGCATTAACTTTTTGGAGAGTTGATTTGTGCTTACTTTTTAAAAAGAATTTCCACTACCATCCCCATCAATCAGATCTGCAAGGGACCTTGGAGGTCTTCTAGTCCATCCCCTTTGCTCAAGCAGGAGACCCTATCCAATTTCAGACAAGTGACTGTGCAGTCTTTTCTTAAAAACCTCCAGGGATGAAGCACCCACAACTTCTGAAGGAAAGCTGTTCCACTGGTTAATTGTTCTCACTAGTTTCTAGCCATTGTTTCTTGCCTATGTTTCTTCATGGAACATACCGCCATCCCAAGTAGGTGCTAAAAATATGTGTGATCATTCGATCACAACAAGGAGATCCAGAAACTCTTTGTTGCCATCCAGGTCCTTTCCATATTTTGGCAGCCCATATAAAAATAAATTCTTAATAAAAGACTTAGCAATCTTTTACTCCAGGGGTTTCAAACTCGCGTCGTCATGGCAGCATCACATGACATATTGGGACTTTCCCCCCTTCGCTAAACCAGGTGGGGGTGGGGCCAGCATGTGATGCATCCGGCCCATGGGCTGTGAGTTTGACACCCTGTTCTACTCCTTCCATGTCTCTTCTATTCAGACTGGAGGGAATAGTCAAAACAAAACCCTAACCCTGGGGTTATTTTCCCCATTTTGAATGAAATCTCCCTGTCCGTAAGTAGAAGAGAAAGAGTCCATGGACCAACACAAGAAACAGAAGTCTTCCTAATGTCTTCACAGGGAAATCATGCATCCATACACACTGAAGGCTTAACTGGAACTTATTCCTATTTCAACTATCTGTGCCATCCTGAAAGTGAATCTAAGGCTAAATTTCATTTTACTAGAACTGTATGTGATATAAGTAATCACAAACTCAGAAAAATTCCAAAAATTATCAAAAACAATCCCTTGTAACAGGATCAGTTTGGGATCATTTCTTCCCATCATTAGTCATAAATTTCATAATGCATAAATGGATGTGATACATTTACAATGATTTACCATATTTCTACAAGATCAGATATATTCACTGATATACTATAATAAAGTACAGCTTTTTTCATGGCCATAGCATGCATGCATACATACATACATACATACATACATACATACATACATACATATATATATATATATATATATATATATATATATATATATATATATATATATATATATCACGACTTCTGTAGTTCAGTTCCTGATTCATGAAATCATCTGCTTCCTACTTTCATTCTTTGTTTTTTAGCATGATTTTTATTGAATCTTTTAAAAAAGAAAATAAAAATAATATAAAATGAGGGAGAGAAAAAAGCAAAGAGTGCAAGAAAGCAAAACTGAGATTTTTTTTTAAAAAATAGATACAAGTGGCTTCCAATATTCTCCATAGTAGTTAATATATATATAGCCAAATATATTTTAACTCTCTCTCTAAAGTTACATCATGACATTCTTCTTTCTGTAATCTATCCTATATAATCTTTAAACTCATAAATCACAAATTCATTTTTCCCCATTTTGTTTTGTGGGAAGCTCACCACCCCCTTAGAAAAATGAAATATTTTGGGGGAATATTAAAAGAGGCCAGAATATTATATTTCCCCAAATGGAGAAAAGTCAGAAAGCATCCCCCAACAGCCTCCAACAGATGCCGGGAATCTTTAGAGATGGAGATTTTGTGCCCATTAAGAAATCTAGACCAATCTATTCATAAAGAAAACAACCTCCCCTCCAGATGATGGGATTAAGAAGGAAAAGAACAACAACTTTAGGACATAATAGGCTTAATCCACCACCAATCAAATAATAAAACACACAAAGCAAGCCTCAAAATTACAAAATACTGTAAACTGAATAAAAATCCTTTCACTCATCGAACTAATTTTGTCATCTGTCCCAGAACTGCATCCTGTGGTTGGTCCTGCTCATCAATAAGCAGAGTCCTTCTTTTCTATTAGCCTCCATTTTATTTCCAGCCAGGGGTGGGCTGCTAGGAGTTTGCAGGGGTTTGGGAGAGACCTAGCTAAGATTTTGTGCAGTTAGGAGAACCCCCAAATCCCACTCCTGGCTGGCCCCTTCCAGCCCACCCCACACCTTCCAGGAGTCCCCATGTGGCCCATTTTAGATGCAGGTAAGTGCAGGGCATGTGGGGAGACTTGGGAGGGCGAAAAAAGGGCCTCCTGGAAGTTCAGGAAGGCCAGAAATGGGCCCATTTCTGGCTTCCAGAGAGTCTCCAGAGCCCAGAGAGGCCATTTTTTTTCCTTCTGAGAGGCTTGAGCAAAGCCTCTGGAGCCTGAGGAGGACAAAAATGACCCCACGCCACCACGGTGCAGGAGGCTGACTAGGCCATACCCACCACAGCCACACCCACCCAACAACTGGGCAGACAACCCGTTGCGAAAATTTTCGAAGCCCACCCATGTTTCTAGCGCCTTTTTCCTGACTTGAAACAGGACTGGATTTTTCTTCAAACAGTTCATTTTGCTTCCCCCTCTCTTTCTGAAGGCTTACTACCTTTAAAATTAATGTTTGAAATCCTTGTTTCTCTAGAATTCAGCCTCACTGTATCTGAGCAAGCATGCAGAAGATTTGTAAAGAAATGTGTTCTGTTTCTATGGCATTTGGGGCAATAAAGACTTACTTTTCTTTTTATTACCTTAGTTCTGATAGATCCTGAGAAACAGTGTCAGCCATGCAAGCTGTCAGGAGGATTTTAGTCTATTTACATATTCAAGCAGTTTAAGCCATATTGAGTGAGAAAATCCCATCATTTGAATAGAATTGAAAACTGCAACAGGTACACTAAGTTCATCCCTATGAGATAAGTGGATTAACTGGATGATTCTGGAACAATAGAAAGTTGTACCGATTTGAATCTCTTTTTGATAAAGTTGAGGTTCACTTTTAATTGGCTGTGCATTTACTGAGCTCCATTTTTATGCAAATCAAGGCTGAAATCCTCTCAGGGTAAAGGAAAAGTCAACCTTAGCCAACAAGGGTTTGATGGAACAAAGACAAGCAAAGTCACAGATCTGCATTTCTTTATGGTTCTGCATTTTAGCTTGCAGGATGGAGAGACCCCATTTGTAAAGCATTAAGGACTCCTTCACACATTCGATTCTGTCCTCCAAAAGTCCTATGTGAGGAGCTATAGATTTATGAAAGAAACAGCCCTGTTTTCCTAATCTCTTTGCTGTCAAAATGGTTCTTGATAGTCAGGCACTACCAGCCTTTCATCCTTCCGAGGTGGGTAAAATGAGGACCCAGATTGTTGGGGAAAATAGGCTGACTCTGTAAAAACCGCTTAGAGAGGGCTGTAAAGCACTATAAAACCTAAAGTGCTATTGCTATTTTCCCAGCTTTCTCCTGCTTGTTGTACACTTACTTTAATTGTGTTTTCGGGTCTGATTAAGCAGGTGACTATATGACCCAGTTTACTGTTTTTTACCATCCTCTCTTTCTTTAACAGGCCAACTGTTAAGAGAGCCTGTGCGACCCGTTGCACATATTACTCTCAGTGTTTGGTTAGCATTTAGCAATTTATTTATTGGTGTTAAAAGATGTATATATGTGCTACCTTTTGTTATGTTATATTTCAGATTGCCTAGTTATAAGACATGGGGGATACTTGCAAGTGACCCATAGAACTGAAAAACTGTGATTTCACCTATTTTTAAGGGAGAGATGGAGGGAGGGAAGGGAGGGAGGGAGGAAGGAAGGAAGGAAGGAAGGAAGGAAGGAAGGAAGGAAGGAAGGAAGGAAGGAAGGAAGGAAAGAAAGAAAGAAAGAAAGAAAGAAAGAAAGAAAGAAAGAAAGAAAGAAAGAAAGAAAGAAAGAAAGAGGGAGGAAGAGAGGGATAATCCTAGAGAAGGGCAGAGAGAAGATAGTGACATAATTATGTCAATGTTTATTTACCTATGTCCTACGTATATTTTAATTTCAAATCTAATAATCCTCAGTTGCCCAACATATTCTGAAAATCCCGATTGGGAAGTCCTCTATTAAACTGTGTAATATTGTTTCCAACACTGGGAACAGCCATATACACCTTTAGAGGAATGGTTATACAAAAGTTATGAATTGTGCTGAAATGGATAAATTAACGCTGAGTTTAAAAGATAAGGAATCTTCAATATTTTATAAGGTATGGGAACAATGGTACAACTGGATAGATCGGAGACAGACTAAGGATAAGTAATTATTAAATATAGAATATAGATAAAATAAGAATATAATTATGCACAAATTAATATTTGTAAATATTGCACAAACGATTGTTACACGATAAGCACCACAAACAGCTGTTATTATATATATTTTATGTTTTTAATGTAATAAAATTCAATGAAGTTTATTTTAAAAAATAAATAAACTGTGTAATATTGGAGATTATTGTATTTTCTTAATGTCCCCTTCATTTTTTGACTTTATGGTGAAACAGCCTTTTTCATTCTGTGTACCCATTTAAAGTTTAAACTATGCTGGTTTTATTAGACTTTATTCATGGATTCATGGTTCCACTGAAGTAGTTTAAGCTAATTGCCTTCCAAAGATATTTGCTTATAATTGCTGGTCAGAAATTTAACATCTCGGTATTGTTGTGAGTACAACAGCCAGTTAAGGAGCAGCCAGAAGCCTTAACAGCAAGTTATCTCAGCTACACATTATGATATCCTCCATTTCCCCATTGCTGTGCTCAGAACAATTCCTGTCATTATCTAAAAGAAAAGGAGACTGTGGAGGCTATGTTCTATTTATTTCCATGCATTCAATCTAAAAGAATCAATTCTTCTAGAAAGAATCAAATTTACTTATTTGCTTTACTCAAACCCTTGTTTTTACATAATTTTCTATATGTAGTTTATTGATTGAACAATTACCAAGAGTTTAATTGGTAACTGTTTAAATTTCTCTAATGTCTGATCAAAGATGTTGCACATTAATAATATTGGAAATAATTGATATTCCTGATAAAGATATCTAGCATCTCTCTTTTTCTCCCTCTCCCTCTCCTTTTCCCGTCCACTGCATTGCCTTTCAATGGAATGGCATCAGTATTTCATAGAGTTGGAAGAGTTGAGATGGTTATTATGCATATTCTTATGTTAAGCTCTGATTCAGAGTTGCCCTATTCTTTAATCCGCTTTCTCTCTCCTTTTAAGAGGAGTTATCCAAGGAGGGGAAGCTTAACAATGGTCTCTGAAATGGAAAGAAATGAGTCAGTTAAGATTTTGCCCTGGGAATCAGGGTTTCTTTGTTCTTGTGTGTGTTTGTGTGTGTCTGTTTTCATCTCAAAAGAAATGAACAAAATAATTTTCTGGTAATTTTTAATTTGCTTTACAAAAACACTTTTATTCTTAACAGCATTATAACACTTTTGTGATGCACTTGACAGCATATCCAACCAGATAGTTTTGGAACTGAAATTTGTGTCTAATTTTCATGCTTATTTTTTCTTTCTGAAGCATAAGCTGGTACTATCACTAATAGGATAACAAGAGCAACAACTATAAATACCATAAAACAATATGCCTGCGCTGTCCAGACAGTTTAGAGTTAATGCGATTTGGGATAGTTAGTTAGGAATTGAGAGCTGTCCCCTTAAAGGAATGCATCATGGTAAATGTAGTTAAGGTATCCTGGAAATGTAGTTCATGTCATGTGGCCACATCTGTACTCCTGATTGGTCACTAAATTGACCCTTGTTGAGTTGGGGGAGGCTCCCTCACTCTTGCCTGAATCCATTACCATGCACCCACTTCAATTTTCATGGGGATGAGAGTTTATTATCTTTCTACACCATAATGCAGATATGCAAAGGAATGGACATTAGGAAGAACCCCGTCATACCTGTGAGTTGATAAGGATGCCCGATGAACCAATAAAGAAGACTTTGTATGGATGCTTTGTGGAGTTGCTCTGTCTGCCTTATACCCATCCAGAGAGTAACAAGCAGAACAGTGGAAAGATATTATTAATCTTGATTCCTGGAAGAAGTAGAGTGAAGCAAAAGTAATTTGAATTTTGTGATAAAGACAAAGATATTTGGGGGAGGCTCCCTCACTCTTGCCTGAATCCATTACCATGCAGCTGTTTCAATCTTCAGGGGGATGAGAGTTTATTATCTTTCTACACCATAATGCAGATATGTAAAGGATTGGACATTAAGAAGAACCTCGTCATAACTGTGAGTTGATAAGGATGCCCGATGAACCAATAAAAATACTTTGTATGGATGCTTTGTGGAGTTGCTCTGTCTGCTTTATACCCATCCAGAGAGTAATAAGCAGAACAATGCCTTCCTTTTCACTCACTAGATAGTGCATTAAATTCATACCCAAGAAATCAATACACCAAAACAGTTTTGTCACTGGTGGATTAAAGTGAGAAACATGCAATGTTTTGTTTCCTCATATTGGAAAAAGTAGGCACCTTGATATAAAGATCACTGTGCATTTTTTTTTCTTGTACTGAAGTAAATACCAAGTTACTTGTTTTCTGGAATTTGCTGATAGAAGAAATACAGTTATTTAGATTTGCTTTTCATGAATTCAAGATGGAAACTTTTATCAAAAGGTCACAAATTTTGATTCTTAATTGATGGTATTGGGAAATCTCAGTAAGATACAAATACAACAGAGCAATATTGTATAATTTAAGAAGTAAGATAAAGCTCATATTTACCAACTTCTCTATTAGAAGTAGGAAGTCAAGAATGCTATAATGGAAACATGGAAAATAAGAAACCATGCCCTCATCCCTAAATTCTTTATTTACGACTTATGTATGACTTCTACAACAGGAAGAAAAAAGACAGCAAGCACCAGGTCATCAAAATCTGGATTTTATAATAAAATATTATTCTATAAATAATGGAAAATCTTGAGCCAAGATAATTTTATGACTACATTCTCTTTCATACTTTCAGGTTTATTAAGGTGATAGATGTCTTCTCTGGTTTGCAATCTGGCAAACCAAGAGAGAGAATTTATAATTCTTGCTCCTAAACTTTTTTCTGGTTCTATATTCTTCTTCCATATCTATTTCTACCACTTGTATCTAGGCATTTATTTATGATGTTTCAGCTTTTCCTTCTGTCCCAGAGGTATCTTCTTATGTTTAGGAATGTACTACTCTAGAAGAAACATGGGAGTCCATGTTTCTTCTAGAGTCCATAAGCACTACATTATATTATTAAAACAATTAGCATGAAATATAATAAATTCTAAATCGATTATAATAAAGGCAATATAGTAGATGCAGAAAAATCCTCCCTGTCTTCTTTCTCACACATCACAAAAGTTTTAACCAAAGTACCTGCTCTAAAAATGGCTGAATTAGAAGATACATAATCTTTACAGTCATATTTTAAAATTTGGTCTAAGCAGATACAAAAAATATTGGATGCTTGTCACAACCACCATTTTCTATTTATAAGAAGCAGTTCTTAATATGTGACTATGTACTTTTTTATCTCTATTTCCTCATCCCATTATAATTCAAATATATAGGGAGAGCGTGGGAAGACAAAGTGCAAGTTTCTTTGCATAATTCTGACAATATCTGTCAATTGTACCTTCTGTCTCTGAACAGAAATTGCCAATTATATCAATTGTTGGATTAACAAAATGACTAACACCTGAATGTCTAACAAAAATATTCATTGACACATCTCTCGAAATTTCACAAAAATAAACAAGCCAACAAACATATTAAAAGATTTCTGAAGGAACAACCACCTAACTGATTTAGCTCTTCTGACAGATAATAAGAATTTATTTTCTAGGAAAGCATAACAAAACAAAAAATTCTGGTCTCAGAATGTTGCAAATAATCTCAAAATTCAAACTTAGCTCTCGCAAAGTTTCTACATGATTTGAACAACGCTTGTTCTGTTTACAAAATTCCAAAATGCAGTTATATATCGTCAGCTATTGTCAGACTTCCAAGTCTCCTCTGCCAACTCACCACTGCCAAGTCACCAAAGAGCAATTCAACATGGCCAATTTGCCTCAGGGACAACTTGCCACAGGCAACTGGAGCGAGAACCAGCAGGTGAGTGGGTGGGCAGAGTGTAGAGCAGTGGTGGCAATGACCAGGGGCTTCCCATTCTCATACACACATCCTCTGCCGCCACTCAGGCTGTTCTGCACCACCATTTGGTGGTGGCAGCAGCGAGTGGGTCAGGTGGTGGGGAGACGATGGAGGCTGGGCACATCTCATTTTCACATTCCTGCTGCTACTGCTGTTGCTGCCGCTGCGCCAAACAGAAGCTCCATTGCCTGAACACTGCCACTGAATGGCCTATGGTGGCAGTAGTGGTAGCAGGGGATGTGTGAAAATAGGAAGCCCACATCTGCGACTGCCACTCTGCACTCTGCACTTTGCCCACCAACTCACCTGCCCATCTGCTTATCTCTTTCTCCAGCTGCCCATGGTGAGTTGTCCCCATGGAGAATTCAGTATGTCGGGTTGTCCTGTGATGACTTGGCAGCTGTGAGTTGGCAGAGGTGATGAGCTGGCCGCACCGAGTTGGCCGTGCTGTATTGTCCCATTCCGCCATGAAAGGCAGAACTGATGACCACAGTGAAATGAAGAGCCAGCAAGTAGACTGCCTTTTCAATTATCTCTTTTCAGAAGCTGGTGCCCAGGAGACCTGAATGCAAAAACAGATTCTGAGGTGAGATTCAGGGTGTACTTTCACTCTGAAAAATGAGGATGCTTGTTGTTTTTAAAAATCACGCCTTTTGGGCGAATAGGGAAGAAAACTCCTGACGTTGAGGTCAGGGATGCAGCTGTCCAGGAGGCCAAAATTTGTTTCAACCTGAATGCAAAAATGGATGGTGGGATGAGATTTGGGGTGGAATTCATGCTGAAAAATGGTATTGCTTGTTGTTTTTAAAATCAAGCCTTTTCGCTGCCTGAGAAAGAAAAGAAAAAAAGAAAAAAAAAATCATCCTCAATGCAAAAGCAGATGCCAGGAAATTTGGGCTGGAATTTTAAGCTGAAAAACGATGCTTGTGCTCCTGATGCTGGGATCGGGAATGCAGGTGCCCACAAGGCCAATTTTTTTAACCCAAATGCAAAAATGGATGCTGGCATGAGTTTTAGGGTGCAATTTCATGCTTAAAAATGATGTTTTTAAAAATTGAGCCTTTTGGGTACAGCGAGGACTTCCGATTACCCATAAATGCTCCAAACACTTGTTCCTCATGAAAATTTAGCAGCTTCGAGGTGGTTTAGAGTTCTGAGAGACAAGGAAACAGCCATGTTTCTCAAACATCACCAGGGTCTTTAAAATGACACTGGGTTCACACACTTTCTTTTCTAATCACTTTCTGAAACTGTTGCATTTTTAGCTACTAGGTACCTTTGGATCAACAGCACTGGGGTCAGTTCTACTGCTGATACTTATTTGAACAGAATAAATATTTTCCTTTGCTGAGGAAAATTCTGTGCTTCATTATCTAGGAGATCTAGTTATGATTCACTTCCTGTTATATAATCTTGTGGCTTTCAAAGAGTATTTGATAATAAGGAATCTTTTGTTCAACAAAATATTCTTTGCAAAAAGAAATGTTGACCATGACATTCTAGCCACAACTCTCATTGTGAAAGGAGGAAGAAGACATGGTTTTGTTTTGTTTTGTTTTTTGTCCTATTATTAATTACTTTTTTCTCTTACTGACATTTTTCTTTGCTCGCTAGATTCTCTGGTCTGATTTTATTCTGTCCTTTATGTTCTATGAATTTTGGATCCCAAGTTTGATTGTGATTCCCTCCCCAGGTATAACACTTTTTTTTTCTGCCTTCCCACCTTCATCCCTGCAATGACAGCTGCAGAAAGGCTCTGAGGAATTTTAAGTGGGCTTTTAACCTGAAGAAAAGTTTCATGGTGAGCAGAAGGAAGGCATCCTTTAAAAAAAATGTGCTGAAAGGATACAGATCAGGCCCTTCATTGGTCTTCCCATGCAGTTTTCAAGCTGGAAACATAAAACCAAAAAGCAGAGAAAGGAGAGAGTAAAAAGCAAGTAGCAAAAAACTTACACATTTCTGCTCATCAGTTATCAGATTTTACCCTTTGTTCAATTGATGAGTGACAGCTTAGAGCTTTACTGCCCTTGGAAATGTCAGCACTAGATCATTATTTGATGACTATCACTGCCAGCATAAAGGTCCTTGCGAAGAAGGAAGCTAATGTTGCTGTCATAGACTTCAGTGGCCAGCCTGACATGCCTTTTGTCTGAGAAGATGCCATGGATCTTCTCCTATCAAACGATTCAGCCACGAATATCATATACAAAAGGGATAGAGGAGACTTAATTTCTGCTTCACAGCTTCCTAAGATGATGGAATGCTATCATTTTGTAAAGAGACGTAATTTCAGAAAGAAGACCAACTCCAAATATTAGCATGGCTTGCTTTGTGAAGACCTCTCTTTCCCATTTTATTCTCTTCGGCTCAATGATGATATAAAAGGTAGAGAAATCTAGCGCAGGTAATTAATGAAATTACAACAAAACAGCAAAACAACAAAAATGGCCCTTTTCTGGCCTCCAAGACAAATCTTTCAGATGATTTGTCAATGATCTCAGAGCTCAGGACAACCCCTGCCCAGCTGCAACAATTGAGGGTGGATCGGACAAAGAGGAAAGAAAGCTACCATGCCACTTCTACCATATTACCAAGTTAGCGGTTGTCTAAAGATTGTCCTTCATTAATAAAGGAGAATATTTGTAGCAGCGCAGGATTGACATGAGAGGTCCTTGGTGCTCTCTGAATTTGCTTGTTTTCTTGCAGACATTTCATTACCAAACTAGGTAACATTATCAGTGCAGTGTTGCACTGTTGGCTGTCAGTTTATATTCCAGTGGCTTGCCTATTGGTATTGGTGTGTGTGTGTGTGGGGGGGGGTCTTAGAGATTCTTTGGTTGGGCTGTTTGCTGTTGGATTCTTTGACAGTTTCTTGATTAGAGTATTGTTTACCTGATTGTTGATCTGATGTTTACCTTGGAGTTAATCTGTGCTGAACTAGGTGCTGGTTACTGGTGGAGAGATGCTGGAGTCTTTTTATTCCTTTATGGGCTGGGTGATAGTTTCTTCTGCATAGTCTATAGATGTCATTAATGTGTCTACATATGTGTCTATTGATGGCTGGTTTTCCAGAATTTGTCAGAAATTTCCTGGTGTTTTTGGACTTGGCTTAGTCTAGGATGGTCACATTTTCCCAATATCGAATTCCCAATATCAGTGTTTGCAAGGGTGGTCTTAGAGATTCTTTGGTTGGGCTGTTTGCTATTGGCTTCTTTGACTTTGCTTGGGGTAATGGGAAAATGTGACCAAACTGGACCAAGCCAAGTACAAAAAAATGCCAAAGAAGCCAACAGTAAACAGCCCAACCAAAGAATCTCTAAGACTAACCCCACCAACACTGATAGGTAAGCCACTAGAATATAAACTGACAGCAAACTGCTCTCCTCACTAGCACTGATGATGTTACCTAATTTGGGTAATGAAACATCTACAAGAAAACAAGCATGCTCAGATAGCAGCAAGGACCCCTCATTGTCCTTCATCTTCTTGTAATCCAAACTATCCTTTTCTGTGATCTTTTCTTTCTTTCTCTTTCTCTCTCTCTCTCTCTCATTGAAAACATAGCACTGCACTCACACTTCTTTCTTCAAAGCAAGATTCCTTTTATATTGGTAATTTTTTTAGAAGATGGCGGATGAAACAAAAGAGCCAGAGCAAAATTACTAGCATTTTCTTCTTTAAAGCCTTTGATATCTGGTGGGTATCAACTATAACATACCCCTACAAGCTTGAGTAGGAACAGAAGACAATTATTTAGGTTGTAAGTGGTTGAGTTATGTTGGGTTTGGGGGAGGATAGTATTGGCTAGCGTCTTGTTACCTCCCATATTCTGGGCCTCAAACTTTTACTTAATTTTCAGGAGCAAGGGTTTTTTAATTAGTTTTTTATATGGCTGCCCAGAGAAATCTCTCATACTTGTAAATAAATAGGTGTCAGAGTTATAGGGCAACTGAACCTGAGAAATGTCCTTTAGTAGAGGTGTCAAACTCACAATGACACGTTGTTATGTGACATATCGCAACTTTTCCCCCCTTTGCTAAACCGGGGATGGGCGTTGCCAGTACATGATACATCCGGCCCATGGGTTATGAGTTTGACACCCCTGTCCTATAGGAAATTTCTACTCCTTGGCTAAAAGAGAACAGTGAAGAGGGAGAATAAGCAAGCAAGCAGCATTTTGCAAAAAAAAGTTAATGCATTCTAGTTCAACAATATTATTTGAGCATCAGTTTCCCTGCCAGACTTCTAAGTGTACTTTTAACATTGATATTCATCTGAAAGAAAAAATTGAGTGGCCAGTGGGGAAAAAAACCCACCCATTTACTAGTAGGCAAAATTATTCCTAGCTATGTTTCTTTAGTGTCTAGGATTTCACGATTGGACTAGCTTAATTTTTTTTCTGAACAGGAATGAACCAGTTCAGGCAAGATTCTGGGCCCTTGTACAGGTAATCCTCAATTTACAACAGTTCATTTAATGATTGTTTAGTGAAGTTAGGATGGCACTGGAAAAAAATATCACTTAACTATGTTATTAATTCAACTATTATTGTAGTGATTCACTTAACAAACGTAGCAAGAAAAGTCATAAAACGGGGCAACCCCCCCTTAACAAATTTCTCACTTAGCCAAATAAATTTTGGGCTCAATTGTGATTGTAGGTTGAGGGTTATCTGTATGTAACATTTTAATTTTGGAAGAAAAGAGGCAATCATGGAAATAAAGATGATACTAGAGCTGGATAATTTGATGTGCAGTTTCTGTTTTTAAAAAGTTTAAAGAATCCTGTGAAAGGTGAGCCTAATAACGGACTTCTGTATGACTTCCAGGCCCTCAGTTCAGCTGAGAACAAATTTTCTTCAGAAGAAATATTCTCTTTTATCGATATTTCGTTCAGCTGAAAACTGAAGAATCCATTCTTCCAGAACTACAGAAGATATCCAAGATGAGCAGCTGTGGTGCCACCAGGAGAAGAACAAGATAGAAATAAAGCCTATCTATTGGAATAAGAGATTTTTTTAAAAAAAATCAGTAACAAATCCAGATAATTAAATAGAATTAAAAGGGGCAGGAAGCCTCATGAATAGGCAGAAAGAAACCCATTGGGATTGGACATTGGGATGCCTCCTATACTGTAACTGATAAGAAACTGGGATTATTCCACTTTGTCAATCAATATTCTGTGACCTTTGAATGTGAGCAGTTTTCCACTATCTTCCACCTCTTTATTTTCATGCACCTACAAACTGCAGAGACTCTAATTTTTTAAAAAAGAAGCTGATCTTCTGATTCTGTTTTTGTTAGCATTCACGTGTTCACTTCTGTCTTATAGAAAGTGATTGTAATATTAATAAAAGTATCAGATATTTCTCCTGACATATTTCTTATCCTCCATGTCTAGATATTTCTTCTAACATATCTTCCTGGAAACCCAACATGTAAAAAACATTGCTAGTTTAGCATCATGGCATATTTATTAGTGAATAATTGATAACGCTACATCCTTTTTGCTGTGGTGGCAAATCTTTGAATCTAACTGTTGGAGAAGAGAACATCATCATGAGATTTATTATGCAAGATAATATGAATGGGATAGAACCAATATAAAATATCATTACCGTTTCAGAAACAAATTTAGATAAGAACATGCTAATATGCTCAGAAATGTTGTATCAGCAAAGATAAAGGTATTGCTTGACAATGTATTAGCTTGTTGTAACTTATCCATTCCAAATTGTATTTCTTTCTGCAAACATCTTGAATGAAATCACTTGTAAATCACCTATTTAAGCTTGGAGAGATTAGACGTACAATAAATGGTTTCATAAATTAAGGCCGGATGAAAACAACTGTTTGTGAACATTTTATCTTTCCTAGCAAAGAAGCTCAGCAAAACTAACTTACATATGTTGGACATGAAAGCTGATCAGGGAGATGGCACTGCAATGTATGATAGAAATATTTGTTACCATATTTAGTTAGTATTAGTCCTGTTGACACATCATGCATGGACACCAAGTTCTGTCTTTCGATAAACACAGTAAACTTTAATGTTTACATGGGACCAAATGAATTATTTCTGGTTTTGGGGGATGCACAATTACACAATGTACTGTAAATTTTCCTTTTAATATATTTTTGCTAATTGAGAAAAAAAAATCACTTCAAACCATCATAAAGGAGTATGATATTCTTCCACTGATTTTGAATTAATCAACTACCCAGTATTATAAAACTGACATATTTATTTAAAACTTTGTTACATCCACCCAAGTCCAGGTGGTTCACAACAGCTGTAAAACCAATAACTATAAAACATACTCTAACCATAATGTAAATAAAACAGTAAAATGATGAGATCAGGCCCATATGCGAAGGTCCAATTAAACTGATTTATTACTAATCAAGCCTATGCATGGGAACCTTTTCAACTAATGGTAAGCACCAGCTTGGAATACGATAAGGGTTAATTGAATTCAAGGGAGGTTGGAATTACTTTGCTTGTGGCTACATTGGGATTCTAGGCTGATCCCTCTTTTAACTCTGCCCTCAGGTTCTGCCACTCCTTCGCTACTGATCCTGTGCCATGTAGGATTTTAGAGATGACAACCAACACCTTGGATTGCACCTGGGAGGAAACTTGGAGCTGCTTGCGCAATAGAGGTGTAGCACAGGCAAACACCCGATACTAAGTGTTCTTCTGCACTCTGGACCAGTTGCAGCTTCTGAATAGTCTTTATGGGCAGCCCTATATAAAGTGTGTTGCAATAATCCAGGTAGGAAATAATTAAGGCATGAATGATCATGAGCAAGGCCTCCTGGTCCAGGAAATGGTGCAATTGGCACATAAGGTAGATCTGTTCAAGTGTCTTCTAGCCACCTTGCTTTTTTTACCTTTTAACATGTTTCACATGTTAAGAAACATGATTTTTGTAAACCCCTCAAAGCACCAGGAGCATTATTGTCATGCATGCTATTATTTTTATGTTACAAACATGTTGTGGCTCCGGGTTTGGATTCTGCTCCTGTGGCAGATATGAGTTCAAGTGATGAGGACATGGCAGCAAAATATGAGCCGGCATTGCTTAGCGATTGGGATAGTAACCAGGATGAGGAGATGGATGTAACAAGGGAAGATAGACCTGAATTAATAGAGTTGTCAGGACCTTCGACCTCCTCTGGTTCTTTATCTGATCAGCAGCCGGGAATGGCTGACAGGGAAGGCATGAGAGAGTTTTCCAGTGGAGAGGAAAATTTGGAGAACTTATGGCTAGACGTCAGAAACAGAAGGAGGCTGAGAAGACAAACTCAGTTAGAAAGGAAGCGTAGAGCTAGTCATTAATTAGGGAAATTAGCACGCTTCATAAGTGAATAAAAGGACACGGCTGGGATGGTGGAATTCGCCAGAAGCAAAGTGACTAATTAGGAGTGAAGACATGCAGCAAATTCTCTGAGGCTTGTGATTTACTGCCACGCCAGGATTGCCAGACAGAGTGTGGATTTATTGCTGGGTTTTGGAATTTACTCCAGCCGTTCTCTTGTGGGGGTTTGTTTTTGATTTGAATTAATTCTGAAATGGCTGCTTTTTGTTTTGCTCGCCTGCAATTAAAGGGGAGACATAACACAAACATAAGCACTTTTCAAACAGCTCTCAGTGGCTTATGGTATAATTATAAGCATTAAATATTATGTCAGAATTTAGAAAGAGGAGTGAGGTGCATCCAGAATGTATGATCAAAGAAGTTGAGATGGAGTCACGATGGTGCATTTGAAGTTCTGCCTGTTTTTATGTTCTTTATCTTCTTCCAGCACACTTTTAAAAAGGGCAAAGCTTCAATCGCAGCATCACAGCCTCCATCTCGGCTTTTTTAAAAAAAATGAAACAAAACACCATACCTTGTGGATGCTCCTGAGAGAAGCATAAAATCTTTAAAAAGCTAAAAAGCCTCAGTAAAAGGAAGCTTCCTTCAGTTCTAGCAATGGTTTGTTTTGCAATGAAAGCTCAGTCAGGGTTAAGGTATTATCCTGGGATGCCAACAGTATGGTCTCACTATTCACTGGCTGGCAGAAACTGAAATGTAACATGTGGTGCCATTATACTGGTTTGATGAAGGCCAGAGAGTTTTTAGGTTCAAAACCACATTCTTCCTGTTAAGTCACAGGAATGAGACTCAGGACACCAGCATGATCACGCACCAAAGAAACTGCGGCAGCCCTTTTTATAGTCAGGCTGCTCGCGGCTGTGGCCAGTGACGGCTCTTCAAATTTCCCACCGCCATGGACTGACCAATTGCAGGTAAGTATGCTAACACATAACACCCCTCCCCACCTGGTCCAGTGCAACCAATCTGAGCCTCACCTACCATACATAATCATGTAGGTAGGCGGGACTTTAATTGTTTCTACTGGATCTGTGCAACTTAGTCGCGGGTTGGCCTCTGTTGTTCGGATGGATCTGTTGTTCCTTCCATCCATCTTCTTGGAACCTCCTGGAAGGTTGAGTCGGCCATGCCGCTCCCGCCAGGAATTTCCTGGCTGGTTGAGTTGGCTCGGATCCTCCCGCCAGGGGATGCTTTCCCGCTATCCTTCTGGACTTGTTCTTGTCTCCCCGACCTGCCTTCTTCCCTGGTCTCAGGTACGTGTTTGCGTTTCCCAACTGGGGCTAGTGTTAGTAGTGGTTGTTGTGTAGTTGTCAGGGTTTGTTCTATTATTTCTCTTGTTCATGGAGGGTCTCCTCCTCCCTTTCTACTTGTGTTTTGTCTGTTCGAGGGGTCTCCCTCCTCTTCTCTGGTTATGTTTTGTTTGTTTGAGGGGTCTCCCCCTTCCCTATGGTTATTTTTGAGGAGTCTCCCCCTTTTTCCCTGTGTTTGTTTTGTTTGTTTGAGTGATCTCCCCCCTCTTCTGTTGGTCTGTTTGGGTTTCCCTTCGTGGCTCGAGATCTGAGCTGGTCTATGTGTCTCCTCCAGCTCTTTCTGTCCTCGGTGTCTACCCTGTATGAATGGGGTCCGGTTATCTGGGTCCATTTTGCTGGTATCCACAATGGTTCCCCCATGAGATTTTTTGCATATACTGAGTCCCCTGTTTGAAATGTGCGGCAGTTACTGGAGGAGTCTGCTGGTTTTTCTGGGCTATATGTGGGGTGTAGTCTGTCTAGGTGTGATCTTAGTTTCCTCCCCATTAGTAACTCTGCTGGACTTTTATTTGTTGTGGCACTGGGTGTCATGTGCTGTATGCTTAGTAGCTTATCTATCTTTTCTTGTGTGTCCCCAGGCCCCAGCTTTTGTAATGTTTCCTTTGTGTAATGTACCATGCGTTCTGCCCGTCCGTTCATGGATGGGTGTCCTGGCGCTGTCAGTGCATGCCTTATCCCATGTTGTGCTAGAAATCCCTCGAATGTTGTTGCCGTGAATTGTGGCCCGTTGTCAGCTACAATTAAATCCGGCAATCCATGTGTTGCAAAAAGTTTCCTGAGCTGTCTAATGACAGCTTCTGTTGTGGTGGAGTGAATGATGCTTACCTCTAATCATTTGGAGTAAGTATCTACCACTATTAAAAATGTGTGTGCTTTGGTTGGGCCTGCAAAATCAATGTGTAGTCTTGACCATGGTCCCCTTGGTGTTTCCCATTCATGTTTTGATGCTGTGGGGGTGTTGGCCTAGCTTCTGGCAGTGTTTACATGTTGCTACCCAGTCCCCTATTTCCTTATCCATCCCTGGCCACCATACATAACTCCTTGCCAGGGATTTCATTTTAACAATTCCCAGGTGACCCTCATGTAACAATTCAAGTATGAGTTTCCTTAAAATGTTCAGTATGACCACCCAATCCCCCCATAGTATGCACCCCTTCAACATTGAGAGTTCTGTTTGTCTATTCCAGAATGGTTTGGTGGTCTCATTGTTCTCAGTTTCTGGCCATCCTTTTCCTACCCAATTTAAAATCCGCACCAGGGTTTTGTCTCTAGCTGTTTCCTTAATGATGTCTGCTGCCATTATGGGTAGGTTTTCTAATGTCTCTATTTGAAGGGTTGATGTGGTTGGTGCTGGGTCATCTTCTATGTCAGGTAGAGGGCAACGGCTAAGCGCATCAACATGATTTATGTCCTTTCCGGGTTGGTAGGTTAAATTGTAGTTGTAGGCAGCTAAGAATTCCAACCACCGTGTCATTCATGGTGACAGTATGTTAGGTGTAGCTTTGTTTCCTGCAATGATACCCAGGAGTGGTGTGTGGTCTGTGACTAGCGTGAAGTTTCTCCCGTAGATATATTCATGGAAACATTTTATTCCTGTGACAGCGGCCAATGCCTCTTTGGCTCTAGTTCTGCTCCAGCTTTGACAGAGTATTTGAATAGAATGCTATGGGTGCTTCTTTCCCATCTGGTAATATGTGACTGAGTATAGCGCCAACGCCGAAAGGTGATGCATCACAGGTTAGTGTTATTGGAAGTTTTTCGTTGTATTGTATTAGTGCGCGGTCTGATGTGATCAAGTTTTTTATTTCCTGGAATGCCGTTTTTTCCCGTCGCCCCCAGGCCCAGGTTGTTTCCTTGTCAAGCAATCTGTGTAGTGGTTCTGCAATGGTTGCTTTCTGTGGTAGGAATATATTATAAAAGTTAATGAGTCCTAAGAAAGCTTGCAGATCAGTTTTATTTGTGGGTCTGGGTGCTTCTTTGATTGCTCTGACTTTATTTTCTGTGGGGGTGGATCCCTTCACTGTCTATCAGATATCCTAGAAATTCAACTTTGCTGGCAGCTAATTGGCACTTCTCCTTTTTTACTTTTAGTCCTGCCTCCTTGAATTTGTTTTGGACTTTCCTTAGGCGGCCTCGCAGTTGTTCTTTGTCCTTGGCTGCTACCAGGACATCATCAAAGTATGGTACCACCCCTTTTATCCCTTGCAATAAGCTTTCCATTAAGCTCTGGAACACCCCTGGGGCGATGCTGATGCCAAATTGTAGTCTGTTGCATTTGAATGCCCCCCTGTGCATCACGATTGTCTGGGCTTCCGCTGTGTCAGGGTCAAAGGGCAACTGTTGGTACACCTGTGCGAGGTCTAGTTTTGTGAAGATTCCCCCCCCCCAAGGGAATGTAACAGACGCTGTACCACTGAAACCAGGTATGCACTTTGTTGGAGCGCATGGTTAAGGGTTGCTTTGTAGTCGCCACAGATGCGCACCGACCCATCAGGTTTAATTGGTGTAACAATTGGGGTTTCTCACTTTGTGTGGTCAATTGGTTCTAAAACCCCTTGTGCTATGAGCTTATCCAATTGCTCATCGATTTTTGGTTTCAGTGCGAAAGGAACCCGCCTTGCCTTTAATCTTATAGGGGCTATGTTTGGGTTTAGACTAAAAGAAATTGGGGACCCCCAGTACTTGCCCAGTTCTCTGTTGAACACGTCCCCGAATTCTTCCATCAGGTCCTCTTCCCACTCCGTCTTGGTGATGCTGTTTATCCCTGTGACTTCGATTCCTAATGGTGCAGACCATTCGAGTCCCAATAGGCTGGGTCAATTTTGGTCAACTATGGTTAGTGGAAGGACTCTGGTGTATTTTTTGAATTTTACTTGGAATTGTCCGGTACCTACTATGGGAATTTTGTTCCCCTGGTAGTCTTTCAGCGTTAGTGTTTGTCTTTCGAGTCCTTCCCGGCTTATGTCTGGTATCAGTCTTTTTATGGTGTCCCACAATACCATTGATAAGTATGAGTCTGAGTCCACTTCCATCCGGCACGGTTGGCTTTCTATGGTGACCCGGACATATACTTTCCTGGCATTTGTCATGTTGGAGTATCCTATGGTCACTGTTTGGTGTGTTTCATCTCTCCCGTTGCTAGTCTCTTTTCCTCGCCTGTTTCTGTTGTCTTGGTTCCAGTGGCTCCCTGTTTGTTTCTCTCTCTCTCGGGTGGGGGTGTTCCATATTTGTCTTGGGCCGTAGTTTTTTCTTGCTCAGCATGCCCTAATGATATGTCCCCGCCATTCACAATGTTTGCAGATCGCATCTAGGAAACGACACTTGGAACGTGGATGGTTCCCCTTACAACCGGCACAACGAAATTCCTTCCTTTTTCTGTTCTGGTCTCTTCTGCCCTGCTCCAAACGAAGTTGATTTACCCCTTCTTCTTAATCTTCATCTTCTGATGAGGACTCAATGTCCTCATGGTGGGTTGTGGTGGTGTTTTTTTGGGTTTTCCAGTGGCTCTTTGTTTATTTTCCTCATGGCAGCTGCCGATTTCCGCATTGCTTCTGCTGCGGTAGCTTCTTCTATTGCTTCTTGGAGCATTATTTTGGGTTTTGTTAATAATCGACCTTGTAGTGTAAGATCCCTCAGCCCCAGGACCACTCAGTCTCTCATGGCTTCATCCATATTTAGAAATTCACACGCCCCGGCGATGTCCCTCAGAGTTGCAACAAAATCGCTAATGCTCTCGCCTTCTTTCTGGTCACGCCGATAAAATTCATGTCTTTTGATGAGGCACGAGAAGGTTGATGTGTAGTGAGCCCTCAGTATTCTTTCCAGGTCCGGCCAGGCCAGCGTTTTCATGTCGGTGGATGCCGCTAATGATTTGGCCATCTTGAATACCATGGGCCCATAATTTGTGAGGAAGACGGCTCTCTTCCTGTGTGCAGATATATTATGGAGGTCGCTCCCTTCAAGGAACATGAGGAATCAGTTGATGTACAATTCCCAGTTTTTGGTTGCTGGATCGAACATTGCGGGTGGCGTGTTGTTTCTGGCCATTTCATCTCGATGTGTTGCAGGTGTTTGTCGGTCACCATGTGCTCGCTGGTTCCCTTTGTCTCAGTATCCCACCCTCATCACCAGTGTTAAGTCGCGGGCATGAGACTCAGGACGCCAGCATGATCATCAATTCATTTTATTTCCTTCTAGGACTGAGCACTGAAGAAACCACTGCAGCCCTTTTTATAGTCAGGCTGCTCGCGGCTGTGGCCAGTGACGGCTTTTTAACTTTCCTGATGCCACAGACCAACCAATTGCAGGTAAGTATGCTAATACATAACACTTCCAGTGAAGTTCATGAGTAATTTGGGACTACTTGTTCTCAGATACAGATCCTCTTATGGCTGTTATTAAGACAAAATGGGGTGGGGGAAATTTACTTATCACAAATGTCACCTTGAGTTCCTAGAGGAAACATGGAAACAACTAAATATCTGGTACTCCTATAGTTTATTGTCACCTTTTTTTCCAGTGGACGTAGCTAATGAGTAAATGCCTCTTAAATCCAATTTATTGAAAATATTTTTTTAGGAAGGCTTGCCCCTCTCTGTGATTGCTTATATATTGATTGATAGCTAAAGTAAGAAGTGAGCTATCATTCAGTTCTTCCATATTGGAGGGTTGTTGTTTTTTCCTCAAAGAGTTTGAGATTCAACAGCCTTATTGACTGACAATAATATCCCAAATGCAACAAGGATCCATCAGGATTCTGGCACCTGGTTCATTACCATTGAAAGATCCATGCTCACCTTGAATCTAAAGCTAATCAGAGGCAAATACATCCATGAGAGTGGAATGCAAAAATATCTGATACCTTCAACTCACCAGCTCCGCCTGAACAACAGAACTTGTGCAGAATTAGCTATTATTTAAGTCTACATTTGCCGGAATAATATGACATCCTGAAGAATTTGATTTCTGAGTAGAAGCTTGTTAGCTTCATTTCAGAAAATCTGCTTTTTAGTTTGGGAGTTCTGTCCCAAGATGGATTGAGCATTATTATTACAAAAACAAACGGATAAATCCTATTGCTCTATTACATTATTATTCATTGTGCCTAAAATTGTTTCTACATTATGAATATTTCAGCTTGTTATGCCGATAAATGATGTTGTAGCATGGGCAGCCAGTTGGCATTTCCTGAACTGCAGTAAGATCCTTTTAACAAAATCTGGACAAAGAACAGTTGAGCATTGGACACATATTTTGATGAGAAGGAATGAAAGGAAACATAATGGAAGACAAAATTTTATTTTAGCCACTCATGCCAATTTCTGCATTTACCATTTGTTGGCCATTCTAACTGGCCTGCAATAGGATTTATATAACTCATCCTGAGGAGAAAAAAAAAGTTGTATGCCGTGAGCCCTACATATAATCAGTGGGCAATTTTCAAAAGAGCAGAAGAGCCTAACAAAGCAAGCGGTAGCTTGTCAAATATATATTTTTCAAACCAAGAATTGTATAAAAAAAATCTTTAAAAAAACATGGGCTACAAAATATTTTCAGAACACATAAGTGGGGTCATTGCAAGAGGGTTCTTTTTTTACACTTCAGTGGTGAAGAAGAAGAAGGGACGAAGAGCAAAGAAAGAAGGAAATAAGTCATATGTTGAAGCTTTCTCTACCTATGGACATACCCTGAGAGCAGCACCTTCCACCGTTTCCAAGACTGCCTACCAACTAGAAGTCAGTACCTGGAAACCTTGCGGGCATGCAAAACAGAGATGGCATCCAAAACCACCAACAGAGATATGCAAGCCATGGCCCTTCACCCTGGAGATGCAGCTGACCATGCAAAGTGGCATTCAATGATCTGAAAAGCAGAACCTGCACTTGTGGGAATATACTAGGAAGAAGAAGAAGATTAGGGTCCACCTTTAGAATGTTGCATCTCAAAAATTTTTACTACCGGTTCTGTGGGTGTTTATTGGTGGGCATGGCAGGAGAAGGAAACTGCAAAATCTCCATTCCCTTCTCACTCCTGGGGGAAGGTTACTGCAAAATCCCATTCCCTCCCCACCCCACTAACCTGCTTTCCAGCTCCGTTCTCCTATGCAGGGCAACAAAAGAAGACCCAGCTGATCAGCTGGAACTCAGGAGGCAGATAATAGATGGGGGCAGGGGCAGTCAGAGGTGGTATTTGCTGCTTCTTCGAACTACTCAAATTTCTGCTACCGGTTCTCAAGAACTAGTTGAACCTGCTGAATACCACCTCTGTTGCATCTGAATGTTGCTTTTGTGGAATGATACTCAGTAAGCATAGAAGACTACAATAACTTTATATGGTCCTAAAATAACGGAGAGGGGAGAGGCAGGAGAAGCATAGCAGGATAGAAAATGGCTTATTTATTTATTTATTTATTTATTTGATTTGCCAATTGTTTACAAGATAATAAGTATAAATGTATACATAGTTGTGAATACATGAAATGGTTACATATAAGAAAAATAAAAGAATAAGAGAAACAATAGACAGGGATCTGTAGGCACGTGGTGCGCTTTATGCATCGCCCCCCTACAGACCTCTTAGAAAGGGTGAGGTCAATAGCAGACAGTCTAAGGTTAAAGTTTTTGGGTTTGGGGAAGAAACTACAGAGTCGGGGTAGAGTATTCCAGACATTGACCACTCTATTGCTGAAGTCGTATTTCCCAATCAAGTTTGGTGCGGTGTTTACTTTGAGTTTGTATCTATTGTGTGCTCTTGTGTTGTTATGGTTGAAGCTGAAGTATCTATTGACAGGTAGGACATTGCAATGTATGATTTTGTATACCATGCTTAAGTCAGACCACTAAGACGGCATAATTCAAGGTTTTCTAGTTCTAGAACTCGCTGTGGCATAGATACAGCAAGAGGGGAGACTTCTTATTTGCTCAATTGATTCGTCAGTGTGGGTTCCAAACTTCGTTGGTCAAATGTTTGTTGCTCTGTTGTATGTGTTCCAGAGAAAAGCTACGAGGTTAGGTTACCCTTGCCTTGCTTAGTTGCGTGCCTAGCCTTAGTCTTAGTGAGTTCAAGGTCCTTCAGAGCTTGTCACAGCGCCAGCTGTTTTTCCAAAAGCAGAGCTTTTTTGTTGAGGCCATTTGTTTGCCATGGTCATAGGTTTTGTAGGGTGGGGTGCAGTTCATCATCGAAGAGAGAGCCTATTTCACAGAGGTGTGTAGGGAAGGCCCAGACGCCTTGGGGCCCCTGCGCGTTGTGCGCGTTTGCCATTTGTGTGCAGTGCTTTCAGTTTGTGTCCAGCAGGTTTTTTTGGGGTGGCCCTCAAGGTCAGTGCGCCGGCTTTGAAAGTTACCATGGGGGGGGGGCCTCAGGCGGGCCTAGTTAAAAGGAGAACAATAGGAATAAGAATGTAAAAGGAAGGTTCTCTGTTCCTCCAGATCACTTAAGAATCTATTAGACTTACTTCAAGCTTTGAAGGCAGCTTAGCTGCGGGACAAAGAAGAGCATATTGCTTCAGCCTTGATTGGCAGCAGTCAGGAGTACTTCTTTAGACGGTCCCCAAAAGGGGGGTTGGCTTTTGTAAAACCTTCTCAACAGAAATTTGACAGGAATTACTGAGATCCCGTTGTTAGTCCAGATGAAAAATGGAGAATAAGGTGCTTGAAACTGTGACACTTAATAGGTAATTTGTTTGCCTGTTTGAGGTGCTTTTAGTCAATTTTATAAGATTTGCATAAGCCCTTTAACTGCCTGGCACATCCTAAACTAGAAAATAGAATGTGATGCAGGATAATATATATCAATAAATATTATCCGCATGCTTCAAAAAATAGCAGGCATTTTTGCATAAGATTAATTTTTTCTTTAGCTGAACCGTATGTTGTTATACTTCGCTAAATGAAATTCTGTTGGTTCCAAGCTTGCTGCCACATTCTCATTTTATTATTTCAGATGCATTTTGCATTGTGACAATGAGAAAAGGCAGAGCCCAGAGTACTGAGCTTAAGCCAAGGAGATGGGAAACTCAAATCTCTCCTCAGCCAGGCAGCTCACTTCAATGTTTCAAGCAAATCATTGCTGCAAAGCCACACCTTCCTTTAAGCTCCTTGGGTATATTGGATGGGCTATGGGAAATGAGATAAGATAACCTGTGGGATACCAAGATTCATAACCTAGATTCACTAACAGTGGGATCTCCTTTGTCTTCTCATCTAAATGAGAGAGCTGCTTTATCATCTCATTGCAATGAGCTGAGCAGTCATGACACGCTGGACGCTGATGGTGTAGATAGCAGAAGACACGTGACAAAAGGAGACTATAGGGTTTAATAAAGATGCTAATTTTGGTATTAAATGACATGGTGCCCACAGTTAAATAACTTTCTGTCCATCCAAAACTCACCCACGTTCTTCCTCTTAACAGTAATTTCATCTGATACTGTGGGAAGCCCCCCTCCCCCGAAGAATGACATATTTTGCAGGATATTAAAAAGGCAGGATAGAATATTTTGCCTAAAGGAGAAATGGGGGAAAAAGGCTTAAGGGCAGCAGAAACCAGCCCCAATTTCCCTGCCCTAAGCAGAAACTGAGACCAGTTTATAGAAATGCAGACTTGATAATCCATTCAAAAAGACTGGGTCAGGCAGAAACAATCAGCCAAAGGTTGACAAATTAGCTCAAACACCTAGGATTTGCATTTTCCCCTTTGCCTATAGAGCCAGCCATGACCCCTACATGACCCCATAGGAATCAAAAGGTATAAAAACCCACCCACTCCAAACTCCATTTTGTCAGCTGTTTTAGAATCACATGTGGCTGGTAGTTCTGCTTCATCAATAAACTATATTTCTTTCCAATCAGTCTCCATTTTATTCCTGGCTTGGAACTGGACTTGGATTTTTCTTCCAACAGTACCTGAAAAGTTTTTAAACTACCCTGGGATGACTACATCAAATATTTCCCTTTTCCTGGCCATGAAGTTCTGATAATCTGATATTGAAATATGAAGGCAGAATCAGGATTTTATAGATAAGGATTACTACTATATCAAAATCAGGATTACTATAGACACGTGACCTATTGTTAAAAACGTTACAGGTAGATTTAAATGTTCTTGAGAAATGTTTTTTAAAGTGGCTGGATGGAAAATGATATAAAATCCAAATTTAGCAGAAAGGGCTTAGAAAGAAGCATAGGAAAATAATGTGTAATTTGAATTAACTCTCTTCCCTAATCAATGGTGTCAATGGGCAGCTCAACTGTCAGCAGTTGCTATGTTCAAGAGTGGGTCAACTCTACCGTTCCTGAGGCCTGAGTTAGAAGCTAGCAGACTCGTGGTCTTACTGGTGTCTAAAATAGACTCAGGGCACCAGCAGAGGGGTTCAGGACTCTTGGCCATAGAGCTAATATGATTGCTATCATGGATACTATTTAGAAGCTAACAAAAGAAAAAGCATGTTCGAAACCTCAGGAACTGTCTCAAGTTCTTCTTCAAGAAAGGACCTATTTCTGAGTGGTGGAACCGATACAAGTAGTCCTCAACTTACAACAATTCATTTACATGCTCATGTGATCAAAATTCAGATGCTTGGCCACTTACTCATACAGTTGACATGTTCCAGGGTTATGTGACCAGCTTTTGCAACCTTCTGACAAGCAAAGGATATGGGGAAGCCAGGGTGATTTAACAACCATGTTACTAATTTAACAGGTGCAATGATTCACTTAACAGCAGTTGGCAAGAGAGGTCGTAAAAAAGGACAAAACTCATTTAACAAATGTCTCACTTAGCAACAGAAACTTTTGGCTCAATTGTGGTCGTAAATCGAGGATTATCTGTATTTTTCACATTTCACATTTGCCATTCCAAAAGTCCCAGATTCAGCCCATGTTCTGCAGCTGGGGATGTTCTTTACACTTGAGGGACACATCTGCTAAAGAAAACCTGGCATAGAATCTTTTAGAAATCCTGCACAGTTTTAATAAACACCTTGATATTATCATGTTTCAACAGCACAAAAAAATGTTCAGGCCACCACCCTGTCATTTTACTTAAGTTTTTGATCCTTGTTCATGACTATCTCATATGTTGGAACATGCCAGAGGTGGTATTCAGCAGGTTCTGACCAGTTCTTGAGAACTGATAGCGGAAAATTTGAGTAGTTTGGAATACCACCTCTGACTGGCCCCGTCCCCATCTATTGTCTGCCTCCTGAGTCCCTGCACAGGAGAACGGAGCTGGAAAGCAGGTTAGTGGGGTGGGGAGAGAATGGGGATTTTGCAGTAACCTTCCCCTGGAGTGGGGTGGGATTTGAGATTTTACAGTATCCTTCCCCTGCCAGGCCCACCAAGTCACACTTACCAAGCCACACCACACCTACCAAGCCACGCCCACAGAACCAGTAGTAAAAAAAATTTGAATCCCACCACTGGAACATGCCACCACATGATGAGCAGAAAACTGGTAGAAGGTTTGTTTCTAAAATATTCATAGGAGTTTATAGATCCTTATTAGGCTAGGAGATGACCATGTTTATTCTATTCAAAATATCAATGAATTCTTTGGATAATAACAGCTCTTTGAGGTAGGCAACATGGAGAAACAGAAGGGAACAAAATAACAGAATAACAAAGCCGGAAAAAGCCTTGGAGGTCTTCTAATCCAACCCTATACCATTTCAGACAAGTGGTTGGCCAATCTCTTCTTAAAAATCTTCAGTGATGGAGCATCCACAACTTTTGGAGGCAAGCCAATAAAGGATTAATTGTTCTAACGATCAGAAAAATTCTCCTTAGTTCTAGGTTGGTTCTCTCCTTAATTAGTTTCCACCCATTGCTTCTTGTCCTGCCTTCAGGTGCTTTGAAGAATAACTTGACTCCATCTTCTTTGTGGAAGCCCCTGAGATATTGGAACACTGTTTTTATTTATTGAAAGTCTTTCTTTAAAAAAACAAAACCTAGACATATCCAGCATCAGCTTACTATAAACTCTATATTTTATTGACACAGGTTACAAAGGAATTGTGATAGTCTGATTGTGCTTTACTTCACCTCCCTCTTATAGCCCACTGAATCAGGGAAGAGCCTGTCCGAGTCTCTTCCAAACTCTATTGTTTCCCAGGATTTAAGGAATGTTTCAGGCTTTTTTGCTTATAGAATGGCTTCTTGTCTATTTCCCTGAAGGTCATCTCTCTGACTCTGCAGAGAAAGATATGAAAATGTAATAGAGTTGGAATATATTAAAATGAGGAAGGACTGCAAACACAATGCAGAATGTGACCAACTCCCACAATCTCAGTTATGCATAGGGAAAATGAAGGGATAAAGTGGATATCACATTTTTATGAAAAAATATAGGGTAACAATGAAAGACTACATAAAGCTATAATATTAAATTACAAAAAATAAAATGAAAAAGCATCCTCATGCACTGTGTGATCAGTAAGGTAATTATAAAAACTGTGCTTATTTAAAAATTCATTGGAAGAAAAAAATGGAGCAAAGGAAATAATGTTGTGGGAAAATGCTGAGGGCACAAAGGACTCAAGGCGATAAACACAAAGATTCGAAAATTTCAAAATACAGGTAAGATTATTTGAAAAAAAATCTGATATAACTGTATTTGGTTTAGATCAGGATCCCCTAACACAGATTAAGCCTATGGTCTGCAGCTTGGGAAGTCCCTTGTACACATTAAGAATTCAGGAAACATGTTATAGACACTATCACAAAATGATAATTGTCGCTAGTTATAAAACATCAGCTTACTATAAACTCTGCCTTTCCCTTGTTTTCAACAGAACAGGTGGGCAGACTAAATACTGGAATTGTTTAGAATATAAATTTGGTTTAATCCAAAAATATCAATATATAAATTTAGATATTGCATAGAACCTGACTGAAACAAAGGGAGGTGTCTACAGCCTTATTGGTATCTAAGGATTCCAGGTGGTGCACAAATTCTAGATTGTGGTACAGATGTTGGTGACATTATTCATTTACTTATATCAATATAGCCACCCATCTCATTAATGTGACTTTAAGTAGCTGATAAGATTTAAAAATACACAATTTATTTATTTATTTATTTATTTATTTGATTTGCCAATTGTTTACAAGATAATAAGTATAAATGTATACATAGTTGTGAATACATGAAATGGGTACATATAAGAAAAATAAAAGAATAAGAGAAACAATAGGACAGGGATGGTAGGCACGTTGGTGCGCTTTATGCACGCCCCTACAGGCCTCTTAGGAAAGGGGTGAGGTCAATAGTAGACAGTCTAAGGTTAAAGTTTTTGGGGTTTGGGGAAGAAACTACAGAGTCGGGTAGAGTATTCCAGACATTGACCACTCTATTGCTGAAGTCGTATTTCCTGCAATCAAGTTTGGTGCGGTTTACTTTGAGTTTGTATCTATTGTGTGCTCTTGTGTTGTTATGGTTGAAGCTGAAGTATTCATTGACAGGTAGGACATTGCAATGTATGATTTTGTATACCATGCTTAAGTCAGACCGAAGACGGCGTAATTCAAGGTTTTCAAGTTCTAGAATTTCAAGTCTGGTGGCATAAGGTATTCTACAACGAGTAGAGGAGTGGAGAACTCTTCTTGTGAAATATTTCTGGACTTTCTCAATTGTGCTAATATCAGATACGTAGTGTGGGTTCCAGACTGATGAACTGTATTCGAGTATTGGTCTAGCAAATGTTTTGTATGCTCTGGTTAGTAGTGTGATATTACCAGAGAAAAGCTACGTAGGATTAGGTTAACAACTCTTAATGCCTTTTTGGCTATGTAGTTGCAGTGGGCTCTAGCACTTAGATCATTAGAGGTGAGTATTCCAAGGTCCTTTACAGAGCTTGAGTCATCAACAAGATCTTGACTATTCAGCTTGTATTTTATTTTCTGATTTTTTTGCCAATATGTAAGACAGAGCATTTATTTGTTGAGATTTGAAGTTGCCATTTGTTTGACCACTCTGATACATAGTCAAGATCTTTTGTAGGGTAGCAGTATTGTCTGTGGTATTGAACAGCTTTACATCATCAGCGAAGAGAACGCAATTGCTCTTAATATGATCACAGAGGTCGTTTATGTAGAGTATGAAGAGAGTTGGTCCTAGAACACTGCCTTGGGGAACACCACTATTGACAGGTACTGGATTTGATAGTACGCTCCCGATTTTGACCATTTGTTGTCTGTTTGACAGGAATGCTTCTATCCAGTTATTCAGTTGTCCAGAGATACCATAGGATTTTATTTTTAGGAGTAGTTTGTCGTGTACCACTGAATCAAAGGCTTTACAGAAGTCTATGTAGATTGCGTCTATTGCTTTGCCCTGGTCGAGTTGTGTCGTCCATATGTTTTTGCAGTGTAAGAGTTGCAGATTACAGGATAGTTTTTTTCTGAAACCAAATTGTTTATTGGAGAGTAGGTTATTTGTCTCTAAGTGAAGGATGATGGATTGGTTAATAATTGATTCCATGACTTTACAGGTGACGCAGCATAAGGAGATTGGCCTGTAATTTTAAACTAGGCTTGGGTCTCCTTTTTGAAGATGGGGATGACTGTGGCTTGTGACCATAGGTTAGGCAAGGAGCTGGTTCTGAAAGATTTTTCAAAGATTATGCTTAGAGGTTTGGCTATGGCAGTGGATAGCTTTCTTAAGAAGTAGGCACATATTCCATCCGGTCCAATAGATAGAGATGGTTTTAGGTTGCGTAGTGCTTTTCAACATTGTCTTCTGTGAAATCGATATGTATTAGATCATTGTTGTTATCTGTGGTACGGCTAGGAAATACTGGGCATGATCCATTGCTGTTTACAAATACTGAGCCGAAGAATGTGTTAAAGATGTTGGCTTTAATGGTGTCGTCGTGCAGTCTTTACCATCAGGTCCTATCAAGGGAGGGATGGACCTTGAGTCTTTTAGTTTGTTGTTTACAAAATTGTAAAAAGCACGGGTGGAATTGGTGCTTAGAAGGTTTTCCTCTTGTTTAATGTGATAATTGGTGCATTCGGTCTTTATCTGGTGGCATAAATTTTTGTATCGGTTTTTGAAATTGGCAACGTGACCAGATTTGTTTTTCCGCCAGAGTGATCTCTTTTGGATTGAAGTTTCCTTATTGATATGGGTAATCTGCTTTTTGTTTTGTTTTGGGAGTTGTTGTTGGTACATATAGTTTGATGACTCTTTTGACTTCAAGTAAAAATATGTTGTAATGGTCTTCAACAGTATTGCATCCAGTAAATAGAGATTGCCAATCAAGGGATGAGAGATCGTTGTGTATAAGATCATAGTTGCCTTTTTGAAGTTACAATTGGGGATTACATCATTGTGGTGATTTTTGTGTGGACGTATGTTGAGACAAAAGTCAATCATATTGTGGTCACTACTGAAAAGGGTTCTTTAGTTTGTATTCCGTAAATTAAATTCAAACTATTGCAGAAGATGAGATCGAGGCAGTTGTTTAGTCTAGTGTTGTTGGTTACTAGTTGTTCCAGTCCCAGATTTGTAATAGCATTGTAGAAGGTTGTGTGTATGATTTCAGTTGTACAATCATTTAGGGTCCAGTCAATATGAGGTAGATTGAAATCACCAAGAAAGATAAAAGGGTATGGGCAGGATGCAGCCCATGTTAGTAATGTATTTAGCTTGTTTACATGTTCGATGTCATAATCAGGTGCTCTGTAACATAGTAAGAATCGAATTGTGATATTTAAGGATAGTTCACAGATGATGGTCTCAGGAAGAGCAAGTTCCTGGGTAACTTGGATATTTTTTAGATGTAAGGATTTTTTATAGAAGATAGCAACACCACCTCCTCGACGATTTTCACGATCTGATCGGTAAACATGATAGTCTCTTACTGTGGTATTTACAATACATATAGTAAAACAAAATTAAAACCACAAGGTGGTTGCCAAGATACAAAACATCAATAATGCGTCCTCAGGTATGCTCCTGACCCCCATGTCCATGAAATAACCAGAACTTCAAGACCTTATAAAAGGTAACCAGATTCACAGCCAACTTAACCTGTTCTGGAGGGCTGGTTACAGCTGTGGAAAAGGTTTGTTTATTAGGTCTCAATAGAGACAATGCTGGATTGATGGAAATTGAAGCACGTCCATATCCTGCCTGAGTTAATGCCATAATTAGAAACAGTGGGAATAAGACGATCCCTCAAATTCCCATGCCCCATGACATATAAATTGTACCTCAAAAGCAATTGGAAGCCAGTGCAGTTTGTAATGCAAAGGTGCAACATGGGCATAATGAAGCCCACCGGTAATTATCCTGGCCACCACATTCTGGGCCAATAGAAAATGTTCTTTAAGGGTAGCTCCATTATAGGAAACTGTTCAGGAAGTGACAAAAACATGAGGGACTATTTGCTTCTGATCAAGGAAGAGGCAAAGCTGGTACACAACCCAAAGCTGTACGGCAAATCATCACCTTCTTAAAAGATAGGGAACCACCCCTTCTCTTAAAGAGGCAATTAGCATTATAGCAATAGCAATAGCACTTACTTATATACCACTTCATTGTGCTTTACAGCCCTCTCTAAGCAGTTTACAGAGTCAGCATATTGCCCCCAACAATCTGGGTCCTTATTTTACTGACCTCGGAAGGATGGAAGGCTGAGTCAACCTTGAACCTGGTGAGATCCGAACTGCCAAACTGCTGGCAGCGGTGATCAACAGAAGTAGCTGGCAGTACTGCACTCTAAGCACTGCGCTACTGTGGCTCTTTGAAGTATGTAGTATGATTCTATAAGAAAGTTTTTTTTATTTGATTTGACAATCGCTTCCAAGATAATAGGTATAAGTATATACATAGTTATGAATACATGAAATGGGTACATATAAGAAAAATAAAAGAAACAATAGGACAGGGACGGTAGGCACATTGGTGCGCTTTATGCATGCCCCTTACAGACCTCTTAGGAAAGGGGTGAGGTCAATAGTAGACAGTCTAAAGTTAAAGTTTTGGGGTTTGGGGAAGAAACTACAGAGTCAGGTAGAGTATTCCAGACATTGACCACTCTGTTGCTGAAGTCGTATTTCCTGCAATCAAGTTTGGTGCGGTTAACCTTGAGTTTGTGTCTATTGTGTGCTCTTGTGTTGTTATGGTTGAAGCTGAAGTATTCATTGATAGGTAGGACATTGCAAAGTATGATTTTATATACCATACTTAGATCAGACCGAAGACGGCATAATGCAAGGTTTTCTAGGTCTAGAATTTCAAGTCTGGTGGCATAAGGTATTCTACAACGAGTAGAGGAGTGGAGAACTCTTCTTGTGAAATATTTCTGGACTTTCTCAACTGTGCTAATATCAGATACGTAATGTGGGTTCCAGACTGATGAGCTGTATTCGAGTATTGGTCTAGCAAATATTTTGTATGCTCTAGTTAGTAGTGTGATATTACCAGAGGAAAAGCTACGTAGAATTAGGTTAACAGCTCTTAATGCCTTTTGGCTATGTAGTTACAGTGGGGTCTAGCACTTAGATCATTAGAGATGAGTATTCCAAGGTCCTTTATAGAGCTTGGATCATCAACAAGATCTTGACTATTCAGCTTGTATTTTATTTTCTGATATATTTTTTTGCCAATATGTAAGACAGAGCATTTATTTGTTGAGATTTGAAGTTGCCATTTGTTTGACCATTCTGATACATAGTCAAGATCTTTTGAAGGGTAGCAGTATTGTCTGTGGTATTGAACAGCTTTACATCATCAGTGAAAATAATGCAGTTGCTCTTAATATAATCACAGAGGTCATTTATGTAGAGTATGAAGAGAGTTGGTCCTAGAACACTGCCTTGGGGGACACCACTATTGACAGGTACAGAATTTGATAGGACACTCCCAATTTTGACCATTTGTTGTCTGTTTGACAGGAATGCTTCTATCCAGTTATGCAGTTGTCCAGAGATACCATAAGATTTTAGTTTTAGGAGTAGTTTGTCGTGTACCACTGAATCAAAGGTTTTACAGAAGTCTATGTTGATTGTGTCTATTGCTTTGCCCTGATCAAGTTGTGTAGTCCATATGTTTTTGCAGAGTAAGAGTTGCAGATTACATGATAGTTTTTTCCTGAAACCTCTAAGTGGAGGATAATGGATTGGTTAATAATTGATTCCATGACTTTACAGGTGATGCAGTATAAGGAGATTGGTCTGTAATTTTCAACTAGGCTGGGGTCTCCTTTTTGAAAATGGGGATGACCGTGGCTTGTGACCATAGGTTAGGCAAGGAGCTGGTCCTGAAAGATTTTTCAAAGATTATGCTTAGAGGTTCGGCTATGGCAGTGGATAGCTTTTTTAAGAAGTAGGCACATATTCCATCTAGTCCAATAGATAGAGATGGTTTTAGATTGCGTAGTGCTTTTTCAACATTGTCTTCTGTAAAATCGATACGTATTAGATCATTGTAGTTGTCTGTGGTTCAGCTAGGAAATACTGGGCATGATCCATTGCTGTTTACAAATACTGAGCCGAAGAATGTGTTAAAGATGTTGGCTTTAATGGTGTCATTGTTTACCATTAGGCCCTATCAGGGGTGGGATGGACCTTGGTCTTTTAGTTTGTTGTTTACAGAATTGTAAAAAGTGCAGGTGGAATTGGTGCATAGAAGGTTTCCTCTTGTTTAATGTGATAATTGGTGCTTTCAATCTTTATCTGGTGGCATAAATTTTTGTATCGGCTTTTGAAATTGGCAACTTGACCAGATTTGCTTTTCCGCCAGAGTGATCTCTTTTTGGATTGAAGTTTCCTTATTGATATGGGTAATCTGCTTTTTGTTTTGTTTTGGGAGTTGTTGTTGGTACATATAGTTTGATGACTCTTTTGACTTCAAGTAAAAATATGTTGTAATGGTCTTCAACAATATTGCATCCAGTGAATAGAGATTGCCAATCAAGGGATGAGAGATCGTTGTGTATAAGATCATAGTTGCCTTTTTTGAAGTTACAATTGGGGATTACATCATTGTGGTGATTTTTGTGTGGACGTATGTTGAGACAAAAGTCAATCATATTGTGGTCACTACTGAAAAGGGTTCTTTAGTTTGTATTCCGTAAATTAAATTCAAACTGTTGCAGAAGATGAGATCGAGGCAGTTGTTTAGTCTAGTGTTGTTGGTTACTAGTTGTTCCAGTCCCAGATTTGTAATAGCATTGTAGAAGGTTGTGTATGATTTCAGTTGTACAATCATTTAGGGTCCAGTCAATATGAGGTAGATTGAAATCACCAAGAAAGATAAAAGGGTATGGGCAGGATGCAGCCCATGTTAGTAATGTATTTAGCTTGTTTACATGTTCGATGTCATAATCAGGTGCTCTGTAACATAGTAAGAATCGAATTGTGATATTTAAGGATAGTTCACAGATGATGGTCTCAGGAAGAGCAAGCTCCTGGGTAACTTGGATATTTTTTAGATGTAAGGATTTTTATAGAAGATAGCAACACCACCTCCTCGACGATTTTCACGATCTGATCGGTAAACATGATAGTCTCTTACTGTGGTATTTACAATACATATAGTAAAACAAAATTAAACCACAAGGTGGTTGCCAAGATACAAAACATCAATAATGCGTCCTCAGGTATGCTCCTGACCCCCATGTCCATGAAATAACCAGAACTTCAAGACCTTATAAAAGGTAACCAGATTCACAGCCAACTTAACCTGTTCTGGAGGGCTGGTTACAGCTGTGGAAAAGGTTTGTTTATTAGGTCTCAATAGAGACAATGCTGGATTGATGGAAATTGAAGCACGTCCATATCCTGCCTGAGTTAATGCCATAATTAGAAACAGTGGGAATAAGACGATCCCTCAAATTCCCATGCCCCATGACATATAAATTGTACCTCAAAAGCAATTGGAAGCCAGTGCAGTTTGTAATGCAAAGGTGCAACATGGGCATAATGAAGCCCACCGGTAATTATCCTGGCCACCACATTCTGGGCCAATAGAAAATGTTCTTTAAGGGTAGCTCCATTATAGGAAACTGTTCAGGAAGTGACAAAAACATGAGGGACTATTTGCTTCTGATCAAGGAAGAGGCAAAGCTGGTACACAACCCAAAGCTGTACGGCAAATCATCACCTTCTTAAAAGATAGGGAACCACCCCTTCTCTTAAAGAGGCAATTAGCATTATAGCAATAGCAATAGCACTTACTTATATACCACTTCATTGTGCTTTACAGCCCTCTCTAAGCAGTTTACAGAGTCAGCATATTGCCCCCAACAATCTGGGTCCTTATTTTACTGACCTCGGAAGGATGGAAGGCTGAGTCAACCTTGAACCTGGTGAGATCCGAACTGCCAAACTGCTGGCAGCGGTGATCAACAGAAGTAGCTGGCAGTACTGCACTCTAAGCACTGCGCTACTGTGGCTCTTTGAAGTATGTAGTATGATTCTATAAGAAAGTTTTTTTTTTAATTTGATTTGACAATCGCTTCCAAGATAATAGGTATAAGTATATACATAGTTATGAATACATGAAATGGGTACATATAAGAAAAATAAAAGAAACAATAGGACAGGGACGGTAGGCACATTGGTGCGCTTATGCATGCCCCTTACAGACCTCTTAGGAAAGGGGTGAGGTCAATAGTAGACAGTCTAAAGTTAAAGTTTTTGGGGTTTGGGGAAGAAACTACAGAGTCAGGTAGAGTATTCCAGACATTGACCACTCTGTTGCTGAAGTCGTATTTCCTGCAATCAAGTTTGGTGCGGTTAACCTTGAGTTTGTGTCTATTGTGTGCTCTTGTGTTGTTATGGTTGAAGCTGAAGTATTCATTGATAGGTAGGACATTGCAAAGTATGATTTTATATACCATACTTAGATCAGACCGAAGACGGCATAATGCAAGGTTTTCTAGGTCTAGAATTTCAAGTCTGGTGGCATAAGGTATTCTACAACGAGTAGAGGAGTGGAGAACTCTTCTTGTGAAATATTTCTGGACTTTCTCAACTGTGCTAATATCAGATACGTAATGTGGGTTCCAGACTGATGAGCTGTATTCGAGTATTGGTCTAGCAAATATTTTGTATGCTCTAGTTAGTAGTGTGATATTACCAGAGGAAAAGCTACGTAGAATTAGGTTAACAGCTCTTAATGCCTTTTTGGCTATGTAGTTACAGTGGGGTCTAGCACTTAGATCATTAGAGATGAGTATTCCAAGGTCCTTTATAGAGCTTGGATCATCAACAAGATCTTGACTATTCAGCTTGTATTTTATTTTCTGATATATTTTTTTTGCCAATATGTAAGACAGAGCATTTATTTGTTGAGATTTGAAGTTGCCATTTGTTTGACCATTCTGATACATAGTCAAGATCTTTTTTGAAGGGTAGCAGTATTGTCTGTGGTATTGAACAGCTTTACATCATCAGTGAAAATAATGCAGTTGCTCTTAATATAATCACAGAGGTCATTTATGTAGAGTATGAAGAGAGTTGGTCCTAGAACACTGCCTTGGGGGACACCACTATTGACAGGTACAGAATTTGATAGGACACTCCCAATTTTGACCATTTGTTGTCTGTTTGACAGGAATGCTTCTATCCAGTTATGCAGTTGTCCAGAGATACCATAAGATTTTAGTTTTAGGAGTAGTTTGTCGTGTACCACTGAATCAAAGGTTTTACAGAAGTCTATGTTGATTGTGTCTATTGCTTTGCCCTGATCAAGTTGTGTAGTCCATATGTTTTTGCAGAGTAAGAGTTGCAGATTACATGATAGTTTTTTCCTGAAACCTCTAAGTGGAGGATAATGGATTGGTTAATAATTGATTCCATGACTTTACAGGTGATGCAGTATAAGGAGATTGGTCTGTAATTTTCAACTAGGCTGGGGTCTCCCTTTTTGAAAATGGGGATGACCGTGGCTTGTGACCATAGGTTAGGCAAGGAGCTGGTCCTGAAAGATTTTTCAAAGATTATGCTTAGAGGTTCGGCTATGGCAGTGGATAGCTTTTTTAAGAAGTAGGCACATATTCCATCTAGTCCAATAGATAGAGATGGTTTTAGATTGCGTAGTGCTTTTTCAACATTGTCTTCTGTAAAATCGATACGTATTAGATCATTGTAGTTGTCTGTGGTTCAGCTAGGAAATACTGGGCATGATCCATTGCTGTTTACAAATACTGAGCCGAAGAATGTGTTAAAGATGTTGGCTTTAATGGTGTCATTGTTTACCATTAGGCCCTATCAGGGGTGGGATGGACCTTGAGTCTTTTAGTTTGTTGTTTACAGAATTGTAAAAAGTGCAGGTGGAATTGGTGCATAGAAGGTTTCCTCTTGTTTAATGTGATAATTGGTGCTTTCAATCTTTATCTGGTGGCATAAATTTTTGTATCGGCTTTTGAAATTGGCAACTTGACCAGATTTGCTTTTCCGCCAGAGTGATCTCTTTTTGGATTGAAGTTTCCTTATTGATATGGGTAATCTGCTTTTTTGTTTTGTTTTGGGAGTTGTTGTTGGTACATATAGTTTGATGACTCTTTTGACTTCAAGTAAAAATATGTTGTAATGGTCTTCAACAATATTGCATCCAGTGAATAGAGATTGCCAATCAAGGGATGAGAGATCGTTGTGTATAAGATCATAGTTGCCTTTTTGAAGTTACAATTGGGGATTACATCATTGTGGTGATTTTTGTGTGGACGTATGTTGAGACAAAAGTCAATCATATTGTGGTCACTACTGGAAAAGGGTTCTTTAGTTTGTATTCCGTAAATTAAATTCAAACTGTTGCAGAAGATGAGATCGAGGCAGTTGTTTAGTCTAGTGTTGTTGGTTACTAGTTGTTCCAGTCCCAGATTTGTAATAGCATTGTAGAAGGTTGTGTGTATGATTTCAGTTGTACAATCATTTAGGGTCCAGTCAATATGAGGTAGATTGAAATCACCAAGAAAGATAAAAGGGTATGGGCAGGATGCAGCCCATGTTAGTAATGTATTTAGCTTGTTTACATGTTCGATGTCATAATCAGGTGCTCTGTAACATAGTAAGAATCGAATTGTGATATTTAAGGATAGTTCACAGATGATGGTCTCAGGAAGAGCAAGCTCCTGGGTAACTTGGATATTTTTTAGATGTAAGGATTTTTTATAGAAGATAGCAACACCACCTCCTCGACGATTTTCACGATCTGATCGGTAAACATGATAGTCTCTTACTGTGGTATTTACAATACATATAGTAAAACAAAATTAAAACCACAAGGTGGTTGCCAAGATACAAAACATCAATAATGCGTCCTCAGGTATGCTCCTGACCCCCATGTCCATGAAATAACCAGAACTTCAAGACCTTATAAAAGGTAACCAGATTCACAGCCAACTTAACCTGTTCTGGAGGGCTGGTTACAGCTGTGGAAAAGGTTTGTTTATTAGGTCTCAATAGAGACAATGCTGGATTGATGGAAATTGAAGCACGTCCATATCCTGCCTGAGTTAATGCCATAATTAGAAACAGTGGGAATAAGACGATCCCTCAAATTCCCATGCCCCATGACATATAAATTGTACCTCAAAAGCAATTGGAAGCCAGTGCAGTTTGTAATGCAAAGGTGCAACATGGGCATAATGAAGCCCACCGGTAATTATCCTGGCCACCACATTCTGGGCCAATAGAAAATGTTCTTTAAGGGTAGCTCCATTATAGGAAACTGTTCAGGAAGTGACAAAAACATGAGGGACTATTTGCTTCTGATCAAGGAAGAGGCAAAGCTGGTACACAACCCAAAGCTGTACGGCAAATCATCACCTTCTTAAAAGATAGGGAACCACCCCTTCTCTTAAAGAGGCAATTAGCATTATAGCAATAGCAATAGCACTTACTTATATACCACTTCATTGTGCTTTACAGCCCTCTCTAAGCAGTTTACAGAGTCAGCATATTGCCCCCAACAATCTGGGTCCTTATTTTACTGACCTCGGAAGGATGGAAGGCTGAGTCAACCTTGAACCTGGTGAGATCCGAACTGCCAAACTGCTGGCAGCGGTGATCAACAGAAGTAGCTGGCAGTGCTGCACTCTAAGCACTGCGCTACTGTGGCTCTTTGAAGTATGTAGTATGATTCTATAAGAAAGTTTTTTTTTTAATTTGATTTGACAATCGCTTCCAAGATAATAGGTATAAGTATATACATAGTTATGAATACATGAAATGGGTACATATAAGAAAAATAAAAGAAACAATAGGACAGGGACGGTAGGCACATTGGTGCGCTTATGCATGCCCCTTACAGACCTCTTAGGAAAGGGGTGAGGTCAATAGTAGACAGTCTAAAGTTAAAGTTTTTGGGGTTTGGGGAAGAAACTACAGAGTCAGGTAGAGTATTCCAGACATTGACCACTCTGTTGCTGAAGTCGTATTTCCTGCAATCAAGTTTGGTGCGGTTAACCTTGAGTTTGTGTCTATTGTGTGCTCTTGTGTTGTTATGGTTGAAGCTGAAGTATTCATTGATAGGTAGGACATTGCAAAGTATGATTTTATATACCATACTTAGATCAGACCGAAGACGGCATAATGCAAGGTTTTCTAGGTCTAGAATTTCAAGTCTGGTGGCATAAGGTATTCTACAACGAGTAGAGGAGTGGAGAACTCTTCTTGTGAAATATTTCTGGACTTTCTCAACTGTGCTAATATCAGATACGTAATGTGGGTTCCAGACTGATGAGCTGTATTCGAGTATTGGTCTAGCAAATATTTTGTATGCTCTAGTTAGTAGTGTGATATTACCAGAGGAAAAGCTACGTAGAATTAGGTTAACAGCTCTTAATGCCTTTTTGGCTATGTAGTTACAGTGGGGTCTAGCACTTAGATCATTAGAGATGAGTATTCCAAGGTCCTTTATAGAGCTTGGATCATCAACAAGATCTTGACTATTCAGCTTGTATTTTATTTTCTGATATATTTTTTTGCCAATATGTAAGACAGAGCATTTATTTGTTGAGATTTGAAGTTGCCATTTGTTTGACCATTCTGATACATAGTCAAGATCTTTTTGAAGGGTAGCAGTATTGTCTGTGGTATTGAACAGCTTTACATCATCAGTGAAAATAATGCAGTTGCTCTTAATATAATCACAGAGGTCATTTATGTAGAGTATGAAGAGAGTTGGTCCTAGAACACTGCCTTGGGGGACACCACTATTGACAGGTACAGAATTTGATAGGACACTCCCAATTTTGACCATTTGTTGTCTGTTTGACAGGAATGCTTCTATCCAGTTATGCAGTTGTCCAGAGATACCATAAGATTTTAGTTTTAGGAGTAGTTTGTCGTGTACCACTGAATCAAAGGTTTTACAGAAGTCTATGTTGATTGTGTCTATTGCTTTGCCCTGATCAAGTTGTGTAGTCCATATGTTTTTGCAGAGTAAGAGTTGCAGATTACATGATAGTTTTTCCTGAAACCTCTAAGTGGAGGATAATGGATTGGTTAATAATTGATTCCATGACTTTACAGGTGATGCAGTATAAGGAGATTGGTCTGTAATTTTCAACTAGGCTGGGGTCTCCTTTTTGAAAATGGGGATGACCGTGGCTTGTGACCATAGGTTAGGCAAGGAGCTGGTCCTGAAAGATTTTTCAAAGATTTGCTTAGAGGTTCGGCTATGGCAGTGGATAGCTTTTTTAAGAAGTAGGCACATATTCCATCTAGTCCAATAGATAGAGATGGTTTTAGATTGCGTAGTGCTTTTTCAACATTGTCTTCTGTAAAATCGATACGTATTAGATCATTGTAGTTGTCTGTGGTTCAGCTAGGAAATACTGGGCATGATCCATTGCTGTTTACAAATACTGAGCCGAAGAATGTGTTAAAGATGTTGGCTTTAATGGTGTCATTGTTTACCATTAGGCCCTATCAGGGGTGGGATGGACCTTGAGTCTTTTAGTTTGTTGTTTACAGAATTGTAAAAAGTGCAGGTGGAATTGGTGCATAGAAGGTTTCCTCTTGTTTAATGTGATAATTGGTGCTTTCAATCTTTATCTGGTGGCATAAATTTTTGTATCGGCTTTTGAAATTGGCAACTTGACCAGATTTGCTTTTCCTCCAGAATGATCTCTTTTTGGATTGAAGTTTCCTTATTGTTATGGGTAATCTGTTTTTTGTTTTGTTTTGGGAGTTGTTGTTGGTACATATAGTTTGATGACTCTTTTGACTTCAAGTAAAAATATGTTGTAATGGTCTTCAACAGTATTGCATCCAGTAAATAGAGATTGCCAATCAAGGGATGAGAGATCATTGTCTATAAGATCATAGTTGCCTTTTTTGAAGTTATAATTGGGGATTACATCATTGTGATGATTTTTGTGTGGGCGTATGTTGAGACAAAAGTCAATCATATTGTGGTCACTGCTGGAAAAGGGTTCTTTAGTTTGTATTCCGTAAATTAAATTCAAACTATTGCAGAAGATGAGATCGAGGCAGTTGTTTAGTCTAGTGTTGTTGGTTACTAGCTGTTCCAGTCCCAGATTTGTAACAGTATTGTAGAAGGTTACATGTATGGGTTCAGTTGTACATTCATTTAGGGTCCAGTCAATATGAGGTAGATTGAAGTCACCAAGAAAGATAAAAGCATGTGGGCAGGATGCTGCCCATGTTAGTAGTGTATTTAGCTTGTTTACATGTTCGATGTCATAATCAGGTGCTCTGTAACATAGTAAGAATCGAAATGTGATATTTAAGGATAGTTCACAGATGATGGTTTCAGAGCAAGCTCCTGGGTAACTTGGATGTTTTTTAGATGTAAGGACCTTTTATAGAAGATAGCAACACCACCTCCTCTATGAATTTCACGATCTGATTGGTAAACATGATAGTCTCCTACTGTGGTAATGGAGTCAGGGAGAGATGCGTTGAGCCATGTTTCACAGACAAATATGATGTCGAATTTAGCCATATTTAGTAAGAGGAGAAATTCAGGTATTTTATTCACAAGGCTTCTTGCATTGAGTAGCTTGCATTTAAGGCCAGCAGTAGCTGGAATTGAGGTAGTTAGGGGTATGTGTGCCTAGTGTTGGGTGATGGTGGATTGGTTGAGGTAGGGTTGTGGTTGAAGGTTAAAGCTGAGTTGCGGGTTGTGTGACTTACTTTTGATACAGTCAGCATGGCAGTCAATGTACAGGTCCTTCTCTCCATTGTCTAGACGTTTTTTGAGTTCAATGCAGAGTACACAGGAGCGGACACGTTGCTGTATGGTTAGGTCAGGGTGACAACGGAGGTTCTAATGGTTGGTGTTGGTTTTGGCGAGTGAATTTATAGTGTGAATGAATTTACATTTGCTTGATTCCTTTTTGCAAATGACCCTGCAGAAGCATGGGGCCACAGAGCCGTCTCTGTTTTTGAGCTCTCTGCCAATGCGAGAAATGTCAAGTATTTCATCAGGGGAGATGGTTGATGCTTGATAATCACTGATGATGTTTCGGACAGTTGTGATATCATCATTATCACTGATGTCCTCTAGAGCAAATAAGATGGCGTTTGGACGTTTCCGTTCATTTTCAACAGCTTTTCTGATGAGGATTGGGATATCATTATTTGTCTGACTTATCCCAACATCTCCCAACATCCATTCCAATATAGGGACTGCCCAGTTCTGAGTTATTCAGCTCATGTACATGAAGGAAATCTAACCAAGATGTTAATAGACATAGTGTGGTCTACAGGAAAACATATTTCTCTCAAGTCATCAAGAGACAAATTAGGCACCGTGGTAAATAAACTTTGCTATATTAACTTTTCTCTCAAGCCATTCATCATAATAATGCTATTCTCATTTACATGCAATCATCTATGGGGGGAACTAAGATTTAAACTAAATATCTATCTATCTATCTATCTATCTATCTATCTATCTATCTATCTATCTATCTATCTATATCTATATCTATATCTATATCTATACCTATACCTATACCTATACCTATACCTATACCTATACCCATACCCATACCTATACCTATACCTCTATCTATCTATCTATCTATCTATCTATCTATCTATCTATCTATCTATCTATCTATATCTCCGTGGTATATTGATTCCAGTTTTAAATATTTCATTTCTAGCTCTTTTAACCTGCCATGATTTAATTGGAAGCTAATACTGGATTCAGTGAAGAGCTTAGAATAGCAACTAGACAGAAATAAAAACATTATTATTTCAGGTAGTGATTCAATACAATATTTTAAAGATTCCAGACAGAACCAATGATTTACTTTTTATATTAAAATTTAAAAAAATTAAAGCAAAACAAGCACATTACTCCCCTCCACTGTATTAAGTTTGTTCAAGTCAACTGTAATAGCTAAATATCAGTTCTGGGTACAGAAGATTGAAGATTCAGGCTTACAATATATAAAAAGGGCTGTTCTGGATTATTGAGATGGACAAGCAGCCACTCCAAACAACGGTGGGAAATTTGAGTCCAACTTAGCATTAGGCAGAGGTCCAAATTTCTTAGTTGCCTTTTACTTTGAATTTGAGTTATTTTTCAAACAGGTGTATTTATAAGGATTTTGAGGAACAGTGCTGGGATGTGCCAAAAATCTGCAGTTGCATTAAAAATGGTGCAATAAAAAAAAGCTAAATGCCTGAAATGGCCAGGCTTACTTCATTCATTGCATTTATGAAGGACACAGCAGTGGGGTACTTTAAAGGGAAGAGTTTTATTCATTTAAAAAGCATTATTGTGGTGAAAAATTCACTTTCTAAATTATATATTGGAATGGCTTAAATATTTCTTGCTTTTTTCATTTCTTTGGCTTGCATGCAGAATAGTCAAAGGAATTTAAAACAATGCTTTAATCGAAGACAAAACAAGGATATTTATGATCCTAATCATGTAAAACAAGTGCTTGGGTATCTTGCTCACTGCAGTTTGTATTCCTAGTGAACTATATAGTGCAGCAAAAATATGTAAAATATATATGTCAATCGCTTGATCTTCCCTCAATCAGTTCAAAAGTTTTGTAGAGAAAATATTATGATTTACTTGCATATAGGCATTTTAATTTTTACAGAAAAAATATATTCAGTAAAATTTCACAGCTTTCTTACTGTTATGATGGCATGCAATTTGAAAAAGGGCGTGTGTATTTCACATGCAGGGTATAACTAGTTTCTTTCCTCCGTGGTTATATTGTCTCCATGGAGATTTATTGGATGTGTGTATCTCTATTTCTACACATCAGCTCTCTAAAATGACAATAATTCTGACCTGGATGGAATATTAATCTGATCCAGCAAAGTGGTTCTTATCTTTGTCAACTCTGTTCCTAAATTTGTCCCTGAGTAAATGTTTTCTAATAAATTAAACACCACACTTGTCAGCTGAGAATATTATCCTTGAAACCCTTTCACCAGGATTCTCATGTCCCTGAAAGGGATGGAGAGAATGGACAGAAACTCAGATAACCTTGTCCTCACGAAAGAAACTCTAAATTTCTTATTAGAGTTGTCTGTTCTGGTCTTGAGACCTGAGTACCACTTCTCAACAGCAACAAATGGAATCCCTAAAGTGATAACAAAAGCAGGTCTATTTTATGTGGGCTGGGCTCAAGGTAGTAATCAGGAAGTGACAGAAGCAATATCTAGCAACCAATTCCACAAGCCTAGTTGACTTCTTGCAGCTAACTTCGCAAGAAGTCTAACCTATTTGTTCTCAAAGGAATCCAGGCTTCAAAACACTTTAGCAGTACAAAGTGGCATATAGAACCTCATAACCTTGTCCATTTTACTTACACATTTTTGTTTAAATTGTTCAAATTAGTTAGGGATGAAAGAAAGAGTTAAGTCTTTCCCAACACAGCTTTGAAATATTTTCTGTTACAATTATTGATAGTGTACTGCTGAATATTGAATGGAATTTCAAGGTGTTTAACCTATCAACAGTTAGGAGTGTGCGGCTTTTATTTTTCTGATAATTCCATAATGTTTATACTCTCACTGTGGGGACTTCCAATTAATGTTTTAAGATAGTTCACGATCATCTGCAAACTAACTTTAGCACCATCTGTTTTGGAGAGTTGAGTCTATTGCTTTTTACTGAAAACTTATTTTTGAGATTACTTTGCCTATAAATCATGAAATTTCAGGAACCCATCTTTACACACAACCCATTTTTCCACTGGTGTGAATTCTTGTTTCACTTCACCCACACTTCCAAGGTTCAAATCAGCTATTACATAGCAACCATAGAATGAATCTTATTTCTAGGTCCTCCAAAAAGTCCAGTGTTCTTTTTCTGCAGCATCTCTCTTTGTGTAGTTACTCCTTAGAGCTTATCTTCTTCACTGTTCTCTTCTCTGATCCAGATTTAAATTATGACCGGGGCTATTGCACAAAGTTGAAGGATACTGTGCCATTGCACCATTGTTAGATGTTACAAGAACTTTTTAGTTCAAGAACTAACACTATAGTGAACAGGATGCTTTGAGGGATTTTCATTGTGTTATTCTTTTCTTTTCTTTTTAAAAAAAAAGATCTTTCTCCTTGTCCACTCAAATCTCTTCTTTAGGTTTGTAAACTACCACTTTGCCACATAGAGGTAAAAAGCAGGTATCTTGGGGATGGGTGGTAGAGTGCTGTACTAGCACTTTTATTTTATCTTCATTCATCTACAACTTGTGGTAGCTTAGACTGTGGGGCATTGATTACATGAATTTTTTTGCACACTCCTATATCTCAGCTGGTGTGACAGAGAGTAAATACAAACTGACTCACAATATTCTTTGTGAGCTTGGTACTTGCAAGTGTAGTACAATTAGTTTTAATGTCAACAGATAGCTGCAAGTAGAAAAGTGAATTTCAGATTTATTTCAAAACACCATGAATTACTTGTTAGTGTCTGTTCCTATGCAGAGAAACATGGCGTACGAAATAGATGCCATTTTTGGGGCAGACTGACTGTTCTGACCTCATCCTTAAACCACTGAATCCATAAGGAAGTAAGGATAATTTTTGGTTAAGTTCTATGTGATTAACAACTTTTAAAACAGAGAGGAAAATACAAATGTTTGGAGGCAAACAAACTTTCTAAAGGTTTTGTGGAAAAGTTTAGCAAAATCCAAGTTTGAGCCCTTTGGGGAAGGGTAGGAAATAAATTGTTCACATAATGTCTGAATTAAACAGATATACTACTGCAAGGTGATCAAATCGGTCAGTCCTAGAGGAGATCAACCCTGACTGCTCTTTAGAAGGTCAGATCCTGAAGATGAAATTCAAATACTTTGGCCACCTAATGAGAAGGAAGGACTCACTGGAGAAGAGACTAATGCTGGGCAAGATTGAAGGCAATAGAAGAAGGGGACGACAGAGAATGAGGTGGCTGGATGGAGTTGCTGAAGCAGTAGGTGTGAGCTTAAATGGACTCCAGAGAATGATAGAGGACAGAAAGGCCTAGAGGAATGTTGTCCATGGGGTCATGATGGGTCAGACACGACTTCACGACTAACAACAACTGTTGCAACTCTGAAGTAGCAGCTCTTCTCTTTGCCTAGCAAATAGGATAACTCCATCATCCTGCATCTTGAATGATTTACAATTAATCTTTATTGGAAAATGCTACAAAATACTTTGTTTTTGACAAAATAAAGGCCTTGTTTTTGTGGTTTTAAACCTGGATACTATTGATACATTGATTAGAGAGCACTCTCAATTGCTACCAAGGAGATAAGACTTTCCTTCTGCCAAACAGCTGACCACTTCCAATCCTAAACACCAGCTGACCTAGAGGTTACTTCTGGGCACCATTTTTAATCTCCAAAATACTTTATATTATTTTGACTTAGTTAAAAGGATTGATTCAAAAATAAAATAAAGTAGGCATCTTGCATCTCTGATTGTGAGCAGAGGCTTCCTATAGAGGAATATTTTGAATACATCAGAGGCTCTTCTTCATTTATGACAGGAGGGACAAGTGAAAACTGGCACGGCAGAGATTATAAGTAACCTTTATAACATAATTGGGGAAATCTGAAGATATGGATTGTAATGATGGTGGAAATGACAGCTGCATATTTAATGATCACATTTCAGAAGCGATAATGAAAATAGTTAATGCTAAGATCTTGTTCTGGCTAATAATCAAGAAATTGCAAAGAAAGAGCTGTAATGCAAGAGGTTATGGTAAATATGATCCAGCACAGCAGATGTAAAAAAATAATGCCAGAATTCAAAAAGCTTGAATTTAAATTAGGGAAGCCAGATATAAATGGGACTTTAACAAATTAATGGGTCAGGCCAACAGATGGAAAAGATGGTTCTTCATTTGAAAGTGTTTATTAACATTTGAAAAGACATAGTTGTGTGTGAACTCCAGTGACTTTCTTAAGAAAGTGAACTAAATAATATTTTATGTTGTCACAAGTTAAGAGGATGCTATATCTGTAAAATGCTATGCCAATTAGAGTTGCTGGAGCAATTCAGAATGGCTGGTTACCAGCGTAGCTCTTGAAGGCTAAAGTAAGATGCTGTGTTTCAGAAATAAACAGTAAAAAAATATCTAAAAATAATAAAGTACCATTCAGGTTACATTTACAGTTAATTTGTTGATCATCAAAGAAAAAAGAGGATTTTATATCAAATAGAATAATGTTTAGTTCTGAGATGAATTGGAGTTTTGGGCAAGAAAAGCAATAGCAGAAATTTTGGAAGATTTCAAAATTTGGCTGCTTACATTGTCAAAGAGGAAAGTTCCTCTTCTGTTGTATAGCAAATGAAAAATATAGTTGCATTTTTGCAACTTAAATTAAAGGAACCACATTTTATTCAGAACAGCTGTTCTGCTGTTCCTGGTGTCTTTCCATACTTTCTCCCATTCAAACTCTTCAAGAGTTTGCTGTGACTAAAATAACAGCAATACTTTTGATTGTCTTCAGATTTTTTTTAAATGCATGCTTTATTTAGGAGAAACTATAAGAGAAAGTATATTGCCCAAAGCCCTTAAAACAGCATACTTTTACTTAAAAGTCAAGTCTTTATGAAAACTTAATGGCACGTTGATTGTATCCTGCTGTTCCAAATCTGATTCACTTTAAATGAAGTCAAGGATTATGAAGGGTTTAAATTAGTACCTAAAGGACCAAGCCCATAGTCCAAATTTTTGCCTTTGATGCAATATTTATTTTATTTATCTCCCATCTTTATTAGCTATACAAATAACTCAAGGCAGCAAACATATACAAAACATCTTCCTATTTTTCCAAAACAATCCTGTGAGGTGAGTTCAACTGAGAGAGACTGACTGTTCCAAGGTCACCCAGCTGACTTTCATGGCAGAAGTGGGATTTGAACACAGGGCCTCTTGTTTTCTAACCCAGTGCCTTAAACAATAGATCAAACTGGTTCTTAGCTTTTATTTTACGCCTTTATTGCTAATGTGTCTTTATTCTAGATTATCTGTCATTAAAATTTTACTATTACAACAAAGTATGTAAAAGTTCAGTATTATAAATTGCTTTTACCATGAATACAAGCTGTTTTTCTCTATCCCTTTCCCAAACTTAGAACTCAGGGTCATCCATTAAAATTAAACATGGAAAAATTAAGATCTATATAAAGAAAATGTTCTTTGAACAACGTATGGTTACAGTACGATGTTTTCTGTCATCAAATACAGTGTTGACCATTGCCTTCCAATTCAGATTACTTTAAAAGGGAGTGGACTAATTAAAGGAGTTCAGTGTATCCATCTAATTAAATCAATGTATTCATCTCCAACTTGTCATGCAGTTCCTCTGGCACAGCAGAATTTTCTTTTGCTAATTTTTCTTGTCTGTAGCTTGATTCTGTGGATCAGAAACAGTCTTTCTGAATGGTGAACTATCTGCTTTTCTCTGATACATTTACTTCATGAATAGCTCACTCGGTGAATGGTTGCATACTTGACATTTTCAAACTTATCCAACATCTAGCCAATGTCGTCTGAGAAAATACTATATTTTGCGCGAGGCCAAATTTTCTACTCTTATTTTTCAGGTTAGCATTTTTTTCCCCTCCCTTCCTTTTCAAGAATCTGTGACAAGAAAGAACTGAGTGGGAAGAGAGGTCAGAGAGTGGGAAGAACACCAACTATACATACAGAGAAGATTATCTTCTGGCCCCTTGATGTGATTTGTCCCAGCCCGATTCCCTGTTATGAAAGAAGCGAAAGGGTATAGAGAGATAGACCCTGGAGTGCTGAAGAAACCAACTGCATTCACTTCCATCATCCGCTATGGAGTGCAGATTGTAAAAATGACGGTATCAGCTGAAACTGAATGTAAATTTTTCTTCAGATGGAGGTGTGTGTGTGTGTGTGTGTGTGTGTGTGTGTGTGTAGAACCCAGAAAGTATGAAAAACTCAATAACCTTGGAATTATCCCTGCATATATGTCAGCCTGAATTCTGAGATATAACAAAGGCAGTGTATTAAATAAACTGAAATTAATTTAACTCCAAACATAGGTAATTCAGGAAATGTTCTGTACATTGTGATTCTTCCTCTGGTAATATTTGGAAATGTTCCACAGCTCTATAAAGTTGTATCATACTATTTTAATGTTATGCACAATGTTCCCGAAGTCCTGCCTTGCTCTAGGAAAAAATAAGATAAGGCATTGCTCCACTTCATCTCAGCCAGCAGAACCTTGATAGATGTCTTTCATGCTGCAGAATGATACTGCAGAACTCTGCAGGTGGTATATTGTCAGTATATAAATGAGAGATTACAGATGCATATTTACTGTGCTCAAAATTGTGTGCTAAATTATGCTGGAAATTTACAGGCTTCAACAGCTTGCTAAACTGCAATATTAAAAACAATGCAAACACTATCAGGAAAGCAAAATGAAAAATAATTCATGTATATTAAAAACTCCAGTAGGACCTGATTGGCACAGAGAAACTAGTTAAAGTCTTCAATTTCTTAAAAAAATTTAAGGCTGCGATAACAATAAAGCATACAAAATTGGTTAGTTTGATTTGCACAGAGACATTGATAGATTGTTCCTTCCAACCTAATCTGACAGAAGATGTCAGCTTTTTGGAATGCAGCATTGAAATCCAGAAAACGGAGAAGGAGCTAGGTCATAACATAAAACAGATGTTGTTTATCTGTGGCAAGCCCTCAGCAAATACATTGTCATAGGTGCATATCAGAGGCAAGCATAAAGTAGCTATTAATTGGGATTCAAGAAGTTTGGGGTTCATTACTGAGTTGAATAATTGACACTAATATATGGGAAACCTGGTCTTGGCAGATATTAAAGAAACGCTTAAAGCATAAATAAAATAAATATATTCAAATAAAATATTGAAATAGAATTTGAAAAGAAAGTACAGGAAAGATCTTGAAGGATTATGTGAGTTGACAATGGAAATAAAGAGGAAAACACAATCATAATATATAGAGTTGTGATGAAAACAGGCCTTAGCTTTTAGTGATGTAGCTGAAAAGAGGAAATTAGCATGAGGCAATGTCTCTTCTGTCTTATGCAAGTTGGAGAAGAATGTAGCAAGAGAGATGCAACATAAAGCCATATTCAGGTCTTGAGGTCAGGATTCCCACATCAGGTTGCTAGGATTGGTTGAGACTAAATACACTGTATATTGATTATAGGGAAAGTGGATAAAACGAAAAAATCAATATGAACCATACAGTCTACATCAGAAGTCTCCAAACTTGGCAACTTTAAGACTTGTGGACTTCAACTCCTAGAATTCTCCAGCCAGAACAGCTGGCTGAGGAATTCTGGGAGTTGAAGTCCACAAGTCTTAAAGTTGCCAAGTTTAGGGACTCCTGGTCTACATGCTTATGCAATTGGACAAAAATTTGTCTGAAATTGTATAGGGTTTCCTGCCTGAGCAGAGGGAGTGTGGACCAGAAGACCTCCAAAGTTCCTTCCAACTCTTGTTATTTTGTTATTCTACACTTGCATATATTACCTTAGTAAGCAGGCATAAAGGTTAGAGTCCCTTGGGCCAAGTTGATTCTTGAATCAGGGACTAGGCATGTTGATATTATCCTAATTTTAGATCAGTTTAATATCCATGCTTTGGGATAGGGATATTGAGTATTTTCTTGATTCAGGTTAAAATATAAAGTTTAACATATTAAGCTAAATATTATTTGAATTCTGATGTCCATTTATGTTTTTAAAAAATCATTCTCAGCAGTGGTGGGATTCAAATTATTTTACTACCGGTTCTGTGGGTTTGGCTTGGTGGGCGTGGCAGGGGAAGGATACTGTAAAATCTCTATTCAGAGGTGGTATTTGCCAGTTCGCCGAACTACTCAAAATTTCCACTACTTGTTCTCCTGAATACCACCTCTGATTCTCAGTCATCCTCTGAATTCAAACCCCATGGAGGAAGCAGCAGCATCACCTTTGTACCAATTTTAAAAGAAAAAAGTATGGAATATGAAAATTACTAGTAGAATTGCCTGGCATATCTGTCTCATGGGACACTTGTAATTGGAGGATAGCACTGAAATATATGTAGCAGGAAATCATTGATTACGCTGGACAGTTGGATAAACAGGAATGTGGATTGCATAGGGCGAAGTCGCAGTATCTTATATAAGTGACCACAGGATATTTGGCCAACTAAATCATGGATAATGTGATTCTCCAATATAAGGAGTGTGGTAGTGCAGTGGTTGGAATGCAGTATTGCAGGCTAATTCTGCTGATTGCCAGGGGATCAATCCTCACTGTCTCAAGGTTGACTTAGCCTTCCATCCTTCCGAAGTCAGTAAAATGAGGACCCAGATTATTGGGGGCAATAGGCTGACTCTGTAAATAGCTTAAAGACAATTGTAAAGCACTGTGAAGTGGTATATAAGTCTAAGTGCTATTGCTAATCAGTAATCTACAATGCTGTGACATATTAACTGAATGACTTATTTAGAGGCCATTACCCAAACCAGTAAACCCTGACATCAAACCTTTGACATGGCAAATTTCCTTTATAACACTTGATAACGGCAAAATAGTAGAGGTATTAAACCTAAGGTCACTGTGATAGCAACATTATTGAGGCTGTTAATTCCTTTTATGGAATTAAAAAGCAATAATTGTATTTTTTCAAATAGAACAAACACTTGCTTGTTACCCAGAAGCATAGACTAGGCTTAATTCCTTTTGTGGAATTAAAAAATAATAGTTGTATATTTTCAAACAGAACAAATACCTGCTTGTTACTGAGCATAAACTATTTGCAAAGTACTTAATGAGCACCATTTAAGCCCTGCTCCCATAAGGAAGGAAGAATGATCAAATCTGTTCCAGCAATAACTGGAATTTAAAGATGCCCTGTTTTTTTCCCCTCTGACACAATGTATTGTGAAGGCAAGAGAATCATCTGAGATACAATAGTCTCTCTTGGTTGATAAACTCATGAACCATGCAGAAATAACAAGGTCAAATGATTTAGAGATTACAGCTCATGATCTCTCCAACATTAAGCAGCCAGAAAGCATAATAACTTGCAAAGGCATCAACACTCAGAACAAAACCTTGGCAAATGTATATTTGTCATCCAGGTGGATGACCCTCCTTTGAACCAAAGCTGCTCAGAAGTTGCTCTGCAATCTCAATTCACCATCATTTAAATTATTTCGGTAGGATCTTCCCAAGGTTCCACTTACAGTGGTATTTCTCCAACCAAAATACTGTCTAGGTATTTGATCCTGTGTTAGTTAACGCCATCAAAGCAACCATCAATCTATACTTTCCTTATTTTAAGTTCTCAGGGGAGAGAGATGAGTTGTGATATGTCATATCCTCAAACTAGCAGTTCCATACCTCTTTTCCATCCCCTCAGCTGCAGTGGAAAAGAAATATAATGTACATTTCTGTGCTATTTCAGCTACTTCCTGATCACCAGAGGTTTTATATGGGACACATTTGTTCTTATAAGAACACATCAATACACATAGTCATTGTATGAAGAAGTTTTATATAGTCCAGCTTTAGGAAGCTCTTGGATAGAATTTAGTTTAATATAATCTGTGGTGGTAAACCAAACTAAATCAGTTTACCACAATCTATTCTTATTTCAGACATAAACCTTTCTGGCTTAGCAGTTTAGGCTAGCCTAATTTGCTGTTCCCAGTTGCTTTGGATGAACATTGGCATTTTTCTTTCATGTGCAAACATGTCCAGGTTATAAATATGGTATTATCCCATTTATGCATGCTGGCCCTGTTTACAAACTTTTCATTGGAAATAACCATAATAGCCAGTTGTAGTTATGCAGCTGTGGCAACAGATGGAAAAATGAGGCAGAAGGAAGGAGCCAGATTCAAATAACTAAGCCTGCTTCATAAGCATCAGCACAAGTCAAAAAGAGGGCTGTGAAAATATTTACAGATCCCTCATATCCTGGACTTAAACTGTTCCAAACTAAGCAGACTCTTAAGCCTGCAACTCTAATAGTTTTCTTTCCACGGCAGGTTCGTAATCCTGCACTTTTGATTGGTCCGTGAATAGCGGATCGTGATTGGTCGTTTTGGGCTAATCCGATTGGCTAATAGCGGGCCGCCGTGATTGGACGCTCTCAAGCGCGGCAAACTCAAATCATTGGTTGATGATACAGCAGCCAGCTCTATAAAAGGAGCTGCTGCTGCCCGAGTTTTTTCGCTCTGTTCTGAAGTCACTAATAAAGAGTTTGGAGTCACTATTCGATGCCTCATCTCCGTTCCTTGTACCCACTCTCCCAGATCTAACATAAACTGTTTCAACTCCTACCCTCAAAATGAGTCTCTAGAGCACTGCACACAGAACAACTAGACACAAGGACAGTTTTTTTCACAATGTCATCACTCTGCTAAACAAATAATTCTCTCAACACTGTCAAATTATTTACTAAGTCTTCATTATTATTACTATTAATCCTCCCATCCTCTCTTTCTCCCATCTCCTCCCACTTATGACTGTATGACTGTAACCTAGTTGCTTGTATCCTAATGATTTTTATTGACTGTTTTCTAGTATAATTTGATTGCTGATTGCTTATGACTATTAAGTGTTGTACCTTCTGATTCTTTACTCTTGATGAATGTATCTTTTCTTTTAGAAAAAGAGAGCATACGCACCAAGATAAATTCCTCGTGTGTCCAATCACACTTGGCCAATAAAGAATTCTATTCTATAATGCAGCTCTACTACATGACTACCCCTCATAAGTAGAAATTAAAATATATCTCTGAAGAATCAGAGGCCATTCTTGACAAATGTTTCTCAACAATATAGGAGATATATGGAAGATGTGTTGTGATTAAGTTGTGTTAAAATACGCATCTGCAGAGTAATTTATAAAAAGTAAAAAAATGTTTGGTACAAGAATTTAGAGCCTCAAAATAAGTTTATTTGCTACAAGAATTAATTAAAGACAATAAATACATAAATATAATGTTAACTATGCCTTATGTTTGATCTCTCCTAAAGTTCAGATGAAAATTGTTTTAAATATTAAGAATGTTTTCTTTTGTGTAAAAAGACATTTTTCTTTGTGTAAAAAGACATTAAGAATGTTTTCTTTTGTATAAAAAAGCAAACGTGCATTCAATAGAGGAATAAATTGAAATTTGATTCTTTTGCCTCTTTCTCTGAGACACTGTGATTGTTACAGGATTACAAAAAGTGGGAGAATCTAATCCCCGAGACTATGACACTATTGTTTTTAGGACTACCAGATCTGGGTTGCAAAAATCTGGATAACCATGAGAGTGCATCAAAGATACACCAGAAAACTATTGCATTTTTCCCCCCAAAGATTGTCTGGAGTTTTGAAACCCAGATAGGTAGTTCTGCTTATTCCATATTTAAAGCAGGAACTCCATGGTAATATCCTCTGTCATCTATCATGGATTCCTTAAGATCCCACACAGTTAATTCTGAAATAGGAAGAACGAAGGCCATGAGGTATTAAAACAACCAATTTTTGCATTAAAATGGAGGGGAACAATTTTCCTTAATTTTTTTAAATCACCAGTAAAGAAAGGGTTGAAAGCTTCCCAAGCATTGTGCAATAGTCGTATTTCATACTTCTTTTTTCTATACAATTAATAAATAAATGTTGAATTAATTTAACATTCTCAAAAAGAGAAGGCATTTGTAACAATCATTGAGTTGTGCTAATGAATAAGATTAACCATGAAGACAAGTCTCATAACCACAGCGGAATCTGTTCATTAGATATTGCTTATGCTGGGTTTTTTTTTCTTCTCCCCATAAATCTGCTACGCACAATGAATTTACAATGTCAGCAGAAATTCATCTAATCCCATAGCAGAGGAAGATAATTTCAAAAGGTAATTGATATCTTTTTAACCTAGAAATGTCAGATTATATTGAGAATAATGGGGCCTGACAAGTCTAAAGTTACTAGAAAAATGGCAAAATTGATCCACTTTGGGTTCTGAATTTTAAGCTAACTGAGCACTGCACTCCTACTGAAGCATTATTACATGAAGATTCCCTTTCAGTTTCTTCCAGAAGGAGAGCACATGATTTGTCAAATGAGAAAAAGAAGAAAAACCCCACATTCTTGTATTTTTAGTAGGCACTTACGTCCCTTCCCCCGTCACATCTTTGCTTTTTTCCATCGTGATTTTATATCACTTTTCCTGTGATTTCCTTATGTCATACTTAATTACTTTCCGAAATGGATGAAGGGAATATGATTCATCATGTATTAAGATACAATTAAATCCAACATTTCTTAGCTCACCTGATGTGCAAAGCCACTTGGCTCTGACCCCTGACTGTGTGGATAAATTAACCTATCTATCTATAGTAATGGCTGGAGCATTTAAGATGGACAATCATGATTTGCTACTAACTGAAAGGTAGGAGAGTGCCAGTTTTGCACTCTCTCTATTGATATATAAGATTTTAGATCTTGTATATCAGTATAGAACAGAGAGTTATTTTTCTATTGGTTAATACTAGTTAGGAAGTTGTGTCTCTATTTTCATTCTTTTTTAAAAAAAATATTTTGCTATATTTTCTTCAAACCTGGCTTGGTGGTAGTTAGCATGAATTGCCGCCTACCTATCATAGCTATGTGGCTTTCTGGGATGAAAAACAAGGGAGTAGGGAACTCAGATGGCAGTGGTAGATACTTTTAAAATACATTTTTGGGGGTAAAAGTTTGCCTTCAGTATCTAAGATATTTATCAGATATTATCCAGCAGTCTTGTTTTATAGATAATGCTGCATCAGTTGTAAAAAAATAATAATCTGCCTGTCAATGATATTAAAACATACATAAAAGTTATAAGGGAAGAGTTTTTGTGAACAATAATTGCTGATGGATGTTTCTAGATATTAAGCAAGCCAAAAGCTTAAGATAAGTTGCCATTTCATGAACTGATTTTTCACATACTTTGGAGAAAAATTTCTACTAGTAGTGGTTTGAATATTAAATGGAAAGAACACGTGCTAGATAAACCTTTAGGCTGATTCAGAATAGCAATTCTATGCATATAAACATATATACTGCTGCATAGTGCTTTACAGCCCTCTCTAAGAGGTTTACAGAGTCAGCATAATGCCTCCAAAATCTGGGTCCTCATTTTATTGACCTCAGAGGATGGAAGGCTGAGTCAGCCTTTGAGTCAGTCAGAATTGAACTGCTGGCAGTTGGAAGAATTAGCCTGCAATACTACATTCTAACCACTGAGCCACCACAGCAGGGATAATCCATTTTTTAAAATCTTTCATCTACCTATTTTGTGGTTATAATTATAAAGTGAATTGTATAGATGTCTGTAAATTAAGTATACAGTTGAAATAGTTCATACATAGGTTAGATTTGGATAAAGTGTTAAACTTAGGCTCCATCATAATAGTTCTCAGCGCATAATTTGAACATTGTTGTATACAACAAAATAAATATATTAATAGCACAATCTACACTAAAATATTTCATCAGGATATTGAATACTCTTTCCATGCCAACCTTAAAACTTGTTTTTCTTCCCCATTGAGGAGCATTTATGTATCCCTGATATCAGATAACACAATCAGTTGAACTTAATGATAACAGGAAACAGCTGAAAAGACAGAGCATTGTCTTACGTATAAAGAATCAAGAATCAGATATTTCAAAGAACCCTATGGATTTCAATAATACTTTTAATTACCATGCATGCAAAAAAACATTTGTTATTTATAGGTAATCATTGTTTACAGTCACTGCCCAGCAAATTAGAAGTAATTATTGACAATCAATTTCACCGCTATGCTGCAGAGGTAATTTCATATAATATTTAATGGTGTCAGTACATATTATACTGTTTGGATTTACTGAAGAAAGCAGTTACTAAGATATTTCCTTAGATATATAGCAATGATTTTTTTTTTAATCGTAAGACCCTATGGCTTTAGATTAATAAATTGTAAATGACAGTCAACTCATAAAACTTTCATAGCAGAAATTCACAGTAGTTGCCCTAAAGAATTATATCACATAAAGACAAAGATCTGAGTAGATCTTGTGCTTTGTGCTCCCCTGCCTATTCAGAAATAAGACTGTGCAGTTCACTAGGCATACGTGTGCATATATTGATGTACAAGGCTGTAACTTTTCTATATTCTATGCTACATTACATTGAACACACATGATCCTACTTATTTCACAATTCACTTTAAAATACGAAAAGCTGAATTTGATCATGCATTTCAGATTTGTTTTTATTAACTGAGAACAAAGAATAAAGAACTGATAATTTCAATTTTCCCATCTTCCTCAATAGTCTGCAATAGATTATTACCAAGAGTTTGGATGCTAGAAGCCATTGGAACCCTTAGAGCAGTGGTGGGATTCAAATTTTTTTACTACCAGTTCTGTGGGTGTGGCTTGGTGGGCGTGGCAGGGGAAGGATACTTAAAATTTCCAGTCAGAGGTGGTATTTGCTGGTTCTCTGAACGACTCAAAATTTCCACTACTGGTTCTCCAGAACTGGTTAGAACCTGCTGAATACCACCTCTGCCTTAGAGCTTCAGCTGAAAGGGATGAGAAAACCAATTTGCACAGGTAGTCCTCACTTAATAACCAAGAAATGATTAGCAAACATTTGAAGTCATAATGGACCTTCTCAGAGCTCCAGGTAGTCCTCAAGTTATGATCACAATTAAGCCCACAATTTATGTTGGTAGGTGAAACATTGGTTAAGTGAGTTTGCCCCATTTTATGATTTGTCTTGCCATGGTTGTTAAGTGAAGCATTGCATTTGTTAAATCAGTAGCCTGGTTGCTAAGTGAATCTGGATTCCCCATTGACTTTGCTTGTTAGAATGTTGAAAAAGGTGATCTCGTCATCCTGGGACCCTGCAACCGTCATAAATATGAACCACTTGCCAAGCATCAGAATTTTGATCATCATGGGGATACGGCAACGGTCATAAGTGTAAAAAAATGATCATGTTACTTTTTTCAGTGTTGTTGTAACTTTGAATGGTCACTAAATGAACTGTTGTAAGTTGAGGACTGCCTGTGTTTATAACCTGCTTCTGGAGTTCTGATGGCCATATATGCGCGCACATGCACACACCTGCAATCACATGATCATATTTTCAGAGCTTAGCATCCAGCTCACATTTATGTATATTTGCAGCATCCCAGTTACATAATTGCTGTTTTTGGCGGATTGTACCTGTTTCTGGCAAAAAACACCAATCAAAGAGAATGAGTTTGTTTAAAAACCATCTCATTCCCTCAATAATTATAGCATTTGCTTAATGACTGGAGTGTTTGCTTAATGACTCCCAGCATTGGCTTAGTGACTCCTGCAAAAAATGTTGTAAAATTGGGATACAGTCACATAGCAACCCACTTAATGACTGTCATAACTTTGGACAGTAATTCCAGGCTCAGTTACAGTGGTAAGCCAAGAGTTTTGAGGTGTGACTGAAAACAATGGAGAGTCTCAGTTATTCTGATAAAGCATCATTTCAGCTATGTGGAAAACATTGCAGCAAGCTAATTAAAGCCTACTGCCTTATAGCAGGAATTCAACACCACATCACACATTTCCATATACCTTTCAAGGCAGGGTACCTCTCTAAATAACTACTTATTCTATTTAGACACAGTGACATGCAGTCCATTTTCAACTATGTTTATATGAGGTAATCACCTAGATATCATTCGCTGGTGAAGATATACCAAAATAATTGTAACTTGGACACTCAAAGGGACATTTCTTTGCAATTGTTCTTTGAGAAATAATCAAAATAAAAGTGAATACTTTAAAACAAACCCATAGATTATTAAATAGATTTCTACATTGTTACCTGGTCTCAATCAGACACGTATTTTGGAATATAGATGTATAGACATATTCTTTTCTAAAAAGTCATGGTGACTGGGAGACTATTTACTGAATGAATGAACGAATGAATGAATGAATGTTTTATTGCATCACAGACATGTAACCTTTATGCTATAGTGGTGAATATCTCTAGTTCAGGTGTAGGATGAGGGTAAAGGTTCACTCTCCAAGCTTGTGGGTTGGTTTCTGAAAGTTTGGTTTCCAGGCTAGGTAACATCTTCAGCGGACTTTAGGGACTGTCAGTGTCAGTAATTCCACAAGCAATTCCATCAACCGACACACTGACCTACAAACAGCCTATGAACTCCTCAGAATCCAAATCTGGTTGGCACAGCCAACCAGAGGCAGTATCAACCTTCAACCAAGTCATGCAATTCGCCTCCCCAACTCTCACATACCAGCAGTTCACCTCCCAACCACCCTGACCTGAGGTAATCACAAGATCCATCAAAAGACCCACAGTTGACTCACAGATGACTCATCACAAGACCTCTCACAAGACCCTCACTTGACACACCCACTCCTGAAGCCCTTATAAACAGAAGAACACTGACATCCCCTAAAGCCTGCTGAAGATGTTACCTAGCCTAGTAACAAAATGTTTGGAAACCAACCCACAAGTTTAGAGAATAAACCTTCACCCTCGTGTAACCTTTAGCTCTAGGGCAACATGGAGCTCACAAATTCCTCTTTTGCAATGACTAACTTCATTACTTGGATTCAATAGTACACACGGTATGCTGAAAAACTGTATTTTAAGGAAATTAGTGCAATACAGGTAATCCTTGACTTACAACAGTTTGTTTAATGACTATTTGAAGTTTCAATGACACTAAATTTTTCACATTTATGGCCATTGCAGCAACCCCATGGTCACGTGATCAAAATTTCAGACACTTGGCAATTGACTCATATGTATGATGGTGGTAGTGTCCCAGGGTCATCTGATCACTTTTTGTGACTTTCTGACAAGCAAGTCAGTGGAGAAGCCAGCTTCACTTAATGACCATGTTATTAACTTAAGAACTGCAGTGATTCACTTAATAATTGTGGCAAGAAAGGTAATAAAATGCCAAACTCACTTAACAGCTGTCTCACTTAGTAACAGAAATCTGGGGCTCAATTGTGGTCATAAGTTGAAAACTATCTGTACTAAAACTCCCATTTCAACTAGGGGGGGAAACCTTACCCCCAATGACATATGTGACCATATCCATTCTGCATCATCTCCAGCCTAGTGCTAGTTTCATCGCCATCAAACATGCTAAGTGTTACCCATGCCAACCAAAAGGTTACTCAATATTGCAGTACATAAAAAACAGCATTGTGATTACACAGTTTATATTCCAACCCAAAACTAAAGTTTTATTGAATTTGCACACTATGGTACTATTTGTTGTTTTGGGGTTACTGTAAAGCATAAACCCACAAACCATGACTTAGTGAGATTTGTACTGTAATTGTTAGAAACTGTTAAATCACAGTTGGAGATGAGAACTACACTTGACAATGTCTTCGATATTTTGCACATTTTGCAGTCAATTCTTAAGGAGTTCTACTTCTGTGTTCTATTGAACATCAGATTCCATTGCTTCAAGATGCTGGATAGAAAATAAATACAATTCTTAGTTATTAATTAAATTTCAATCCCTCTGGTAGTCATGATCCAGGAAAAGGTATAATTTGGATGAAAATCAAATTTTCAATAGCTTACTCTTAATTAGTTTATGTTCCTCCTTTTCACAAATACTTTGAACTTCAAATTATCATTTATCATCTAATGGCTGGCATTGATACTTTTCTTGAAATAATCCCTCATCTTTCTCTTGTCTCTGGATTGCTCTATTCTTTTTTGTACTTGGAGTACAAACTACGTAATTACTATGGATTCTAAAATCAATGTTTAATGTTAAAAATATTTTAAGGTATGATTAGTCTTGGACCATAAACCACCAAATGTGGGGATCAATCTAACATCTAAATCTTTACTCTGAGGCCTAACTCAAAATATGGGGTCAGTTTCAGGCCTGTTAAACTGGTGGCCTGCAGGCCAGATGCATCACAGGCCACACCCACCCCAGCTCTGCAAAAGCAAAAAAAGTCATAATATGTCACGTGATGCAATCGAGTTCAACACCCGTGCTCTAGGAAGTACTGCGTGAGAGACGAGGTACTAAGAACAAGAAGAACTACAAACAATCCTTGACTTATGATAGTTTCTCTAACAATGCTTTGAAGATATGATGACCACATAGTAATTTACAACCCATGTTTAAAGTTATAACTGTTGTTGCATCATCATCATAGTGACACGATCACAATTCAGGCACTTCGGGACTAGCTCCCATTTATGATGATTGCAGCATCTTGCAGTCACATTGTGATGACTCAAAATGTAACACAACGTAACAAAATCCAAAACATAAATAAATGTCCTTTAATGCCTCCAACTTGGCCCCACTGTTCAATAATTCTCAGAGATAAAAAGTACTCAAAAATAGTCTTCAAAAGAAAGCAATACAGTCCAAACTTTCACATAGAGGTGAAATAAAAAACCAAACAAACTACAATGATGAAATTTCCACAACTGGCCAGGATAAGTAATTACAAAATTCAAGGAGATAACAAGGCACAGTCTGTTGGAAGGACGCCAACCAAGATAACTTCAGCTCAAAATAACACATGCTTTGCTTCTGGCAACACTGTGTTGTAATCGTCTCTCTTATATACAAGTCTCCCCAATGGCAACCAAAGAGGAGGATCGTGGCTACTTCCTCTCTCATAAGCCAAGTTGTTGCCTTCTCTGTTCCTCCCTGTGTGTCTAGGATGCAGAGGGGATGGGCCTGGTTCTTCCTCTGACTGCCCAGCCGGCCTCTGCCCTTCCCCAGCCTCCTCCACAACCTCCATTCCCTGTTGGCTGTTCCTCCTCTACCTCAGAGTCCGACTCTACCAAGGGCATGACACACATGATCACAATTTGCCACTTAGTTTCTGACAAACCAAGTCACTTGGGGAAGCCGGATTCAGTTAACAAGCTCATGATTCACTTAATTTCCTTTTTTTTAAAAAAAAAACAAGTTTTATTAAAAGTTTCAACAACAAACAAATCATTACATATTAAATCTTTCCCTGTCTTTCTACAATAATTTCCCCAATATTCTCATAAAACACAAACAAACACAAACAAACATAAAAAAATCTTTTAGTAAAGTACCTTGGCCCCAGTTACCTCTCTTTGCATGGGCTAAAATAATAGCACATATCACTCTTCACGTTTCTATCTTATTTAATCCATCTTAATTAAATCATTAAATTTGTATCTTTTGCCCATTCATTATCCCTCTATCTCTTCTTATAATAAAAAGAATTTCTCCTGAAATCACTAATCAGAGTATGATGCCTTTCTATCCTCCCCTAAGTTAGTAAAATTAACATTCAGCATAACAAGTACCCAATTTGGTTCTGCTTGGTACATTCTATCCACCAAAAATGTTTAAATACATTGTATCCTCCTTTCCTTCGATATTTTATTACATTTTAAAAATCAATCATTATTAGAAACTTCAACATTTTAATTTCTTATTAAATCTTAAACCATTCTAATTTACTATTTCAAATATAAATGTTACAATACCATCTTCTGTACCTTAGCAGAATCTTTCTTACAGAAATTTATATTTCATCCTTTGTCTCTAAAAAAATCCTCTTCTCCCATCCAATTTTAAAGCTTTGAGGCTTTTCTCCGCCTTTCCCCTTTCTTTCTTCCCCACCAAATCTTCCTACCCCCTTCTTCTTCTAACCTCTGCCTTGCTGGGATCCCTTCTCTGTTGTGTTCCCTTTTTCTCTTGTTTGTTATCATTATATTTACTTTGCATCATATTTTCTCTTTCTCAAATGTTTTTTTAGATCTTAAGTCCTTCATTTTCCTTGCTCTCTTCCTTCCTTCTTCCTTAGATAAGTTTTGGGATTCAATGAAGATGGCGCCTTTCGTCTCTTCCTTGTTGTTCTTCTTCCGTTTCCATCTGTTCCATTGTCTGTTGGTAATTGACCAGCGCCATTTCTAGAAATAGAAAAGCTTTTTCCATGCCATCTTTGCAGGCTGCTTTTGTTTGCTCATATTCATCCCTCAGGTCTTCAAAAAGGAAAGCCATTATAAATAAATCTTTTCTTTTCTTTATTCCTCTTTCTTCTTACACCAACCAAATATTCCGAGAGAAAGGCAAAACAATCCCAAAATCCACAATCCTCAATAAATCCAAGCAAGCCAAAATTCCCTTCCTCTTCCAGGGTGGTATCAAACAAATAAAAAAAAAAAAGAATCCAAATCTATATTTTAAAGCCTTATTAAGATTATATTTCTGTCCTCAAGTCTTCAAGGCATCTCCTCCAACAAGATCCAAATTTATATATTTTCTTTATCCTCTCCCTTCCGGCTTAATTCCGTCGGGAGGAGAGTAAACTTTCCCTTCAGCACCTCAAAATAGCCGCTTTTTTTTTTCTCTTGTGGAAGAAATCATCAGAAAACCATCTTTTCCAGGAATTAAATTAGATAAATCTCAAAGCCCTGGGTCGACCAAGAAGAACTTTCACTTTCAATAACTTTCTCTTCTTCCTCCTGCGCATACTTGCCCGGCTGTCAACTTCTTTGTGGCGGCCATTGCGGACCGCCGCACACCGTCCTGGTAACAGGGGTTCTGCCGGCCAGGAGGGGGTCTGCAACACCCCCAAACCCTTCCTCCGGATCCCCTTACCTTCAGCTACCCCTGCAGGGCAGCCTTGCTCCGCACCCGTCCGGGTCGGAGCCCCAAAACGGCTAGCGCGGCAGGGATCGCGCAGCTTCGCGAATCCCTACCGCCGCGAAGCCGACAAACCGGAAACTCCCTGATTCACTTAATTTCCATGTGATTCATTTAACAATCACAATGATTGACCTAACGACTGCAATAAAACGGTCATAAATCAGGTCCAGTCACTTGATGGCTTGTTGAATGACCACATCACTTAGTGATTGAAATTCCAGTCCCAAGTGTGGATGTAAGAAAAATGAGCAGGAGTAAGCTACAGATACTCGAAAATAGCAATAGCAATAGCATTTAGAATTATATACCACTCCACAGCCCTCTCTAAGCAGTTTACAGAGTCAGCATATTGCCTCCAACAATCTGGGTCCTCATTTGACCGACTTCGGAAGAATGGAAGGATGAGTCAACCTTGAGCTGGTAAGACTTGAACTGCTGAACTGCTGGCAGCCAGCAGTCAGCAGAATTAGCCTGCAGTACTGCCTTCTAACCACTGCGCCACCATGGTTCTTTAAATAGAAAATGCTATTTAAACCACCTAGCCATGTGAAGTGATGATCACTGAATCAATGGACTGATTTGCATCAAAAGTTCAAGCGGATAAGAAAAATATTAATAAAACAGCTGAATAAAGCCATCAAAATACATCCTTCCTATCTAAATGACATTGTTCCATGATTTGCATGGTAGAACTCTAACTGCCTGATGTTGCTGCTGGATTGTGGCAAATCTAGTTAGACCTGGATTGTGCCAAATTATATTTAGCTGGTAGACCTTTTCCCCTTAAATCTACCTTCTGGTGTTATAAAAAGAGATGAATGCAATGATACAACAATTGGAGAACAATTTGCAGTCATGTATGATTGCTTTATAGCCTTACTATGTACGGACAGTCAGAAATTGTCTAAAATCCTAGCAACCATACAGACTATGGGTTGAAAATTGAATGAAAATAAATGTTCCTCCTACTTAAAATGACTCAATCAGCTTGAACATTACAAAAATATATACCATGTAAACCCAGATCTAAAGAAGAAGAAAGAGATTCTTGGAACGAATAGATCATACTGTAGTCAATAGGTGAGTTAATTTTTAAAAAATGAGAATTACAGTACCTAGGAAAGTTTGTGCCATAACTGGCAAGGATCCTCCATCCTTTATATAAACTACTCGAAACTGGCCATGAGGGGATAAGCAAACTGAAGCTTCCAGGAGTGCTAAACGTTTCTATGACAGCAGCTAACATGTTATATATTGCAGCTAACAGTTATGGAATAAGTGTGGTAATATTTCCAGATCATAAAGGAGAGCCAAACAAATAACCAATTGTTCTAGAAAATTCACAGATTCAGAAATAGGATATATTGAGGAAAAGAGTCCTACAGCAGTGTGGCATATTAATGATTCTCAAAATATTTTTATGGACTAAAATCCCTCCAGGTTTATTCGCATCATAAAAATCTCCTGATGAACTGCAAAGGTTTGAATCAAGCTTCAAAGGGATGTCAGAAGTTTCTCTTCCAGTGACAGGATATAACTCCTGCTGAATACAATTCAGCAAAATATTTATAGTAGGAAACACTTCTGCTCCATGCAGTTTAGAGATTATGAAGCAGTATAATAGATCTCAAAACTTATTTTTAATAGTTATCTTCAATATATACAATATATTATTTCTTATGATGCAGAGCTAAGGCCTTATAATATAAAATGGTCATTGATCTCATTTCTGGACCAAACCAATGGCTGAAGCAACATTTCTCAACTTGGCAATTTCCCCAACATATGCTGGCTGGGAAAGTCTGGGAGTTGAGGTCCACATGTCTTAAACTCACCAAGGTTGAAAAACACTGAGCTATAGGATTGACTATGAACTGTATGAAGTAATACCCAACTGTTCACAGAGAAAATGATTCCCTTGTTTCTTTCTTTCTTTTTTCTTTTTTTGCAATTTTATTATATTCCAAGCAGGCCCTATTAATCCCACACCAATGGAGAAACAAAAAGATCTTTAAATTACAAAATAAATTCTAACACAGCAAGATCCATCCTTTGCTATATTAAGAGCACCGTTTAGGGAGGGAGGCAATATACAACAGCAGTGAAGTAAATGAACTATTTTCTATGCCACTAAGTTTAACCGGGCACAGCTAATCATCCACAGACAGCTCCAATTTTGGAAAGTCACCATATCACTGGCCAGATTACAAGGAACAATCACCTGCAAATTCCACCATGATAACTCTCCCAAGAAACATCCAGGATCTCAAATGTAAATTAAACTACAGGATGAGAATGGTGCAGACGCTGTGTGTTCGATCCTAGGTAGAGGCAGATATTTCTCTCTCTGAGCATGTTGAGAATATATCTGCTGAATATAACTCCACATTGGCGATAGGAAGGGCATCCAGCCAGTAAACACTCAGCTCCATTCAATTGCCCAGACTCCACCCCACAAGGGATTATGGGGTCATTAAAAAGAGATGATGATTATGATGAGAATGAACAGAAGACCTTGCAGCTAATTCCAGAAAGGAACCAGTTCAAAAGGAATTTCCAGAAACAAAGTGAAGTGCAATAAACTTACCAACACAGCCAACATTTGAGTATCACTGAAGAATGACAGCATCACTCAGACTCATGATCCTCATTGTCAGCTCAGGAATGTGTCATTTCAAGAGGAAGAGCGATGAAGAGCCTGCATATTGTACAGGCTTGTTTCCGAAAGGAAAAAGAGCATCCATTTATTGGGGGAGAAAAAGTCCCAAGTGCTATCAGAAATAGGAAATAGAAAACTCTGCTGCTGCTTATTACTTATGGTGTATTGGTAGATTTGTAGATTACCTAGAGTTCATGACTCAGAGAGTGCTCTAGCAAATGTTGATCTCATGATTTCTTCTTGGGCAAGGAAGAAATCAGAAAGAACAGAAACAGTTTCCTCTTGTTTTAAATAGAATTCTTCTGTGAAATTAAAATGGGCTAAAGACCGTGGCAGTTTATGCATTGTTTATGCATTGTGGACAAACCAATTTAGTTTTGTTAAGTCTATGGACATTTTGATAAAGAAGGATCCATCCCCATGAAATGAACAGAAATGCTGCAGCCTTGACTTTGACATTTTTTGATCATGATTGTTCCCTTGAAAAGACCTAATTTTGCCATCCTCATTCCAATTTAATTCTGATTTCAGTATAACAAAAGTCAGATTCTCATGTTTCTTAAGTTAATGCCACTTAAAATAATATATATAGTATTCCTCAACCAAACTGTTATTGTCAATAATTACAGTTAAGTGGTACAAATACAGACAGTTCTTGACTTATAATCACAGTTGGGACTGAACTTCTGGAGCTAAACAAGGTGCTTGTTATAAACTCCCCACCCCCCCGATTGTTAAGTGAAACACTTAAGTGAATCTGGATTCCTCCCCATTGATCTCATTTTTCAGAAGCCAGCTGGGAAGGTTGCAAATGGAGATCATATGATCTGGAGATGTTGCAACTGTTGGGAATACACACTGATTGCTAAGTGCCTGAATTTTAATCGTGTGACTATGGGGATGCTGCAGTGATTGTACTAGTGAGAACCATGTCAAGATTAAACTGTTTTTGAAACATTCGAATAGTATTGCCATTGAACTTGCCAAAGAACTGGGTGGAGGGATAGAATGCAGAGATAGATCATAAGACCCAAGAACCCACCAAGATTAATGATGCAGGTATCTGACAAATAAATAAACTATTCTCTAAACAAAAGGACAATTCATAATTAGGCAGTGTTAACATCCATGGGTGGGGGAAAGGCAAAGCTATTGTTTAACCATGCAAGCATTGCGCGGGGAAAAATCAGAAATGGTTTTGATTCTTCTACCATAATGGTATATCAATAAAGTTTTGCTTTTGGGATTACAAAGTTCCTGAGAGTGCCTACTTTCTTTGGGTTCACTGGTCGGACCATTGACAAACCAGTCATAAGTCACTTTGGTTTTAAATGGTCACTAAATGAATAGTTCTAAGTTGAGAACTAGCTGTATTTATAATTTGGAACCAGTGTGGTATAATAGTGAAAGTATTGGACTGAACCACCTTGACTTGAAATGATCCGATCCCTCTTTCGTCCCAAAGGTGCTTTTTTTCAAGAGGCAACTGGACTTTCTGGTTTCTCTTTGAAGAGGTTTTGCTTCTCATCCAAGAAGCTTCTTCAGCTTCTTCAGCTTGGATGAGAAGCAAAATGTCTTCAAAGACAAACCAGAAAGTCCAGTTGCCTCTTGAAAAAAAGCACCTTTGGGACAACCATACCTGGATTACTGAGAATCTCCACAGACAGTCACTCTTTCCCAGATCAACCTACCTTACAAAGCTGTTGTGGTAAAATCCTTGAGGTGGAAGTACTAAATACTTTGCCTCAGTTCCTTAAGGAAAGGCAGGATATAAATCCAATGAACAAACAATACTTAAGTTTGATTATGGTAGTTTCCCCCACCCACCCTTTTCAATTTCCTCCGGAAGTCTCAAAAATGTGCCATGTTATCTGGGAATTCTGGGGAAAGCAGTCCGAACAGATTAGAAAAGTTCTAGATGAGGGAATGGGAATCAGGGTTTATATACAAACTTTTTAAAAGCATTTTTTATAGTTGAAGGAGGAAAGATCTCAGAAAGAGCCTGCAGTTGATAACAGTTACAAGCCACATATACTAAGATTAATCGAGCTGCTGTTGAATCTTTTACAGGACTTACATTTGAATAGTAGAACACTCATTTTGGTACTAAATGAAGGTTTTTTTTAATGCTTACTTTGGGCACTAATAGTTGAAAACACAGGTAGGCACACACACACACACACACACACACACAAACTATCTTCGTAAATGAGGATATTAATTTGACTCAAGGTTTTATTAACTTATTTTCACTTAACACTTAGAAAGGAAATTTACCTGAAAATGATTCAAATTAGATGAGGACATCAAAAAAGAAAGTTTTGCAATTTGCCTTTCCCTTGGGTGATAATGTGAGAGCTCATGTTTGATGGTTTCTTAGTCAAGTACCCTTTATGTTTCTGAAGCAAAGCTCTCTGTTTATTACTAGATCCAAGATATACCACATTATTTCACTAAAAGCACATTAGTAACATATGCTTTATTCTCTTTTTAGCTAACTCCGTTCTTGCCTGAAGATTCTTTTCTTCCATTCCATCATTTTCTCTTAAAATGAAAGGAAGATGAGTACAGAGTTAGTCCATTACAGGTAAATTATCACATTATAGTGAGGTACACTTTTTTTTAACCACTCAATTGTCTTATCACAGAAATAAAATATTACAAGCATATTGAGTAATTGCTTCTACAAGATAGACATTCACTGAAGCCATATCTATAGCTACTTAAAAAAAATCACTTAATGAACTCCACCTTGCAAATGATTTAAGTAGTCTAGGTTTTAATAGAGTTTGAAATAAAAAGCTGAAAATGGATTAGGAATCCTTTTTCAGTTGTAGACAGTAGAAGGGTTTTCTAAGCTTTCTTGAAACTTGGCTAGATTACTTGGGGAGGCAGGAGTGCATTGGTACACTTAGATGTACAGCAGCTTTCTCTGTACTTTTTTTAGGAAGTATGGACACAGACAGATACTTATCCAGTACAATAATCTCTCTCCTACAGTACATCTACTCCTTGCAAAGATGTAAACCAGCTGACAAATAGTGTACAAACAAAAATCATTTTAGTAATTTTTTTTGCTTGCCAATCCAGGTTAAACACCACTCTTGAAGAGGAGTTATAAACAGTAGGTAATACTCCCATTTTACTTTTTAGAAATTTTTCCTAACGTTCAGGTAAAATCTTCCTTCTTTCCTCCAGTAATTTAAGGGGATTCTGCTCTGCACTTCAGAATAATAAAGGACAGCTTTTATCTTTTTCCTCTCTCAGGGATTTGAAATATGCTACCATAGGCATGTGCACACAACTGAGCATGAAACAGCACACTTAGGGTGGCCTTTGCCCACGTGATTCCTGGTTTGAATCAGAGGTGAAATTCAACCACCTCGTACCACCTCGGGAGAGGTGGTAGGGATGATTTGAATCGGTTGGCCCCACCCACACCCGCCCATCTTCTTCCTTTTAGAGACTGAGTCCCACCAAGCCACGTACACAGAGCTTGTAGGGAATTTTTTTGAATTTCACAATATGTATATCATGTGTATGAAAAGAAACATGCTGTTTGTGGTAGATATGTGTCACAGTGTGACTGAGTTCTTTTGAAACTGGGCATATATTTAGGGTTACACGAATGGCATTTGGCCCAGAGAAGCCAAGAGAGAAGAAGCTTTTATGCTTCTTCTTTATTTGTTACATTTACAATAGATTTTCCAACCAAAATCCTGGCTTCAACTGAGCATTTGTTGTCTTCTTAAATCTCCCTCCCAGAGACTATTCCTCTCTAACTCTCGTCCTAAATGCTTACTTTCCTCCCTGTTCACTCTGTCTCTCTCCTATTTCTAGAATTACCCAGGGAGATTAAAACAAAGGAATATACTGGAGTTACAAATGGGTGTCTTTCATCAATTTTCCTTGAATCCATTCAGTCAATTTTCATCAGTATCTCCTTTATTGGAAGATAAATCTCTCCCAGCAATCTTCTGCCCAATCCTTCTCCAGAGACTAGGTCTTCTCCAAAGACTCTGACTCTGTTTCTGTATCCACAGCCAGCGGTTTCCCTCCTTTTTGTCTTGGTCCAAGATAATGTCTTTCTGGAACTTTGCTTCTCTTCCTCCAGAGAAACCATCCACTGACTTTTCTTCTCCTAGTGTGAGTTAGAAAATCAACAAGTGTTCCATATACTTGTGTCAACTTAACTCTCCAACTTTGTTTCCAGCCACTCCCTGCTACAAGACTGTAGTTTGTATTTTCTCTCAGTTGGTTAGACCACCAGCATCTCCCTTCCCAACTGAGGAGATAGGCTTGACTCTAACAATATGTCTGAGTTCTTTGAAAATGGTTACTTGGCTAGAACCAGTTTGTAGAGCAAACGTAGGGAAAAGCCAAGGCTGAAAGACTTCCTCAGCACAGTTTGGGGGTAAACCAGCTGAGGACAAGGATTGAGGGACAAGAAGAACAAGCTTGACTCATGAGTTTGTGGAGTAAGCTGCTCTAGGAACTTGCACCTTGATACTAAGATCATTGAAGGCACACAGGCCATTCAGAGCATAAATAGAGACAGGAGACAATGTGTACTAGCTTTATCCTATTTGTTTTATAACATCTCTCCAGGAACACTCTGGATGTTGTTTTCAAGCCATTAGTGTTATTTTGCAATGTTACAAGGATTGTTTCTGATCAGAAATAATTTGGCAGAACTTCCAGAAGATAATATTTGGATGCAGGTATAAAACAAGACATATATTTGGTTTTGTGAATATTTCTGTAGTATCATTTTTTTTTTATTGGTCCTTCTATGCCCACAAGACTTAACCAGCACATTTCGTTCAGTATTTTCTTGGGTAACTGAAATCACAGCTTCCTGAACATATTTACCACCTTTCTTCATACTTTTCCCCATTTTTGAATTTTTAAATAGGAGGTTGTTGAGGGTTCCTTTTGTCTATTTATGAGTCACCCATTCAGAACATTATTCTGAACAACTTGTTTGATATCCTACTTATCTAAATTAAATCATGGTTTTTGTCCATGGAAGAGCCTTGGTTTTAGTCCTTTGTAGGCCATTTCAGTTGCTTGGCTTGGATTCCACAGACCTTGTTACACTTCTTTAATTGGGTATCAGTTCTAAGTAAGTAGAAGAATCATTTACAATATGTATATCATGTGTGTGTCAGAACAGTGTGGTCAAAAAAATAAAAATGACAACCACAACAGTATGATGAGCATCAAAAAATGGGTGGAGTTTTAATTACACTGTTGTGGCTGCCATCTTGATTTTGTTGACCATACCCTGCAAACACCCTCTTCTTTTCCTCATCTTCTCTTGCCAAAATGGCAGCTCTCTTTCCAGTCGTATTATGAGTCTCCCTTGAAAATTATAATACTTTTTATTATGCAATATTTATTGTAATACATTTACAATATTCATTTTAATATATTTAAAGTATATGTTTTGGAAAATAAAGCAGTTCATAAAATAGACAACTTTTTGTGAACATTCTGTTCATCATTCTTCCACCATTTCCCTCGATTCTTAAGGAACAGCATGGTTAAAAGAAGAGAAAAATACCTCAGATTTTTCCTGTTTTCTCCCTGCAAATATCTTCAGGCTTGGAATGAGAAAGATAGTATTGGATTTGAGACTTTCAATCCAGCGATTAACAGAATGGGAAAACATAATTAGTAATGTTGTGTGGAAGATGGTGAGAACCAAAAGCCTATTTTATTAGTGTGTTGTCACTATACACTCAGAACCATTACACAGCCCTCAAATCATCCAAGAAAGGTGATTATCAGCATCCTTAAATTAGCTTGCAGTGCTCCATTCTCATAGCCTAAATCAACTTATTGGTCTTCCGCTGTTATTCCAACAGTAGTTATGAATCCCACTGTGCCACAGCAATCCGTTAGAGGTGGATTATAGAAACAAAGAAGCAAGTGCCTTATAAATATGATTTGAGAAAGAGAGAAGGAAAAACATGCTTCCGCCCACACTTTGTCTCTGTGTGTGTTTGTGCATGTGCATGTGTGCATGCACGGATTGGTTATGTATGGTCCCTGCTCACTTCCAATTACATTGTTCTATCAGCTAAGGCCTGTTGTCAGCTAGAAACAAAGAGCACCAAAGGGAAACAAAAGTAAGAAATAAAACAAGTTCTAACCGGTGAAATTGTTTCTTTCTGGTACAGTAATAGCCTGAAGTAAAGGAAAACATTCCTACTGAAGTTAACGTAATTATGCACTTGCTAGCCCTGTCAAAATCCCAGAGGAAGCCTAGCAATGCTGGTTTACTCGTATTAAAAAACAAGTGCTCTCCTATAAATTACCTGCCAACTTGAGATTATATAGTTGGGGGGACATCCCTTTCTTGAGGTGAAAACAAACCATCATTTGTGCAGACACTTCTTCCACAGAAGAGGATGAATAGCTTCTGTTGCTTCAGGGGTTTTTCCTAATATGCCAAAGCCCATGTTCCTAAACTGGATGGAATCACTGCTTTTCCCCAGTTCTTTCATTCAGCACTTACATTTCCATCTTTTACTTTGTTGTTTTGGTAGGGCTTTTGGCAATAGGAAATCCCACTCCATCCCACAAATAAGGAACCAGTGGTCTGGTGACATTAAGACACCTCAGTGTCTTTCAAACTGTACCAATAAGATTGGATAAAACCTTTTTTAGAGAATTAGATCGAATAATAAGTAAATTTGTTTGGGATGGGAAAAAAGCTAGGATAAAAATGAAATTTACAGGACAAAAGAGAAAGGGGTGGCTTTGGACTCCCTGACTGGGAAATGTATTATCAGGCTGCGGCTATGGTATGGATTAAAGATTGGATCAACCTGGAAAATAGAACAGTATTGTCAATAGAGGGTCACGACTTGCAGAGAGGGTGGCATAGCTTCCTATGGGATGGGAAATGTAAACAGCATGCATATTTTCAGAGACACATGATTAGAGATTCATTAATTCGGACATGGAACAAGATTAAAAAGAATCATTATACTAAAATACCAAACTGGTTGTCAACTATGGAAGCACAAATATACCTAAATGCAATGGATCTGGGGAAAAAAGAGGAGTTACAAAGACCTATTAGACCCACAAGGAAGATTAAAAACGAGACAAGAATTACAGCAACAAAATATAAAGATAGATTGGTGGCCATACATGCAAATCCAGGTGAGATATCAGAAGGACAAAGAACAATTTGGTTTCTGCATGGAAAAGCATCAATTAGATAAAATTCTACAAGAAATGGAAAAGAAAATGATTTCAAGAATATATAACTTTCTACTAGATTTTAAAATGGAAGAGGAGGTGGTCAAAGAGATGATGGTGGTATGCGCAAAAAATGTTGGCCATAATATAGACCTGGAAAATTGGGAGAGAATGTGGGGATCAAATTACAAACTAATTACATCCACAGCAGGAAAATCAGTACAAAATGTTCTCCCGCTAGATTGGCAAAAATGTTTAATTCAGACCCAAATTGTTGGAAATGTGGAAAAGAAAAAGGCACTTATTTTCATACCTGGTGGACATTCCAGAAAAAATATTCCAGAAAAAATATTGGAATACAATTAGAAATGGATAGAAGAAATCACGAATCAGAAAATTGAATTTAATCCGGAAACTTTTTTATTAAGTATAATAACACAAAAATGCAATAAAACAGACAGATATATTATGTTACATATATTAACAGCTGCAAGGATTTTGTACACACAACTCTGGAAGGAAAAAAGGGTTCCACCAGAAGGCATGGTTATTAAAAATATATATATATTGTATAGAGATGGACAGGCTAACGATGAAAATAACAGACAGAGAATATTCAATTTATTATAGGGCCTGGGATGCCTGGTATGAGTAGTTTAGAAATAAAAAGAAAATAAAATGGCAATTAGGAAAAAAATGAGGGAATATGTAAATATGTAAATATACCATGGAGAAGATTGAGATGTAAGGATAAAAGATATTGATTTATAGTAAGAGTAAGATGTAATGGTAAAGGAATAAGTAAATACATATACTGAAAAATGTGAGGAAATGCAAAAGATGTCTTGATTTTGATAACAATGTATAAAGTTTTGTTTTATTTAAAATTTGGAAAATTAATAAAAAAAATATTTTAAAAAAAGACACCTCAGTGATTTTTAGACAACCATAGTGATTTTTTTTTTTAAAAAAAGTGCTACACCTGTTTTTAACTAGAAGGAAAAGGAAGAGCTATTTTGATGGGTCTGGAATTAAGGAGAAGCTTCCTAACAGTGAGGTAAATTAACTAGTGGGACAGCTTGCCTTGAGAAGTTGTGGGTGCTTCATCACTGGAGGTTTTTAAGAGATTGGATAGCCACTTGTCTCAAATTGCATAGGGTCTTATGCTGGAGCAGGAGGTTGGACTAGATCTCCAAGGTCCCTTCCAGCTTTACTCTGATTGATTGATTGATTGGAGGAGGGTTAGAAACCCATTTTTGATCCCCCTATGCTGATCTATGATTGTAATAAAAATTAATTTGATTTTTTTTACTTTACATGACAAAAATAAGGTAGGGCTTGAATTATAGGGTCATGACACCTTCTTGAGCCCACAAATGCCCCTGATTAAAATTGTATGTAGTGAACTCCATTTGTTTAACTGATATAGAAATTTTTTTTATAAGAAAAAGCATGTTGAAATAGATAACAATGTCTATCAAACATAACTATCCCTGTTTGCATGTTGGGTTTTCGGCCACTAAAACAAGACCAAAATTTTAGCACAGAATATTTTCTTCTATTTATTATGAAAAGAAATGTAGAAATGTGGAAAACAATAAGAATTATAGCCCTAAATTAATATGCAGCTTTAAAAAGTTCTGGTCATAATAGCATGCTTCGTCAGATTTTTCTCTTCTTTTCTTCTGCTCTATTTATTTAGATATTTTCTTTTGCAAAAGGAAAATCCATAGTCTCAAAACATTGAGGAATTGCCCTTATGGCTAAGGGCAAATAAACTCTGGAAAGGAAAAGACAAACATTTTAACTGCATGGGAAATTGTAGATGTAACTGGCATAGAAGTAGGATTTCAAGATTTTTGTTTAATGTGTACCTTGATACTTCGGTACTTTGATATTCATTACTAATACATTGATTTAAAACTGGGGTTCAAGTCCATGGACTGCATGCCTCTTCCCAGTATCTTTTGTGATCCACAAAGCACTGAGATCGTGCCAATAAACTGTAGTTACAAAATGTCCACTTTTTCTGTGGCACTATTTTTCTCGATTCTATCATGACTGTCTGTCATGAGAAGAGTTCTGAGTAGGCTGAACCATTGCTTAGCCTCACCCAGAATCAGATTTTTTTCATACTGTCTGCACTTTCAGAAGCTCTGGGTTTCAGAAATGATCAGAAGCTTTTTAAATCAAAGGATCAGCAGCCATCTTTATTCTTCTGAACATTTCAGTTGGGGTATAGACAGGTGAGGGAAAAATAACTCTTATATTAGGACCTTGTAAAGTTGTCTATTGATTTTTTCCAGGTTTTTGAAAATGGTTTGTACTGCCTGATTTTAGACCAGTCTTATACATGTAATGTCACCAATCCTTACATTATCTTCCAGGACCTTTGGCTAGATATTTAGATTTTACAATGTATGAATATATTTGCATATATATCCATCACATTCTTTCTTTTCACAATAAGCATATTAGGCCAAGTGGAAACAAGGCATGAGATAAGAAAATGGTTTACTTATTGAATAGATTCATATCCTGTCATCGTTTTATAAAATTCAAGATGACAAATGTATGTAATACTTCCTTCCTGAGAGAGAGAGAGAGAGAGAGAGAGAGAGAGAGGGAGAGAGAGAAATTAAAATCTCCCTACTAGCTTCCAAGCTTAAGGAAGAACTAAAGTTCATAGCCTCCTTTAACTACTATACTAAATTTGCTCTCCTGAAATTGTGAAATATAAAAGTAATAAGTATTCCATTAACGCTACCCACTGTGTTGCTTCATACCTTACTGCCTTTCAAACATCTTTGCTCCTACCACACCCATATGTTGTCATGTTTTTTAATTATTTAAATTTATTTACTGCCCCCACAAGTTTAACCTTATACAGCATCTCTTCCTCTGATTTTCCTCAGCAACCCTATTCCTGTGGGCTGGGTTGGGCTGAAAGAGTGTGTGATCAGCATAAATTGGTTGTCTTTAGGTGGGATTGAATCAAGGATGCTGTATTTTGGTCTCCTGACTCTATTTCAACAACTTCTCACCTCTTTCTTATTAGGATCCCATCATCCAGCCACAATTTTCTTAGTCCTCCCCTTCTTTTCAACCCATTCATGCTTCCTTCTCAGGTATTTTGGCAATTTGATCTCTGAATGACCAACATTTTGTTGGTTCTTACTTTTACTTTTTTTATTAATTTTATGCTATCTTATTCTTCAATAAGCAGTCTATGATGTAAGACAGCCTTTCCTAACCTCCTGCTGTCTAGAAGCCATGACATTGATCTTGCTGCCTGACAAAACTTAAAATCATAGCGCAACACATTTGGAGGATACCAGATTAAGAAAGGCTGACATGTAAGCTAAGTTTTCTTCTGTGAGACCTACCGGTATATCTACTGGTAGGTGTGAAGATAATAATCTTACCATCTCTGAAAGGCTGATCAGATGACATAAAGAAGAGATAAGCATCTTAAAATTTCACTGTAACAATCTCTGCAAGGTCTACACTGGCTTCCCCATGCACATATAAGCACACACTGCTTTTGAACATCACATTAGCAGGGCAATCACCATACTAGCTTGGGCTTTTCCAAAGCATTCTATATGTGCATTATATTTCCAACTATAGTTCCATGCATGCAAACAGAATGGCATTTTAGACTGACCTTCTCTTTCAGTTGGTCAAGGGAGACTATGGTGACAACAAAAAAGACAAAAAAAAGCCCTTCATTTTGCACACCTCCTTTTATTAAGATGGATCATAGTATACGTAGTCCTTGGCTTATAACCATAATTGGAACTGAAATTTCAGTTGTAAGTCACTGTGGTCATAAATTGAAGCACCATGTAATTGGACCTGATAGTTTTAGGGCAGTCATTAAGCAAATCACAGGCTTTTAAGTCCAAATCTATTCTCTTGAATGTGCAAAACAATAGCAATAGCACTTAGACTTATATACCACTTCTCAATGTTTTACAGCCCTCTCTAAGGGGTTTACAGAGTCAGCCTATTGCCCCCAATAATCTGGGTCCTCATTTTACTGACCTCAGAAGGATGGAAGGCTGAGTCAACCTTCAGCCAGTCAGGATCGAACTGCCAAACTGCAGGCAGCCAGCAGGCAGCAGAATTAGCCTGTAATACTGCATTCTAACCACTGAGCTACCAAAGCCTATGCAAACAGTCAAAAAACATTGCAAACTGTAGTCATAACCATGGGATCCTGCATCCAGTCGTAAATGGAAACCAGTTGTAACTGCACCTTGAAATGCAGTTATGTGACTGTGGGGAAGAAGCTGCACAGTGTTTTATGATGGCCAGAAGTGCTTTAGAGCAGGGGTGTCCAACCTTGGCAACTTTAAGACTTGTGGACTTCAACTCCCAGAATTCCTCAGCCAGCTTTGCTGAGGAATTCTGGGAGTTGAAGTGCACAAGTCTTAAAGTTGCCAAGGTTGGACACCCCTGCTTTAGAGGCTTTAAGGCAGCCTTTCAGATGCCATCATAATCTTGAATCGTTGTAAGTCAAGAATCACTTGTAGGCGGGGATGGGATTCTCCTGGTTCAGAGCAGTTTGGGCAAACCCCTAGCTGTGATGATCAGCTGGCTCCAAACCGGTTCGATCCGGCAATCATGTGGGCCTGCCTGCCCCTGTGCTGTACTCACCTGTATCTGCTCAGCTGATTCGCATGGCAGAGTGGATTGCTGCACCTCAACTGTGTTACTTTGTCGAAGTAAATATTGAAGGTATGTAATTGCAATAGCTGTGCATTAGCAAACCGTTGTCACACTGGGAGAATCACACCCCTGTTTGTAGGTGTAACTATTTTAAGACCTCATACCGTATTATAGAAAAATACTAAAGGAATTACACACCAACAAAAATCCATCATGCCATACTACTTATTTACCTTGGACAATGAGCGTAAGAGACGGTGTTCTTGCAATGTACATGTGCTCACTCTTTGTGCCCATTACCTCAATCCCAAGTGATGGATTTACATATTTGGACCACATATATCATCACTGAATAAAGATTGTTCAAACATGATGCCAGATTTCAGCACATTTCCATGTTTCCATCTGTAATCCATCTATAAATGTTCAGAACTTGAGTTCAGATCTTGGGATATCTCTATTATTTCTATCTCTATCTCTTATCTCTCTATCTTATTTCTTTCTATACTTTCTCCCTCCTTCCCTCCCTCTCTCCCCTCTGTGTGTGTGTGTGTGGTGTGTGTTTCTAGCCATTTTAAAAATAAATAAAATATTCTTGAATAGGATCAGTAAAACATATCCTGCAAAAATAAGAACATGTTGCAAATTATAGTTCTTCAGTAACCAACTCTTGCTATTTGAACAGCTAATGCCCAAACTGTTCAAATGTTACTTCTTCAAGATCCTCAATAAAATGAAAAGGCTTTTGAGGTAAAAATGCTGAAAGTCTGTGTTGAGGTATTCCCCATTAGGAGAATGAGTGCACTCAAGGAAACATAGTGAGAGTGGTGAGGAATAACACACAACCAGCATACAGATACACTGAATAGTAAAATGTAGGTTTTACTGCCTGTAAATGGGTAAACAAAGTCCAACAAACAGTCCAAATCATACACGGTTAAAGCAGGTAATATTCAATACAATCAGTCCAGGGATAATCCAAAAACGAAGTCCAGTATCATAAACAAAGTTCAGTAAAAGGAGTTTGCTAACAGTTTGCAAGACTCACAGCAATTCCAGCAGAACGACGATCAGGCAAAAGGCAATAGGGAAATGCAAGAAGAGAACAAATCAGGTTTCTGGCTCCATCTTATGGCCATCGGAGGAACCTCAGCCAATCACAATTACAGCACTCTCTTAAAGATACAGCAGTATTAATTAACTATCCTGGTTTATACTGTATATTGCCAACCCAACTGTTAGGTGACTATCATTCCTAACAGGCTAATTTGAAAGAGAACAAACTGGATTCCTTATTTTTAATCTGATTGTCATATCTGTTTATACCAGTTAGATGAACTCAGAGCAAGGAAGAAACGTGAATGAAGATGGTGACAATAATAAATTCTTCGTGTGATTCTCAGATAAGTAGACCTCCAGAAAATGATACCACACAAATCACTTATATACTAGCCTATAATCTACTTATAAAAGAGGGCAATACAAAGATATTAGACATGTTGTTTTATCTTTATTAATCTAATTTGGCACTGAATACACTGATACAGATCTGGGAAATAAGATTGGATAATCTTTGGTTATCGGTTAAACATGAGGGATGAATAAGTAAATATTAGAGGATATAAAAAGGAAATTGATGGTGAAGCATTTCAACTATCTATAATGGAAAGTTCAGCTGCCTTTCTTAATATGTCATTCAGGTAGGTCTGTAAAGCAATTACTTTAGAAGCTTTGATATAGAAATGGAGACTTAATTGTGTGGGTGCTTTGCTATGCTTTGTAATCTTTTGGTGCTCTTTGAACTTGTAATGCATGAGTGTGGGAGAGAGGGAAGGAGAGTGACAGAGGCAGAGAGAGAAATGGTACTTTTTGTTGAGCATATTATAAAGATAAAGTACTGCACATTCAAAATTCCAAAAAAGGCATGCGACCCCAGGGAGTTGTGATGGTGTACTTCAAGCACACTTCATGTGCTCAGTAACTGCTATAGTACTAGCTTGTTAAAAAAAGAGGCAGAAAGTTTTTGAACACAGAACAGTTGCTCATAAAAGAATCAAGCTATTTAAGAAATCCATCAAGATCCAGCTTCTTAATCCACCGCAATGCAGCTGATAAAAGTCCCCTTTGGTTATATCAATGGATAGCACTGTCTTGTTCTGACACATGATCACTGGTTTAATAAAGTATCCCAGTACACATATCATTTCCAGATGGCATGATATGATCTTCCTACCGAAGCAATGTATCAACATTCTCAAAGCATGGATGCAGAAATGAAACAAATCACTTATATACTAGCCTATAATCTATTTTTGTTTGTCTACTGTCTCAGGTTCCAGGTGAGTCATCTATTCTTCCTTCTGTGTGTGACATTTCAGTGAAATGGTTTTGTTACTGTAATGATATATGGAAGAGCATTTAAAACTATCCAATTTATATTTTACTAAGAAAATTACATAGATAGACAATATAAAGTGATTGATCTTAAATAAACAAGATGATGAATCCCTCAGTTCAGACAGCACTCAACATGCTGATGAAGCAGAGCTGATGATCTTTCTGAGTACTAATGGTGTCTACCATGTGGCCAAATTAAAGCATTCTGGATGGCTAGTTGCTGATATTGTCATGAGGAAAAGAAAATCAGAAGTGTCAAAGAGAGAATTTCACTGAGAATATGGATCATAGGAATTAGATGTATGAACACTGAAAAACAGATGAAATGACTCATCAACACATTGTTGTCTTGGGCTTCGGCAACCTGAAATTAATTGGATATTTTCAGTCAGAATATCATGCTGCTCAAGAAGGAATGACATTGCTTCCATTGTCAGAAATAACAGCACAGGGGTGCAATGCAGTCAGTGACCAAGTAATAACAGTTAGATTCACAATCACCATTTAATATGATGGTTATCTAAGTTCATGTCTCAATCACCGATGGCAAAGAAGAGGAAGTAGGCTAGGTTACATTAGGTAAGGTTAGAATCAATCTGAAATCAACAGAATATGCATCTAAAGTACATTGCTTGTAATTGGAGATTGGAATAATAATAATAATAATAATAATAATAATAATAATAATAATAATAATAATAATAATAGTACAAAATGGTACAGTCAGCCAGATATTTAGAGTGGATTTGGCATTTTTGTACATCTATCGAGTCCTTTCAAGGACCTGGAATAGGCATATGTGGATGTTTGATGGTACTAAAGGTATTGTTGAAGGATGTAAGCTATTCCATGTAAAACTGCCTTTTGGAATGATGGTGAGTTTGTCAAATACGGTGATATTCAAATGATGCTCCAATTATTTTGGGATTGTACCCATAGGTACCACCTTTGCTGTCTTTGGCTACAGATGTTTTATATCAACTTGTATGTATTTGTATTTTGTGATTTTTCTCAGTACTTTCTCTTCTATTCTGCTGTCTCCAGGTACTACCATGTCCACTATTCAGACTTTTCTGTGGGGTCCTTGGTGATTTCTGGGATTGGTGGTTTTCTTGCAGATGTTTCATTACCAAATTAGGTAACATCCTCGGGGCACTTTTTTGTCTTTATTATCGACAGCTGTAAAGTCTGAAGTGTTATGTGACAGCAGATGGCTGTCTGTTTTAATTTTAAAGTCCCAGACACTTTAGCTTCTTCATTTTCTATGACTGTCTATTTTATGGTCCCAACATGTTTGCTTGCAGGCAAATGGTATTTTTTGCAGATCTACCAGAGCACCATTGTTTGTCACGCCATTGTTCAAAATGGGACAATTTGCCCTGGCTAGCCCACCACAGCCAGCTCAACCTGGTTGACATGTCCTGGCCAACTCATCCTGGATGACTCGATGCAGGACAATTCAATGCAGGCAACTTCTGCAACTCCTCCTCTTGCTGTGGGACAAACTCACCCTGGGATAATGCAGGATAACCAATGCAAGATTACTGCTATCTGCCACTGTTTCTTCACTTTATTTTAATTTTTGTTATTCACATTTCATTTTGTCCCTCCTTTAGCATTATTTAATGATTCTATTCCACCATTTCTTCTATATTATTCTAAGTGTTACATAATTCATTCCATTCTGCAATAGAAATCTCTGAACACTACCATATCATGCTAGTCAATAATTACAGAGAAATTGCTAGAGACAATTCTTTAACTAAAATAATCCTTGAAACATTTTCAGTATTCAAGTGTTTGACTATGAACATATTCAGAAATGGACTTCTAATTAAAACTTTTTAAGAGGACAAATATGTTTCTTGTCTTCTTAGACAAAAGCTGGTTTTGTTTGTTTGCTTCAATTCTTACAACTTTGTGATAACTGCTTTTGGATAGGAAAAATCTACAAATATTCTCTGGGTTGCCTGCTTCCACATCCAATAAGATTCGACAAGTTAATTGTGATAAGCATAACTTGCCATAATTGTGCTAAACAACAACAGTTATTTCTTACGGATGGGAATGAAGGCCATATAATTTTCTTCACCCACTTCTATCTTTTCTTGGCTGCTCTTATGAAGCGATGAGAGCATCAGGCATGTTTTGATCAGAGGACAAAAGTGGGGAGAAAGAACTGTTATATGCACAGCAACATTTGGATGAGATCCATGAGGCTTCTGTAATTTTCATTCCTTTGAATGAACCCTCATTCTGTGTCAATGTATCAGGGAAGGAGGGAAAACTCTGGGTGATCAAGATGCAAGATATGAGCATTCACTCTGATCTTTCCAACAGCAAAACTGTAATAACAATAACAAGAATATCAAGTAAGATCTTGTTTAATAGCAAAGCCACTGTCAAAATGTTAGATTTACAATGACACAAACCAGGAAGCAAAGCAGATGTTTACCAAACTGTTTTTCTTGAACTTAGAGTGAAATATGGAATCAAGTATACAGAGATAATAGGATTTCAACTGGGTGGACAAAGTATGAAATTTGTCACTTTAAAAAATAAAAGACATCCATCAAACACATTACAGATAGATTATTAATACATACTAGTTATTAAATTGTTCATCTATTAGACATACAATAACAAAAGACCAATTAGGCAAGACCAAATTTACTCTGGTCTCTTTGAGACCAAAACAACCTTCTGGTACTCTGAGTAGAAACTAGTACTTTGCTTCCTCTAATTCTGGGATTATCACAGTTATTGGGATGAATATCCATTTGACAGCTTTATGTTCTGTGAAAGCTAGGATTAGCTTTCTAAAGCAAAAGTCTACCTGACTCTGTTGTTGCATCCTCAATCCCCACTCCTTTAACCTTAAACTATCCACTATTGACCTCACCCCAATTCCTAAGAGGTCTGTAAGGGGGTACATAAGTACACCATCGTGCCTACCGTCCCTGTCCTATTGTCCCCAATTATTCGTACCTATTTCCTGTATTCTTACTCATGTTTATACTTATTCCTATTATCTTGTAAGCGATTGACAAATCAAATAAATAAATAAATATTAATTTGTTAGATTGATAACTTACCTTTTGTTGAGGAGCTCAGAAGAACGCATTCAGACTTAGTTTTGTCCCAGGCCTGGAGTTAATGAATTACTGAATGTGTGTCTGTGTGAGTTCTTTTGTTTAATTTGTGTTGCTTTTAAGCTTTATAGTTTGAGTTGACTGTGTGGTTTCATGTTTTATCTGTTTTAAGAATATTTTTTGGTTTTGTATGCTGCCCAAAGTCCATTGTAGTTGGGCAGCTCTAATATTGTAAATTTGAATGAATGAATGAAAATGAATGAATGATGTGTATTATTTTCTCTTCCCATTTCACCTGTGAGAATAATAACCCTTCACAGCTTGAAAGTACTGCATGAAGTAGTTTGGGCTGAGACAAAGTCACACAATGAGTTTTCATGGATGATCTCAAACCTGGGTCTCCTCTGGGCCAGTGCATGACTTAATCCCTTATGCCATACATAGTAGGTCTCAAAAGGAATCAAGTTTCAATTGATTTAGGTTCTGAATTCTTGCTCTGTACATCTGCATCTCACTGCAGATAATATTAAATAATGTAAGCATCAATAATTGTTCATTATTATATAGTATGTATAACCAATATTATAGTAGAACTGAGTACACTGAGAGAGTTCACATACAGTTACAGCATGCTTTTCAAACAAGCCATTATGCCTTCATTTATCTATAATGCAAACTGCATTATATTACTAAAACTAATTACATTTACTTGTAAATCAGGCATTTATCTTGTAGTATTTTCCAGTTCCAATTACTGTTCCTTTTGATACATCTTTTATTAATAACTTAATAGTCTATATTTTCTCTCATATAGTTTCTAACCTGCATTTTAGGGCAAAATCCCTTCTAAGAAGTTTCTAGGAAAAACAAATGTCTACCTCTAACAATATGAAAACAGCGCTCTTGTCTCAGATGTTAACTTTCAGCTATAATACGGGCAATAGGACTGTGCAATGCATTTGAAACAGATGCTTTTCCTGCATGCTAGTTTGAGTCAAGCCTTCTCTTCCAAGTGTTGGAGGAAGCCGCTTTATATCTTATAGATGGTCTGCATGCACAGACAACATTTCTGCTGGGACCATCAGCAAAGCAAAATGCTTCTGTAGATGCACCTGGGAAATTTTGCAAAGGAGAGAATTGCTTTAATGCTTTGATCAGTTACCATGCAGAGTACAGCACCTGTTTGGCTCAAGTTATGTTGATACCATGCAAAAAAGGCAGTTCGTTTAATTCAGTGTTTCTAAACCTTGATGAATTGAAGTTGGGTGGATTTTCAGTTCCAGAATTCCCCAACCAGCTAAGCTGACTGGAGAATTCTGGAACTAAAAATCTACACCTCTTCAAGTTCTCAAGATTGATAAACACTGCTTTAATGCTTCAACAAGAGCGCTAACCAGGGCTGTCAAACTCGCAGCCCATGGGCCAGATGTGTCACACACTGGCCATGCTCACGCCTGGTTTAGTGTAAGGGAAAAAAGTCATGATACATCACGTGACGACGCTGTGATGACGCGGGTTTGACACCTCTGTCCTAAACAGCACTATTATTTCATGCACTACCATGAAGATATGTCAGTCTAAGCTCTTATTATCTTCCATTTGCAAATTGTATCCTGATCATTAAGGAAAACACGTTCAGCAAAAACCAGAAGCTATGTTGTATTTTCAAAGTTCAGTAAAAAGACATCTTTATTTCTTCATGGGTAAACCTCATTTGCTACAATTATTTGAGCCTGCCTATTGGGATTTTTTTTTTGTTGCTTCAAGAAACATTTTGCAAGAGTGGGGAAAGTTAAAATTCACCATCAATGCTCACAAATCACAAATAGAATGGCTGCTCTATTATTGTAGCTACCATTCATGAAAATGCTATTTATCCACAAAGCTACCCGATATCACCCAAAAAATGGCAATTGTAAGACCCAAATTTATTTTAAATCTACCATAAAAAATGGAATGAAAGGAAATTGAAATGTCAGGGCAATGGACCTTAGAGATAAAATGAAATGAATTAATGCTGATAGTACAGGATATGCAGGGAAAGAGAACAACTTCAATAAACTGGTTTTTTTTTTCTTTTTTTTTGCACACAATGTAGCAAAAAAACCTCTGCCTTTTATGCATTTCTTAAATGTGGCATAATTTATAGTCTAACCTTGTCCAAATTTGGAAGCTAAGCAGAGTTAGGTCTGGTCAATCCTTAAATGAGAAGCCAGCAGGAAAGAGGAGACAAGCTAGATGGTGGCAGTTGAAAAGGCATTTTGAAAGAAAGCATTGGCAATCCACTTGCCTTTTGATGCCCAGAAAACTATATATAGGTTGTGGAGCTGAACTCAATGTGTAGAAGACTTGACCTTAAGAAACTAAGTAGAAAATGAAAAATGCATTGTTCTCTAATTCTACACTGGCTTTCCCCAATGTCATATCTATGTATGTATTTCTAACCAAAATGAGCACATCTGATAGATTTATGTCACCCCAGTCAATGACAGAAGCATATAGCAAAGTAATATTTATTCCTTCCCATAGAATAATTGGGACTCACAAAGAATAAGAAAATAGTCTCTTTAGAGCTGAAAATAAGACCCCATAAAATAATTCAGTAGCAGACTGGACCAACTTACACAAAACTAGATTTGAACTGGTCTTGGCATTTACAAATTTGGAGAAAGCTTGGGAGAAATTGATTTTACTTAAGAATATTAAATTTACTGATTTAATTTTCCCAAGTGATTTTTACTTCTGCTCAATGAGTTCCAGGACAGAAGGTAGTCGTCTTTTCTCTCCTCCTCATTTTTTAGAACCTGGAACCCTCCTGGATCTTTTTAAAGCCTTCATATTGAAAAAAATAGTATGATTGTTCGAGACTATATTTTAATCCCAGGAACTACAAAATTTCAGCAATTAGGCATTCTTTTTCTGACAGTGGCTATCAAAATGCCACAAGAGGCTTACAAAAAAATTGGTATGACTTCTAACTTAAAAGTTGGTCCAATGAACATATGCAAATATATACAGGTTATTATAACTGAGCCCGGAATTAATGTCATAAACTGTTGGCCTTTAAATGGGCCATCACACCTTTTCTGTGGTGGTAGTTAAGTGAACACAGAGGTCATTAAGTGAACCCATTGTACTCGACTGGAAATAAAGACTGGTTTCCAGGAGAAAAGTTGTAAATCATGGTCATGTGATAGAAGACGATGCAAACAGTCGTAAATGTGGACCAACTGTCAAGCACCAAAATGTGATGAAATGACTGCAGATGGAACAGTTGCTAACTCTTTGAAATTGAGTCATAAGTAACTCTGGGAGGTCTGTTGTAATGTCAAATGGTCGCTAAGGGACTGGTCAAAAGTCAAAGGCAACCTGTTCAGAACACCTGGTTGTGAAGATCATGATATTTTATTTCTGGAATCTAGTTGCTGGAAATCAGAACACAATATTATTATTTCCTGTACATTTTTGCTTTAAGCATTAAGTATCTAATTAAGACTATACTAAGACTTCTTGAGCATCTCAGATATACTAGAAACTTGCAAGACACAATAAAACACCTAGCATTGCTTTAATTCAAGGCTTGGGGAAGACCAAGCTTACAAGAAATATAGGTAGATATAGGTACAACAGTTCATTTAATGACTATTCAAAGTCACGACGATACTGAAAATGTGACTTTTGACTGTTTTTCACCCCGTAACACCTGTCGTGGCATCTCCCATGGTCACATGATCAAAATTCAGATGCTTGGTTTATGACTCACATTTATGACAGTCGCAGTGTTCTGGAGTGATTCCCCCTTTTGCAACTTTCTGACAAGCAAAGTCGATGGGGAAATCAGATTCCTTAACAACCGTGTTTCTAATGTAACACCTGCATTAGGGAATCACTTAACAGCTGTGGAAAGGAAGGTTGTAAACTGGGGCAAAGTTCACTTAACGAATGTCTCCCTCAACAAGATACATTTTGGGTTCAATTGTGGTCGAAAGTCGAGGGTTACCTGTATCGCCAGCAGCAGAGGAGGCTTTTGATTGCTCCTAAGTATGACTGGAGTCTAAATCTCCCTCTCCGCTGGAGAGAAGAATATGTATTAAAAAGTCCCCAATGGGAATACTATTTATTTATTTATTTGCCTTCTAGTTTCACAGCACAATTTGGACTCCAGTCTTGAGCTGGATGTAAAGCTGCATGCCTTCCTTTTTCAAGAACGGTATTTAGATAAGGATCGCCCCTCTCCTTCCTTTTTGTGTGACTGTAAGAAGCCCAGGCAAAGAAGATACATGGCTACGTATTTACAGAAGGGCTGCTTTGACCCTCACACCTGCTGTGACCAAATGCTTTTGGTACTTTTGCTGTCCTTATTAGTCTATCTCCCAAGCCAGCTACCAATTTACTTCCAATTCTATGATATCTATTTTATTTCATGGGCTGGATGCAAGCCTCTCTTCCTCGCCTTTCTTATTGCAGGAGTTCAGCAAGGCACCGAAACTGTATTGGTCACAGTAACCTTTGTTCTGAATAGATACCTGGAGCAGTTGAGAAAAATAGCTCTGCTTCTCTGCACCCTCAGTTTCTCCTCTAAAAGGATTTATTTAGTTCTCCTAATCATAAGAATATTTTCTTTACGCAGACAGAAAATACAGGGGGCCCTCGACTGACAAGAATTCATTTAGTGACTGTTCAAATATGACAGCACTGCAAAAAGGGGCTTATGACCGTTCTTTTTATACTTATGACCGTTGCGGTATCTCCGTGGTCATGTGATCAAAATTCAGACACTTGGCAACTGCCTATTATTTATGCCGGTTGCAGTATCCGGGGGTGATGTGAAGCTTCTTCAGCTCTGACTGGATGGCGGGGAATGGAAAGATTCGTATTCCATTCTGCGCCAACCTGTCAGAGTTAAAGAAGCTTCTTGGATGAGAAGTGAAATGTCTTCAAAGAAAAAACAAGAAAATCCAGTTGTCTCTTGAAAAAGCACATTTGGGACAAGGTCTGGCTGATTGATCTGAATGATTGAGTGTGTTTATAGAAGTTCAAATCTGTTCTCCAGTTTGAGAGTGGGATTCTAATAAATGAAAATAATGGAAAGGAGACCTTAAATTCATTATGCTTATGCTTTTCATCAGAATGTGATAAAATGGAGAGAAATCAGTATGAAATGTGAGAATGCCTAATTTCATGGAATTTGGGAGCAAATTTTCCAAATTATCTTGATTTTTTTAAAAAGTTTTTTGTTGTTGTTGTTTTAGGATAGAACATACTGAAATTGGTAATAAAGAGGGGGTTGTATTGTGAGAAATATATGGAACGAATTTCAGAATTTTGAGGTTTTTTTGTGCAAAAAAAGAGGATACTTTGAGAGATTATTACTCTTCCTCAATATGGTAGATCTGGCTTGTCAGGGACAAAAACACAATTATATTTCATGATTGTATATTACACAAAGAATATTTAGTAAGATTGGCAATGCAGTTAGGTGTTGGGACATTTTTTATAGGGACTGGTGGTCTTTTCTTATTATTGTAATATTGAGGACTAGGCAGGTCAGAACTTCATGGTGGTGGTGAATGTGACGTCTTTATATAGAAGACAGTAGTTAAATTCATTTGCTTTTCTGCAAATGAAGAAAAATCTACTCTTCACTCCCCACTGCATTGACTCATATCGCTAGTAGATAGTAGATATAACAATATATTAGCATAGAATACCGTAGTGCAGGAAAACAGAACAGAGACAAGTTCCTTGTGTGTCTAATTACACTTGGACAAATAAAGACAAGTCTTCACTTGTTTTCTCTTCTCCACTCCTCCACTCCCCTCTCCAGTCCAGTCCAGCCTGAATGCATGCACATTTACTAATGTAAATGTATATGGTTGCCCATTTCATATCAATGAATCTGGCAGCATACAAAGAGTGAAAACCAAAACAGTAAAATTGAATGAATAATTGATGTAACAAAAATTTAAGGCCAAAAATAATCTTTTATAATTACAGCACAAAAAAACAGAAATAAAACCAATCTACCAGAAGAGCTTGTTTAACCTCCCAGTACAAATCAGAGCCTATAGTAGTAGCATTATAAATAAAACCGCTAACAATAATGATGGCTTAAGGGTCCCCCCCCCATTAATACCAGGTTGTGGGACAATTGTCAGCAGCAGGTGGAAATATTTATTCTATTTTATTTATTTATTTATTTATTTATTTATTTATTTATTTATTTATTTATTTATTTATTTATTTATTTTGTCAAGCAATTATAAGATAACAGGTATAAGTATAAACATAATTATGAATACATTAAATTGATACATATAAGAAAAACAAAAAAGAAACAATAGAACAGGGATGGTAGGCACGTTGGTGCACTTATGCACACCCCCTACAGACCTCTTAGGAAAGGAGTGAGGTCAATAGTAGACAGTCTAAGGTTAAAGTTTTGGGGGCTTGGCGAAGAAACCACAGAGACAGGTAGATAGAAGATTTCTCCTTTGTGTTATCAGCAGAAAGAGACTAATTAAAGTCTTCCCTCCATTCCTGACCACAGCCAAATATTTCTCATTTAGCCTTGAAAAAAAGGAGCCATTGATGCCAATGGAACGTTTCTCCCCCTTGAACATAATTGGAATAGGGAAGAATATTATGCAATCTATCTGGGTCATAACAAAGAGAGGTTTGCAATTACAATGGTAAAAGAATTTGTCTACTTGGTTAAACAAAACCCATTAGAACGTAACACTTGCTAGATAGTTAATACAACATAAAGTTGGCCTTGTCAAGTATATATGCAGCTATCAGCAATCAATAGTCATGTCTGTCAAAACTCTTGCCTTAACTCTAAAATTGTTTAGACCAAGGAGTCAGCCCAGTCAGCAACTTTATAATGCTACTAGATATCCTTTTATTTCTTTACCTGAACAGAGTAGAATGACTACACTCAGTAGCATTGAAGTAGCCACAACTTCCTTAAATTTCATTTGTTCAGGAGTCATGGGTCATTTGGACACATTCTGTAAGTTAGCCCATTTGATTTGAAAATTGTTGCTGTAAGATGCTCCCGTTTGCTCAGCAATGACAATTTTAAGAGCATATAGAAGGGTAACTTTATTAGATTGCATTCTGCTAATCAGTTATCCTCTGTCTATAGTAGTTGAATGTAAACACAAAGCAGAATAATCTAGCATAATCTTCCTTTTAAAAATTAACCCTCTATTTCCATATGGGAGATATATGCTTATTGTGTGTCCATGGGCTACATTTCTCATGTAAATATAGGATACTCATATAATATGCATAGTTCTTCAACGACTCTTCATTTCTTTTCCCAACAATTGCTTGGCAAGATCCTGTACCCAGGGTTTCTTTGTTAAGTATTTGGTGAATTTAAACTACTGCTTGTAGATGTATTGAAAATGAGTTTTCTAGACATAACATACATAAAACTGAATGCCATTCCTGAATCAGAGAGTGCCCTGAATCTGGCAGGGTGTAGTAACAGGGATTGAGAAGATGGCCCTTTTCAATTGGAGGTCCTTTTCTTAAGCCACGTGCATCTTAATAGTTAGCCCTCTTTTGATCCAGGCAAACCAAGTCCATGTGTAGTTATATAATAATGTCTAACAGTAGAATATTAAGAAAATTCGTATTAATGATTGCAAGCCAATAAACACAGATACTAAAGTAGCCAGCGTTTTTATTTTCTTAGAAAAGAGAAATACTTTAAAAGGATTTCTTTATTTGGCAGAGAAATATTAAAAATGACTGTTAAGATTATAAAATTTGTAGATGATTTTAAAAAGTTATAGACAGTTTTAAAACATTTTTCTGATTCTTCATAATATTTCAGTGCTTAATTACTCTGTTAGACTTGTAACATATTTTAACAGTTATCAATAATTAAAACACCACAACACATTTTAAAACTATATGCTTATTACTTAAAAGTAAGGCATGAGTGAATCTAACGACACTGTAAGACCATAATATATACATAATGTCTGTACATAGTGACACAATTGTGAATCAAATACTAAAGGTAAGATTGATTTTGTTGGTTCCAAAAGCATCATTTTTATCCCTATATATTTTTAGACTTCTACATTTGCAGATAAGATACTATTCCCTATAAATTAAAATATATTCTGCATTAATATATAAGAAAAAACTAGCTGATAATTTATTGACTAAGGACCAATCAATGCATGAGAGACCAATTCTAATGTAAGCCTAGAGCATGATAAGTGGTTTTCCTAACACTTTAATGTAAATGATTATACAGCTATAATACTAAACTACATTGTAGGCATTAGGACAATTATTTTCATAAGGTTTATGTATGCAAATGCAAAAATAAAGACACAAATGCAATGTCTTAAATGATATTTTGATTGTTCTAGAACCCATTCAGGACCATAGTTCAAAAACAGCTCCTGGTTGCTTTGGAATGCATTCAGTTGAGTAATCTTGTAACCATACTTAAGGTAAAGGTTCCCCTTGCACATATGTGCTAGTCGTTTCTGGCTCTAGGGGGTAGTGCTCATAACTGTTACAAAGCCGAAGAGCCAGCGCTGTCCGAAGATGTCTCCATGGTCATGTGGCTGGCATGACTAAACGGCAAAGGTGCACAGAATGCTGTTACCTTCTCGAGGTGGTCCCTATTTTTCTACTTGCATTTTTACATGCTTTTGAACTGCTAGGTTGGCAGAAGCTGGGACAAGTAATGGGAGCTCACTCCATTACGCGGTGCTAGGGATTCGAACTGCCGACCTGCTGATCTTACTGATCAACAAGTTCAGCATCTTAGCCACTGAGCCATCGTGTCCCCTAACCATACTTAGAGATATCAAAAATGGTTGGAATGTGAGAATTATGGCAATTAAAGTTTCATATTGTTGATTTGGGATGATGTATATAATATTGCAAACATTTTAAACATATTAAAGCACAGAAATTGTACAACTTAATCTTTCACGGTATCTCTTCTTTCTCATTGAACAATCCCAGAATCGACAGAGGCTTGTTTCCGAGTGGTCTTTGGAGGCGGAGGTGGTGGTGTTTTGCTTGGTAAAGGAGGTGGCAGCTGCTAGGAGAAAAATTGGATAAAAGATCTTACTAGAGAATTAACTGTATCGATTCAAATATAATTTCATATAATGCTGCTATTGTGATAGTAGGATAAAAATCTATACTTATTTAATTCCACTCCCACCTGTGTCTCATGAACAGGGCTTTACTAATGACTGTAACTAAATTGAGTATTCAGTAAGGACAACAACTGAAATGTAAGTATAATTATTTTACATTGCATTTGCTAACTGTTTTAGCACTAAATGATACCAAACTGAGATATATTCTGGAATATATTCCTCTAAAAATTTTTATAATTATATTTCAAACTTATGAACAACCTTTTATTTGCCAGCATATGTTTATGAAGGCTTAATGCCACTATATTATGTTGTTGAGTGCTGTTTTGAGTTCTAGAATTTATTTAATCAAACTAATCACTGTTGGGACATTTAGTTAGTTCTAGGTTATTTCTCTCCTTGATTAATTTCCATCCATTGTTTCTTGCCTTGCCTTCTGGTGCTTTGGAAAATAGGTTGACTCTCCCCCACTTCTTTGTAGCAGCCCCTCAAATAAATCATTCAGTAATAAATCATTCAGTAAATTTTACTTTGTCAGGAGTACTTTCCATTTTCATTTTACAACATCTTAAAACTTGCTTTTCTGCTTGTTTTCCCACGTTGTCTTCCCCCATTTTTCTTCAACCTTTTATTACTCTTCAAGTAAATTCATTCAATTTCATACTGGTAGTAAACTTTATTACAATTCTAGCAATTCTCAGTAATGAAAACAAACACATTGAACATCTGTCAATTTTTTTTACTATTATCACAGGGAAAGAACAAAGTATGAACTGAAAATATTACTACTATCAATTTATCTCCAACAAAAGTATAAACATTTGTACAAGTATGGAATAGAACATTATTTGTTCTCTTAAACTTTAATTGTGGCTTTTCAGTTGTCAATTCAACATACAGCTTTAGAACAAAGAATTTGCATTGATGTCTTCACACCTATTCAGATACATCAGATCCATAATTTAAAGATAAAACTTAGATCAGAATAGCTTTTTCTTTAGTGGTAGAGAATTCTTTGTGAATAAAAGGGCAATAGGTAATCAGATCATTTCCCAGGAATGTAATGGATCAGATCAGATTTCTTACAATGTGCTTCTAGAGAAATATTTCTAATGTAAACAACTTGCTTCATTGTACAATAGAGCCAAATGATGTTCCTTTCCATTATAACCATCTTTTGCTTATCTTTTTTCCTTATCCAAAAAATTACCAAAAACCATTTAAGAGTAGTTCTGCGAACTTCTATGTACCACTTTTAATGCAAATCATTATGTCTTTCATTCAGATGAACTGTGAACATTGGGTTTCCTAATACTTAATGATATTTTTCAAGACTTCTCTGTTTTAACAGTCTGAAGCTCCAGGATTAATGCAAACACCTTTTCTGTGCTTCACAATCCACTTTCAAACAAAATTGCTGGAAAAAAGGCAAAAAGATTTCTTGCCATTTTGAAATAGCAAAAGTATATAGTTATTAATGTTAGATATTCCACAAATCTCTCTTCTACAAAAGGACATGGGCAAGAGTTATTATATATTGTATGTAATATAATATAATTTAATAAAAATTTATAATATATCAACTATATTTAGGTAGGTATTCTCCTTGTTGCTGTAGCTGGCTTGTTGAAGTGGAAGAATGATCTGAAGAAAACTCTTGTATCTATGGTCAAAATTTGACCAAACCCCAGAGTCATGTACAAGTCAGGAAATAAAGCCATTTACATGGGCCATATCTTTCCACTTTTCATTTGAGGTCAGTTCTGTCTCAATATCAGGGTGCTAAAAGTATTCTGTTTCATCTCTCACTAAGAATTATATCCTAGGGAACATAAAGATTATTCTGTAGAGAAACTAGCTTTAGTCATTTGTTCTCTGCATTATTATTTACTGCAAAATCTTTTGTTATTTAGCTGCAGACTGCACCTTTAGAGTGGCTATGTAACATAGTCAACACAGTCAGGAAATAACGGATGACTGTTTTACCATAATATTTTATATTGTGAAGGGCATGTGCATAGTAATATGCATTTTTGACTTGATGGATGAATGGGGAAATTAAGAACCGAAAAAAAATCAGAGAAGGATGCAAATTTAAAGGAAAAGGTTTCTGCAGAATTGAATACAACTGCTGCATCTTATAAATCTTCATAGGTTGAACAATTTAGGCTAAGGGATAAGGAGTTAGGATAGCATCAAGCTGATAGTGGTGGATTTCACATTAAAGGGAAAACATTTAAATTTTAAAACCAACCGTGGAAGGAGAAGGTGGAAAGAAGGTAAAGAACCAGAATGATATAAATCTCAGTTTAATAGAAAATATCAAAAAAGGAAAAGATAGAAGAACAAGATTCTAATAAATGCCTGTGATAACAAAGCCTTTTCAATGAAAAGTAGTGCTGCTTCTCCTCAGAGTTAAGGGAAGGTGGTGTGACTTTGTTGCATATTTAAACAATATTACATTAGTCATCGCCGTCAGCCATTCAGTCATGTCTGACACTCAGCCACTCTATGGCTCAGCACTATCCATGCCCCGCTGACTTGCATCACTTCCCTCAGATCTCCCATTGTCATACTGGTGTCATCCTTTAAAATATTCAGCCCCTTCTCCTTTTTCCACTCATCACTCCAATGTAATTGACTTTTTGAGTGAGTCAGCTCATAATAATACTAATAGTACTGGAAAGCATCACCAAGAAAGTTGCACTGGAACCTCCTTCTGGAGCAGAACTAATAATGGCTTGTGATTTCATGCATATCAACAATTTTGATTGTCCCCATCATCAAAAAAAAGTCAAGAATGCAGTCCTAGATTTAACTTCCACTCATGACTTGATAGATCCTAATTGAATAATCTGCATTAGTGCTGTCTTGATCTCAAAGGTAGATTGCAATGATGATGCCAAAAAAAATTACAACCTTACATATAATGAAAAGATGAGATCTGAAGAGTGATCTTAGCAATCCAAAATATTGATGATCTATTGAGATCAAATTCATTTTAACCCTATAAAAGACTTTACACTTTTTAGAAGAGCAGTGGGGCAAGGAAATATTTTTCTCTTTGCAATCTTTTAGTGGGGTGGGAAGGATAGTTGGTCATCTACTGCAAATGCTCAATCTGCATTTTTTACAATAACAGCAAGTTGGAGTCCCTGGTTTACACAAACCCTTTACGATTTGGTAAATGTCACCCATATTGACTTCGGATCTCGAAATCCTAGTATGAACCTGAATTGGTACAATCTCAATATGTTATATATTCTAATTATACAAAATAATTATCAGAATTATGAAATACCTAATCAAAGGAGTGGTGTGGAGCCTAGAGGTGGAGCTCTCACCTCACAATCAAGAGGCTGTGAGTTCGATCCCAGGTAGAGGCAGATATTTCTCTCTCTGGGCACAATGAGAATATATCTGCTGAACAAAACTCCACGTTGGTGATAGGAAGGGTATCTGGCCATTAAATACTCTGCATTCAGTTGCCCAGACTCCACCCCGCAAGGAATTATGGGGTCATTAAAAGATGATGGACATTTGAAAAACATTTGAAAAGATGATGGACATTTGAAGTAATAGTTTTAGTGATTAGAGCTATTATGATTTTTTTGGAGGTAATATTTTTTTGACTATAAGGTAATATGGAAATTGATCACTGAAGGTCTGATTCAAATTATTTGCTTGCTGGAACAAGTTAATTTGTGTTGTGGAGGATGTAAGAAGAAAAGGGCCAATAAAAGAGAATATTTATAGCTCAGAATTGAAATGAGAAATCCTTGGTGCTCTTTGGGCTTGCAGATTTTTCATTACCTAACTAGATAATATAATCAGCAACAACAGCACTGATAGTTTGGGTAATGAAATGTCTGCAAGACACAAGAAAACAACCAAACTCAGCAAAGAAAAGGAATTAACAATATAAATTTCTGCATAATTTTAATAGAAATCCCCAGTTGTGTTATTCCATATTAAGATACTTGAAAAGGATACTAAAATATCTATGTTTGTCTGAAGCCGGATTAAATCAGATAGGTCATTAAAAAGAAATCTTGTATTTTAATACTATTAAATTAATTGAGTACATACATATTCGGTAATTGATGGGGCTGCCAGTAATGCTTTTTTGGTAGAGTAAGTAGAAAATAACACATTTTGAGACTGAACTCTTAGGTCAATAGTAGTTGCAACTTTTATCTTCTTTCCACTTTTATAAACATGCAGAATGTTCCTTTAGTTTCTGTCTACCTCTTTACAATAAAAGAAGGGGGAAAAACCTATTAGTTTCTGGAGAAAAGTTTGACTGCCAATCGCAATATTCTTGAAATAGAGATCCAAATTTTCTGAAAAACTGAAATGTTCCTTCCAATTGAGCTTACCCCTAGTGACTTAATTAACACATCCATGTAGTTGTCTTGGCAACAGTACGAAAGTTGGTTGCAGCCTTCTTTCAAAATGTTTTGTCAACTTCCAAGTTTAATCTGAGATTCTGGTATTTCTTAATAACCTCCCTTCCAAATATTAAGTGAGCCTGACTTTGCTTAGCTTCCTGGGTCTATTTCAAAATTTGTTTCTATATATGTGAAAGTGTACTATTGTTATTCATTAAATGTCTAAGGCTGGGTAGGTATTTATAAGCAGCTTTTGGCTTGTAAGCCTGTACTAGTGGAAGTTAATTATAGGTAAAAATGTAATAGCTATCATTGGTAGCTATTACATTTTTATCTATAAGTTTCATAATCTTTTACTGCTTTCTTTTCTGTGTCTATTTTATATTCCTCTTAACAGTTTGGCCTTTTTTTGATCTATTAAAGTTTCATAATTTTTAATCACTTGTAAAGAATAATTAAAATAAATTTAAAAAGTAAAAAGACTCTTTAATTTTGAAGCTAGATGACACAAGCAAATTGCTATCAGTAGTAAGGCTATGGATCAGGGTATCAAACCCAATTTAACGGAGGGCTGCATCGGGGCTATGGTTGACCTTGGGGGGGCAGGTGGGCATGGTGAGCTTGAAACCACTCCCCAAACTGCTGGCGTGTTTCCTCTTCGCATTGGGTAGATAGGGCCAAAACCACGCTGGCCTGATGTTTCCTCTTCACATTGGGTAGACCAGGCTGTGGGCTATCAGGCCCCTTATATTTTCTAGGCCAGCCCTGTGGGCCAGATCTGACCACATCATGGGCCGGATTCAGCCTTCCAGCCTTGTGTTTGACATCCCTGCTATGGACTAATCACATTTAGTAGAAACAGAAAACACAGACTTATTTAATTTCCAAGCCTAAATAAAGAGTGCCAGGAGCTCTAGGTATATTTTATACTTTCATTAATTAAGAGGACTGTTTTAGGTTTCAACAATGGTAGGTTTTAGGGGCTTTTGGTTTGAGCTTCTTTGGCGACAGACCGAAATCTGCGGTTGTGCGCAGTTTCAATCTGTGATTGCTGCTGGAGTGCTCCAAGCCGGCTGGTTTTGGGGCTAAGCCACCCCGTAGAGGTGGTGAAGGGCGGGAGACTGCCAGCAGGGTCGAGGAGAGCCACATCTCTCCTCCCCAGCTGGCCATTACTACCTTTCCTGAAGGCGGTTACAGCGGTGGTCAGAAATGGCCACCTCAAAGAAGAACTCAACCAGAAAAGAATGTGCAGGAGGAAGATAAGAAGAGAAAGTTTTGGCTGACCGGGTCGAACTGAAAAAGCAACAATATAAGGTACTCTGGAATTTGAATTATAAAGAACAACATTATTCCCAAAGAAGACTTTGAAGCAGCAAATGAGAGAAGGAAGGGAAAGGATTTGGTTTTTTGTTTTTTTCTTCCCTATATTGACAACTAAGAGATTTAAACAAGAAACTGGCAAAAATCCACTTTGACATTAACAGGTATTTAAGCTGAAAATAAAATGTCAAAGGGATAATAAAGATTTCTGGACTCTCAAAAACTTTTAAAAGAAGGAAAAAAACAAAAGGGTGGAATCTGGAAAAATGGAGGAGACCACCTGGAAGTGAAAGCAATTAACAGTGAAACTTTAACAAGATTCCTAAAAGATACATTTTAACTGAAACTTTGTAACAAGATAAGAGAACCCCAGGAAGAGAAAGTGCAAAAAAGAAGCAAGAAGAAACAGCTTTGGATTATTTGGATTACTTGGCGATTTTTGGCTATTGGAACTAAAGGACTAAAATTAATCGGGTGGTTGTTTAAAAGTTTTTAAAATGGTATCACTCTTGGAAGAATTGAGAATGGAACTTAAAAAACAGAAAGAAGATGCACAAGAAGGAAGAGGTTCTTTTGGCTTCGTATTTCAATTTTTAGAAATGGAGATCCTGAACTATGAGAAACAACAAGAAATGCCTGTAGAACAAGAAGGGCGGGACAAAGAAGAAGCCATCTTCAATGACCAAGTATTTCTATGTGGGGAAAAGAAAGGAAAGGGGGGGAAAGAGAGTGAAAAATTTAAGATTTGAAAAAACAACCCCAAAAAAGAATAGTTTGAAAAGTAATTACAACATTAGGAAGAAACAGAAGAGAGGATTAAAGAAGAGAGAATTACAATTAGAGAGAGAAGGGGTCAAAGAGGGAAGGGAGAAGAAGAAGGGGAAGAGGGAAAGGAAAAGAAATTATAAAAGGACAGAAACAGGACATAGAGAAACAGGGAAAACATACAAGGATTAAGGGTATAAGCCTATTTAGAAGACACAGAGATAATGGGTAAAAACTTAATTGAAAGGGGGATTCTGCAAGGGTACATAAGATAGTATTGTTAAATTAGAAATAGAAATGAACTTTGAAAATATGAAGCAAGTGTGATTAAAATGATAGATAAAATGCTCATTGTAATGTAATGGAATGTTTAATAAATGAAATAAAGAGAATGACAGAATGAAATTAGGAAAGGAGGGGAACATTTTAATTATTATAAATGTGTTATAAAAATTTAAGTGAAGAGGAATATGAAAGAAACAGGAAAAAATATGGAAATATTATAAGTGTTCCTAGAAGTATGATATTCTATTGAAAAGAAATGTTAAAGATGTCAAAGATTATAACTAACATTAATGATAGAGCTGAATTGGAATAGAATAAGTATTTTATTATATATATATAATAAATAACTCATTAATGTTAGTTATAATCTTTGACATCTTTAACATTTCTTTTCAATAGAATATCATACTTCTAGGAACACTTATAATATTTCCATATTTTTTCCTGTTTCTTTCATATTCCTCTTCACTTAAATTTTTATAACACATTTATAATAATTAAAATGTTCCCCTCCTTTCCTAATTCTGCTTGGTACATTCTTAAAATATGCACTAAGTTCTTAAAGACAATATAAGCTGGGTTTCATCTGGGTGCCTAGTTGGGGTGTGTTTGAGCTGGAGGTATCAGGGGGGATCTGTTTGTGCCCATGTGTTTGCCTGGCTTGTGGTGTGGAGATTTATATATATATATATATATATATATATATATATATATATATATATATATATATATATATATATATATATATATATATATATATACATATATATACACACACACACACATATACATACACATACACATATTTATATATATATATATATATAAATATGTATGTATGTGTATATATATATATATATATATATATATATTTGTTTTCTTAAGTTTTCGGGTACTTACATGTATGGTGTTCGGCTTGGTTGGGTATTTTCCCACGTCATTGTAGTTCTTTTAAAGTTGTAGCAACGTTTCAGCAGAATCTCATCTGCCATCATCAGGCTTCTGTAATGTGTCCGTCTGTGGGTCAGACTTTTACAGTGGTTTCAGATTTAAATTTGGGGCAGCCTATTGCTGTGCCAGAATGGTTTTTTCTTCATCCTGATTGGTTGGGAGTCTTGGTCTGTGTTTATTGGTCTCGGAGTTTGCTGTGTTCTGCTTGATGGGTGTCTCTGATATCTTCTGTCTGTTTTTGGCTCTTTTTGTATCTTGATTGGCTGGCAGCATTGTGTTACTTTAATGGAGGCCTTTAGTGCAGCTTGGCTTCGGGTAAATGGACGGCTATCATTAGTTAGGAAGCTGGGTTTCATCTGGGTGCCTGGTTGGGGTGTGTCTCCACACCACAAGCCAGGCAAACACCTGGGCACAAACAGATCCCCCCTGATACCTCCAGCTCAAACACACCCCAACCATATATATATTGTCTTTAAGAACTTAGTGCATATTTTAAGAATGTACCAAGCAGAATTCGACTGGAAGTTATGTGTTATATTGAATGTTATAATTGTAAAGGCATAAATTGAAGTTTAAATAAGAGTTGAATGGATAAAAATTAAAAGTTACAAAGGTGTCTACTCCAATTAGTAACTACAGGGAAAAATTTTGTTTAATGAGAAAAGAAAATATGAAATTGAAACAGGACAGACAAAAGTATAAATATAATGACTAGAAAGATACTGAAACTTAGAAAAAGATATATATATAATTGAATTTAGAAAGGAATGAGATAATTAAAAGTAAGATTGAGAAAAGTAAGGGAAGGGAAAAATTATTGAGAAAATGTTAAAATAGTAATAAGATATGGAATAGAACATAAAGATGAATATGAAATTGAATTCGTGTCTGTGTGGAGAAGTGATAACCCGGGACCATGCTATTCTCAAAAAAAGAAATTTTACTTGTATTATGTTTTGTGAAAACCCAAATAAAATTTTTTATATAAAAAAACAACAATGGTAGGTTTTAAAAGAATGACTGAAGTAATGATATGGCCCACCAGAAATTAAGGCCACACCTAGACCATTTTCCTACAGCCATGTCACCTTCAGGAAAAATAGAAGTCTTATTTAAAAGATGCATCTGGAACATGGAAGCATTTTGTCTCTAATCACCTCTCAAATTTTAAAAAAAACTATATTAAAATAAATAGTTCTCTTTGTTTCTCTTGAATTTGTCTTGACAGAAATGGGTAAGATATAAAGGAATGGGAATTTTTCTCCATGAATTTAAAAAAAATCTGGGGTTTGCATTGAAATATTATGGCCAAGAAATTAAAATCACTGTTTAAAAACAAATTTTAGTTCCTTGACTTTCTCTTTCTTTGTTTCTGGTACAAAAGAATATGCAATTGTTTATCCTTATCTACATGAATCTTACTTTACAATTTTCTTTTCAGGCCTAATATAGGACTAATTCTCTCTTTTTCATAAATTATACAATATTTTGAATACACACACAGTTGGTTGCACTGTATGATAATGTAAACAGTAATTGTCATAGTACTACTGAATATTAAACATTTGAGACAATATTTATAAGTTAGTATGAAAGAACTGAATGCAAAAAATAAATTATAACCTTCCCATTTTGCCCTTGTTTATTTGAATTCTGTTAATTCATGCTCATAATTAAAGAAACTTCCCTTTGCCTGTGTTATTACTTATTTATAACCAGGACTTTATGCACGCACACACACACACACACACACACACATTTATACACATATCACTAGAGAAAACATAAAAATTGTCCCTATAATAAAACATCACTACCACCCTTAAAATCAAATTAAAATAATAGAAAAAGATAAAATAAGAAACAATGATGGCTCAGCTATCATCAAGCTTCAAAATCTACTTAATGTTTACTAATGTTACTTTTTACCCCAGTGGTCTAGTTTGGCCTCTGTAGTCTATTTGTTTCCAAAGACATGCCGAATTTCAGATTAATGAAGATATTTGCCATATAAAAATTTGATATACTGTGGAGGTATTTCATTCCTCTTTTCTTTTCAATAGTCAAAAATGCTTTCCTATTTTGGTAAAAAATGTATTTCATTACTTTTGTCAAGAACAACATAACTTGTCAAAAACACAATCCTTTATTGGTTTGCTAAAGTTCTAAATACAGGTTCAAAAGGCATAGATACTATGGGCAGACACAATGCAGGAATGATTATAGTTTTCAATTTACTGTACATGATTATATATGTTTATTATGAAAGTAATAGAACTGGTGTACAGTTATTATATAATGTTTTTGTCTTTATTAATTCTGCTACTATATATTTCTTCTCTTAAAAGGTACATAAAGTTTTGCATGCAATTTTAGATTAATTGAGATTAAAATTTTATTTCCATTCTGAGTAAATTTCCTATGTTTTAAATTAAACTTCCTTTTTTTAAAAATTGTTTTCTTGATTCTAATTTAGTGTGTAGCTGATTTTGTATCCAGTGATGGATACAATCCTTAGAGAGCAATATGCAATGTCTCATGTTAACTTCCAGAGGAAAATATTATAGAAGTATTTTGCAACTTTAGAGCTAAGGACACTGAAATGAATATGTCATTCTAGCTCTAAATATGTCATGCTCTAATCCTACTATAAGGTGAGAGTTTATGCTCATTCAGATGCTACTGAACTGCAGTGCCTTGAATCCTATGCTGTCTGGGACTACTGATGTTTTAATTAAACATTTGAAGAGCTTCAGGATATCCACTCCAAATGAGATTATGTTGTCTAAAATACTTCAGTATGTATTTTTATAATGAAAAGTATGGATACTTCAAATGAAGCCAAATGTATAAAGTTGGATCAAATTTAGATGTTTATAGTAAGTATTGAGGGAGGTCTCAGCCCTTGGATATGTCTCTTTACTTAATTTTCCATGGGTACCGTGTTGCCGGGGCGTATAAGGCGACTTTTTTGCCCTGAAAAACATGCCTCCAAGTGGGGGGTCGTCTTATACGCCGGGAGAAGAATCTCCCTCCCACTTGAGCTTGAGTTGCAGCGGCGGGAGGGAGGCTGGGGGGGAGCGGTGTGTGTGTGTGTGTGTGTGTGTGTGTGTGTGTGTGGCGGGTGTCACTCGCCACGCAGCTGCTTATAGCCTTTCCCCCTCTTCCTTCCTTAGCGGTGTGGGAGGAGAGGATTCGAAGATCCTCACGTGCGGCGTACTTTTCTTTTTCTTTTTCTTTTGCACGCAGGTTTTGAGGGCCACTTGGGGAAAAAAAAAGATTCTAAGGAATTCCTTGTTTCTTGATTAAAGAGAAGGCATTGAATATACTGTTCCTTGGCAGCCTTTTCAGTGTCCGGGTTTTTGGTGTGTGTGTGTGTGTGTGTGTGTGTGTGTGTGAGAGAGAGAGAGAGAGAGAGAGAGAGAGAGATCAGCTGTATTGAGAAGAGAACGTTTCCTGTGTTCTCATTTTATTTACAACATATTTTACGCTTAATGGTAAGCAATGAAAAATATTTTTAAAACTCATTTCTAAACTCCATAGCTATTTGCATATTCTTGGTTCAAAATTGGATTAGCTCATTTCAAAATTGTCCAAAGCAGAAAAGTGCGTCAAAAAAAAAAAAAAGTGCAAAAGTGGAAGGTGTGTGGAAGAGGGGTAGTCTTATACGGCGAGTATATAACAAACTCTATATTTTGAGTGGAAATGTTGGGGGTCTTATACGCCCAGTCGTCTTATACGCCCGGCAAATACGGTATATGATGGGAATAATGTCAAGATATATCCTACTTTTAAAATGCATTAATAAGATACATCTTGCTCTCACACATGCCTATTAGCATGCTGATTATGTACAGCAATTCATGCACATATAAGCCCATTTAATAATGGATCCATAAAATAAGTGATCATGTGACACCCATGCATGATATTCTCCTTGTATAATTGACTACAAGCTGCAATTGCATTGTAATTTGCAAGGAATAATGTTCTACATAGAAGACAAAAAGTTGATGAAAGATAATGAAAATATTTAGTTGCTGTAGTATACTGTAGCTCTGGATAAATCTGATTCACAAAAGGAATGTGATTTGAAAGCTGCAGACTCTTTTGAAAGTCTAGAAAGAGATATGGACTGTACAGGTGCAAAACCAACCGAGTCTATTGCATATCCCTCTCTGAAGTTCAAGAGTGCATTCTTTTACAATAGCAGAATGGAGAAGTGTCTGAATGCAGAAGTGATAAATTGGTTTTTCCTAGGAGAACTGAAGAATATTGGGAAACTGATTTGTCACATTTAATCAGAAACCACTTTCCTCTGGACTTTGTTGGAAAGATATATCAATTGTGGAGACTGAATTTATTATATTTAATTAGACAACAATTGATAAGAAATGGTATTAAGACACAAACATGGACATTTGATCCACGACAAATTACTCTTAACTCTTGGAATGATTTGAAATAGATAAGATACCATGGTAAATTTTCTGCAAGTTGATTACAATAAGAGTTTGTTAACAGAGGGTTTTGAAACTTTAATGTTGCCCTTTTTATTATTATTGTTCTTTCTGTTAACTATGTTGTCATTAATGTAGTTATATGGACAGGTCAATAATTAGTAGTTTACAACATTTTTACAAATGTTTTCTGGGTCTGTTTTGCAAGGGGTGGGAAATCAATACCGTAGTAATGTATTAATCAGTATTCAATTAGGCGGTATAATATGTGTATATCTGTAATGGGATTCAATTTTTTTTACTACTGGTTCTGTGGGTATGGCAGGGGAAGGATACTGTAAAATCTCCAGTCAGAGGTGGTATTTGCTGGTCTCTAATTCTACTCAAAATTTCGCTACTGGTTGTCCAGAACTGGTCAGAACCTGCTGAAACCATCTCTGGATATATGCATTGGTTTTTCTCTTGTGTTTAATACACCTTTTTCAATTGTTTTATTTGTTTTGTGTTTTTTCTTTTTTCTTTTTTCTTTTAATTTTGTGTTTTAACTTTTTTCAAATAAAATAAAATGAGGTTTTTTTTTGTTTTTTTTTAAAAAGAAGACAGAAACAAGCTACCACAATAGTTTTAGGGTGGTTAATATGAACCACTGTACTGTCAATTTGTTATCAATGAGTCAGGTTCAAGCTCTGTTGCCTTCACGGACAAGTACATGATGTCTCAACCTGATTTCAGTCCAATGTGTAGTTCTATTAAGGACGTTCAGAAATAGCTTTAATTCTGACTATCTGCCTAACCCATTCTCCTTCCATTTCTCAATTCTTCTTAGTCTTGCCAAACATATTTTTTTTTTTGCTACTTCATCATCCATTCTCATCACATGTCCAAAGTACGTGAGTTGAGGCTTGCTTTTTATTGCCTCAAGGAAGCTGCCATTCTCTATTTGGTCCAGGATTGATTGGAACTCCTTACTGTCTCTAAACCAATAATTCAGTGGCATCTGTTTCCTTCCTCTCATTCTGTGTATCCATTTTTCAAAACTTTACCTTTTACACTAGAAAAAACAAGTATCCAAGTTTGTCATTGCTCTATCAGATTAATCTCTACTTCTGTAGCATGTTGGCCATCTTTATGCTAGAGACCAAGAAAATTCATCTAACTTCATTTTTTTCACCATTAGTTGTAAATTTTGAAAGTGCAGTTGGATGTTACCTTTGCCTACTTCACATTTAACATTAACCTGGATTTTCACTTTGGATTACTTTTAATCTTATTTACTTTTGACTGAAAACAATGCTGTTCCCAAATCTAAAATTATATTTTGACCTCCTTTTTTATTCCAGCTATCATATTTTCCGATTTTAATAATATATTCACTATAATGTAAACAAATTTGGGGCAATATGTGTGTGTGTGTGTGTATACACACACACACACACATACACACTTTTAAATAAAAAGATAAAAGCTAATACAAATGAATAGAAAGAATAAAAGAAAAAAGAAAGTAATCAAAGAAAAAAGTGCATGAGAAGCAAAAAGATTAAAGATAGAAAAGGGAAAAAATAGCTTCAAATATTCTTCACAGCAACTATATGTACAAATATATTTGACCTCTCTCAATAGTCTATTATTTTTTTCTACAACCTATCCTGTTTAATTATCAAAACCATAAGTCACGGGTTCATTTTTTTTTTCATTTTTACACAAAAAGTCCTTAAGCGGATTCTAGTCAGCAATAAATGTAGATAATGCCTTTTCTCTAATCAAATACGCTGGGACAATATCCATCTTTATCTGATTGCCTTCCTTATTATGAACCTTTCTGTTTCCTTCCATTCAATTTTTGCAACAGCTTTTTTTTACTGAAAGGATTCTGCAGAAAAATAATTAGGTGTTCTGGCACATTTATTAGTGATTGTATGATCCACATTCTGACATGATGTTGGCTACAATATGTCAAGGAGCTTATTATATTCAATAATCCAAAAGTAAATCTCCATCTTGTACTCTCTTTTTCCATTAACAATCTTTTATTAGCTATCTTATATCCATTTGCCTTTTCTGAAATCTTTCTTCTTCTTCTTCTTCTTCTTCTTCTTCTTCTTCTTCTTCTTCTTCTTCTTCTTCTTCTTCTTCTTCTTCTTCTTCTTCTTCTTCTTCTTCTTCTTCTTCTTCTTCTTCTTCTTCTTCTTCTTCTCCTCCTCCTCCTCCTCCTCCTCCTCCTCCTCCTCCTCCTCCTCCTCCTCCTCCTCCTCCTCCTCATTATTATTGTTATTGTTTTAACTTCAATTCAATTCACAATCTGGGACTGTCTATGGAAATTCTCAGTCATCCAGGTCATGGTTGTCCCAAAGGTGCTTTTTCAAGAGGCAACTGGACTTTCTTGTTTTTCTTTGAAGATGTTTTGTTTCTCATCCAAGAAGCTTCTTCAGCTCTGAAGCTTCTCCAGAGCTGAAGAAGCTTCGTGGATGAGAAGTGAAATGTTTTCAAAGAAAAAGCACCTTTGGGACAGTCTAGGACTGGTAAAAAAATTAAAATTCAAGTCCTAACCAGACCTAATAGTTGTTAAGGTAATATCTGAGATTTTTATTCTTATTTTGATCATAATACAGTCAGCCAGCTGTTCAGACTGGGTTTGGGTTTGGCATTTTTATCTACCTATTATTATTGATTGCTTATTGTACCCTACGACTATCATTAAGTGTCACACCTTATGATTCTCGACTCTTGACAAATGTATCTTTTCTTTTATGTATACTGAGAGTATTTACACCAAGACAAATTCCTTGTATGTCCAATCACACTTGGCCAATAAAGTATTCTATTCTATTCTATTCTATTCTATTCTATTCTATTCTATTCTATTCTATTCTATTCTATTCTATTCTATTCTATTATTTAAGATTTATTCTTCAATTCAGTTCATAGTCTGGGACTGGTAAGAACTGAACAGTTCAAGTCCTAACCAAGAACCTAAGAGCTTTTAAGATAATGACGATTATCATTATCATTATCTCCCTCCTCCTCGTCTATATTCTTCCTTTGTTGACATTCTTAACTGAAATATCTCTATCTTGCTTCACATTAGAAAGCATGTGTTCTTAACCAGGGCTTTCATCTTCCAGCTTTCTATGGCTGTCATCATAACTTGTTCTAAAAGCCTCTTGGATCTTTTCCTCTTCAAAACACTGGGAATATTTCTCGTCTGTCTTTGCTTGCACAATATCTCTCATCACAGCCCACAAACCTCCTTACCTTGCACAAGGTAAGCATAGTCAATCCATTCTTTACATTGATCTTATATTCCAACTGCATGTTTTCCAAATCATATCTTGCTGGGACAACTTCTCTCTTTAATTTTCTGACTTTAACCTGTATATTTTACATTAATTATTCGTGGACTGTTCCACGTGTAGCAAGAAATGTTCTAACTGACTGGATCACATTTCTCCATCTTTTATATCCTATTATATAGTCTATCCCACGTTTTTAAAGTTGTCTATCTAGTCCAAATGTAAAGATATCCAAAATATAAAGAGGCTATGAGCTGCTTGGGGTTTTAAGGGCTAATTTAACAGTTTAAATTATTTTCAGCAGGGAACTGATACCTAATGCAGACCATTTACTGCAGGCATCATATGAGCTCAGTTTCTTGTTTTGATCAGTGGTCTGGTCACTTACATGTTCATTAAAATATCATTTCTGGCCAATTTTCAAGGTAGCCCATGTGAAACTCACTTCAAAAGTAAAGATGGGCTGGAAAATAATTGTCAAAATTTGAACAGCTCAGGAAGGAAATGTATCTGGCATTCCAGTAATAATTGTGTGCAAACACATTCCTTGCCAAGGTGTCCATTTGTAAATCCAGTAACAGCTGGGAACCAAAGAACATACCTAAATTAAGAACTTTCCCTTTCTGTTGTAATGCAACCTTCTTTACAATAGGTTTCACTTCAATTTCATGTCCTGTTTTATCAACACACCCCTTTTATGCTTGGATGTGATTTTTACTTTGTTCTTCCTCAACCAGTCTATTATTGCTATTAGGTAGGATTCGACACCCTTAGAGCCTTGAATCTGTATGTCAGCACTATATTGATGTGCCTATTTCAAAGCTACAAATAATTTCCCCCAAGAAGTTCATGTAGAAGTTAAACAGCACAGAATAGCAACAGCAATAGCATTTATATACCGCTTCACAATGCTTTACAGTCCTCTCTAAGCGGTTTAGAGAGTCAGCATATTGCCCCCAACAATCTGAGTCTTCATTTTACTAACCTTGGATGGAAGGCTGAGTCAACCTTGAATCAGTCAGAATATACAACAGAATCACAAAGGGATAAATAACTAAACAGGCAACAGTTTGGATACTACCAAAAACTGCAGCTTTACTTTGGCAGCAAAAATATTTAACTAAAACATTGGAGACAGAAGGCTATAAATTAAATGCTGTCTTACTGCATTCCAAACTTATACAGCAAACCTGTATAAGGGGGGAAAGAGTTGGGACAGATTTAAACAACAATTTATTTATTTAAACTGGTTGGCTGCTGCATAATTAGCCTTTCGGCTTGAAGGCAGAATTAAACATTTTTCCTACATTTGTTATGAAGAAAAAAACCCTCAGAAGCACGTATCCTGAAATCCCCTGATTATCTCCTAACAAAATATAAACCTCCTGGAAAATGTGATGGCAGAAATTGGATAGGAATAGATACATGGAAGAGTCTTGTGAATGAAGAAATGTGACAGAGAAAGCAGAATAAGAAAAGAATTACGTCCTGATTTTTACCCAACATTCAGAGGATATGAAGTTCAACCAGAAGGCACATATTCATATTTTTGCAGAACAGAACAAAGACAGTGTATGAAGATTTAAATGATGAACAGGTTAACTTTGTGTTTTGCAGCAAGACGACTGTGAGAAAACTCACAGAGTTTCTCGTATAATAATTGAGATAAAGAAGAGAAGTAGGAGCCATAATAAAGTACACACGGAAAGTGAGGGAAAGAGACTTGACAGAGAAGAAAATTAAGTAAGTTGAAACTTGATTTCTTATATTTCTTACACTTCTCCGAACATACTGGTTTTGTAATGAATATTTTCACAGTATTAGAACAGAGTAGAGCTGGAAGGAACTTGGAGGTCTTCTAGACCAGCCCCTTGCTCAAACAGGAAAACCTATTCCATCTCAAAAAAGTGACTGTCCAATCTCTTTTAAAAAACCTCCAGTGATGGAGCACCCACGATTTCTTAAGGCAAGCTCTTCTACTGGTTAATTGTCCTCACTGTTAGGAAGTTTTTCTTAATTCCAGGTTTCTTAGTTTCCAACCATTGTTTCTTGTCCTGCTCTCTGGTGCTTTGGAGAATAATTTGATCCCCTCTTCTTTGTGGCAGCCCCTCAAATGCTGGAATACTTCTATCAAGTCACCCTTAATTCTTCTTTTCTTTAGACTAGTCACTAGCCAGACCCAAAACCTATAGCCTTTCTTCATATATTTTACTCTCCAGGCCTTTAATCATCTTAGTTGGTCCTCTCTGAATTTTTTCTGTTATATGTTTTTTTTGTATGTTGTATGCATTAAGTATGTTGAACCCTAGCCTTGATGCATGGTCAATTGAGGATACAGAGGCTGAATCTTGCATGGTTATATGGGAGGAGTTCAAACCTGCTGATCCTGAGGAAGTGGACAGGGTCTTTGTAGCGGTTAGTTTGGCCATTTCCATGTTAGATCCATGCCTGTCTTGTCTGGCCAAGGCTAGCTGGAAGTGAATACAGGTAGTCCTCAACTTACAACAATTCATTTAGTGATCGTTCAAAGTTACAATGGTGCTGAAAAATGTGACTTATGACCACTTTCTATTCTTATGACCATTGCAGCATCTCCATGGTCACGTGATTTACATTATCCTCTTGACAACTGACTCATATTTATGATGGTTGCAGTATTCAGGAATCATGTGATCCCCTTTTGTGACTGTCTGACAAGCAAAAGCAATGGAGAAGCCAGGTTCCCTTAACAACCATCTTATTAATTTAACAACTGCAGTGATTCACTTAACAAAGGTGGTAAGTTGTAAAAAGGGGTAAAACTCACTTAACAAATTTCTCACTTAACAACATAACTTTTGGGCTCAATTGTGGTCATAAGTTGAGGACTACCTGCCTATGCTTGGGTCTGGGTCTTGCAGTCCTGAATGTGTGAAGGCCCCCGTTTCCTGGTTAGGCTGATACAGATAGATTGACTGCTATTTGTAGTGTTTTTTTAATTTATGATATTTTGCCTCCCAAGATTATTGGTTTGAGATGGGCAAATTAAATAAATAAATATATTAGATTGCACTACTTTATTAGCATAGGTATCACAGTATCCACAATAAATCCCTTAGTTGTATGGCTCCTGACCTACTGACACTCCCAAAGGTCAAAAAGCCATTTCTCCCATTTCCTTTGCTGAACTGAGTTACAGCAGAATCAGGAGGGGAAGTAGACTTTCCAGATATTTGTTATCCTAGCACTAAAAAAAAATCTACTTCTTTCCCTGGAAAGAAGTGGGAAAAGTTGGTCATTTGTTGTCAGCTTCCAAGTCTCTGTAGATTCATGGAAGTGGAAGAACAGGAGCCCTACTCTCTCCTTTCTCTTGCTAGAAGGAAGGGAAGTGGATGTTTTGGGTGCCAAGTCTCTTTCCAGCAGCTAAATTAATGGAGGAACTCTGAATTTTGTATTGTGAAATAATTTTCCTCGCGATTGTTTCCAGATGGCATTTTGTTACGTTGCCACAAATCACCTCACAATATTTTCAGGCACTCTGGAAGCTTCAGGAGGAAAGAAAGATGGATAACAGCAGTTCTACAAGCTCCATTTTGTTGACAAATGGACGTAGGGAACACCCACCCACATAACCTGTTCTCCACTATATTAGTATGCTGATATTACCCATATTTATCATGTTTTATTATCTGTCAGATATAATAATTTTACCATCAAAATATTTTGAGGCTGACAATTCAGCTTGTTTGCATGCTTTGGTCTAACATGGAAAAAAAAGTTAACTGTGCCTATGTGTCAGAATATAATGAATAGCTTCTAATTACTCTACAAACAGCAATATTTTCACTCAATTATTTGACAAAACTGCATGTTTCAAAAACAAAATATATGATAAAATTGCTGGCTTTAAGATTGCTTTAATTTGTTTTTGTGTATTACCCTATAAATGTAATATTTCACCAAGCCAATGAATATTATGTAGACTTACTTCTAGCAACAGTACTTACCCTTTGAGGTACAGGTGGGGAAGTGGCAGGGCTAATAGATTCATGGCTCTCCATGACATTTCCGTACTCTGCCATGCCGCCTTTCAGAGGTAATGGTGGAGGAATGTCCATCATTTCCAAATTATTCATTCCATTTAGTTCTGAATCTGAAAATAAAGATGCAGGTAACTCAGCAGATCATTCACATTCTATAATATATAATTTTCACATTATTCACATTCATAATCTATAATTTTATGAAATAAGATGAAACATTTTTAGTTTTACAAATTCCTCCCAACATCTCTTATTTGAAAAATGAAAGAGTAGCAACAAGAAACATCCAATAGCATAAAGAAAGTCTTTTTATCCTAATATGTGATTGCTAATCAAGTTGAACTTTATTTTTGCCCTGAACACATTAGAAATTATGTCCTGATTGTGACAAGTATGAGTGCTTTAGACATGCTGGGAGGGTAAGCTTTATAATTTGGTGAGGGCCAGAAAGATGCGAAGTTGAAAGGCCTCTTCATGGTTAAATTCAACAGAAATAAGCAGTGCACTTATAACGATATTTGTTATGGTTGCTTTACCTCATCCATAATAACCAGAAATGTCAAGACTCCTGTGGAATGATCACACAGCTTGGAGGCTAATCAGCTTTCCTTAAATGTGTTTGATACTACAGAGTTAGCCATTACTAATCTTTGCCCCCTTTCCAGCAAACCATTCTTAATCCAAGTTTAAGTTGTGTCCCATTGCTCCTTCTTTGACAGAGCTGGTTCATATTTGTATTTCATCAGGTAGAAAAATTAGGAGCATCTATACTGCAAATGATCCTTCAATGACAAAATGCATCATCTGAGATGGGAATTTCTAGATATTTATTTACAATATCAACGACTGAATTTTGGACGATGAATGAGAAGTCTACAAATGCTTTTACATATTATTATTATAAATACTACTATGAGGAAAGAGTCAACTAAACTACCTCTTACACTTTTTTGCTTATTATTCCTTAGTTACTGATTATAAATGATTCAGTGTTTTAATTTTTTCCCCTAGGATAAACACAATTTAAAAAGACTCTTTCCACAAAATTTAAAGAATTAAATTTATAACTATATAATTTTACTAAAATGGTGGAAAACTATTGTAATGTTAAATGAGGTAAATAGCTACAGATAGTCCTTGATTTATAACCAAAATTGAGCCCTAAGCGAGACAGTTGTTAAGTGAGCTTTGCTCCATTTTACAACCTTTCTTGCCATAGAATCACTGTAATTGTTTAGTTAGTACTCTGGTTATTAAGCAAATCCAACTTCTCCATTGACTTTGTTTGTCAGAAGGTCACAAAGGGTGATCATATGACCCGGGACACTGCAACAGTCATAAGTATGAGTCAGTTGCCAAGTGACTAAATTTTGATCATATGACTATGGGAATGCTGCAACAATTATAAGCATGAAAAACTGTCATGAGTCACTTTTTTCAGTGCCATTGTAACTTTGAATGATCACTAAACAAACCCTTTTAACTTGAGAACTACCTGTATTGCACAGCTTCATGTATTAAGAGGAACAATTAATAGATTGCAATATCATTGCAAATATATTCTATTTAGGGCCTCTTTTAAAATTGCCAGAAGTTTGTTAAAATCTTTAATTCCAAATAAGGCAACATTCTGTCACATACAATATGAAATGTGCAATACAGCAGGGGTGTCAAACTCAAGGCCCGTGGGGTGCTTAAATCTGGCCTGTGGAGCTGACCTGGAAATATTAAAAGGACTGGCCTGTGGTGCCTCTGGCAGCCAAAATGGGGTGTGGGGGCTGTGTGCGGCCCCCCATGCCCCATTTTGGTCAGCAGTGTGCCACAGGAGGCCCTCCAGGCTGAAAATGGAGCATGGGGGGGGGCCACATGAGGCCTCCCCATGCCCCGTTTTGGCTGGCAGAGTCCTGAAGGAGGGGTCCATCCAGTCTTCCTCCCCCCCACGGCTGGCCCACAGAGGAGAACTACAATGCTGATCCGGTCCTTAAAGAAATCCAGTTTGACACTCCTGCAGTACAGGTTCTTGTAAACAAGGCCCTCAAGATGTTACAAATCCAACTTCAAATTAGATCTTCCAGTCTTTTAGCCTATTGTACCTCACAAGATAGTTGGAAAGAAGAAACGGGGGTAGGAAAGAATCACATACTCTGCCATAAACTCCTTGGAAAGGGCATCAGGCATATGTAGTTAAAGGGGGAGAAAAATCTTTCATCTGACTACTATTTCATATTTATTTTCTACCTCAGAAAAGTAGTAAGTAAAACTTCCTGAATTTGTATTGGGAACCTGCACCATCAAGAAGCAGCCCATCAGACTTTAGCTTCGTGCACATGAAATATATCCATCTCAAACCTTTTAAAGCTTTACTCTTGCAGACAACTGCCTTTCTGCAGTATTAAAAGACAGGAACTGATTGTGAGAAGTAGACAGCCCGTTAAACCCTGCCAAAGGGATGAAATCTCAGTTCCTCAGATGAGGAAAGTGCGCCTAACTGGTTCCAAGGGTACCTAGAGGTGGATTCCATATCGAATAAACAAACAATTTATCTCAGCTTGGTCTGTGCTGCCAGGAGATTCTGGAAATTGTAGTCTGCTTTGCGATACTGAATAAGGCAACAGTGACTTTTATAGTTTCTGTCAACTTGGAATTGAGTTCCATATACTGTTGCCACACAATCTCCAGCTGTCCCAAGGCAATAAATACTATTGCTTTTCCCCCAAATGGGGCAATTTTAAAACCAACTTTCTAATCTTCCTGACACATATTTTATTCTTTAATTTTCTTTCTTTTGGGACATTGCAACTTTTCTCACGCTTAAAATAATCCTTGCAACTGGGCCTGTTTTTTGTGTTCATGTAGCAGTAATGAGACTGCCATGACTTAGTGTCATGACTACACAACACATGCGTTTGAATCGAAGCCACAGCGACCTGAAGGATGGCATTCCTCTTCATCAGCATAAACTCTGTATCATAATAATATGCGCGGTCTATGTAAAATGCTGTGAGGTGAAGCTATACGCATTAACCACAATTCATGTGATTGAGTTCATACGAATAATTATCATTAATAATGGTAATCATGGGTAATAAGGGTAATCAGGGGTAATAAAGGGTAATGAGGGGAAATTATTATAAATATCGAATCCCAGGAAATTCGGGTTAGATCCAACTTGTTTGCTTAGCTATTGTCTCGGACGCCTTGTGGAGGAAGGAATAAACAATAAGCTTTTGTGTTACCAAATACTGAAGCGAAAAGTGTCTTATTTTCTCCCTGCATTTGTGCCAAAGAGTAGCTGAGACCTAGCTACTTTGTACCCACTTATTAATAAAAGAATAGAGCCCTTATTGGGTACAAGACAAATCTTAAATCTTCATATCAGAAAAGGAGCAAAAACAAACTATAAGTAAAGCATTCAGATGCCTTTAGAGAAAATCGTATACCCGTGATGGCGAACCTATGGCACGCATGCCGGAAGTGGCACACAGAGCTATTTCTCCAGGCACGCAGAACCATCACCCCTTGTTCTTCTGGGTTCTGGCACGCTGGCCAGCTGGACTTCACGTGCGCATGTGCACTAAAAACCAGAAGAGCAGCCACCTGGGGCACATGCGCATTCCAGGAAGAGGAGCTTGTTTCCAATGCATGCATGTGCGTCAGCCACTTGATCTTCTGGTTTCTGGTGCACATGTGGGCGCAAAGTCCAGCAATAGGAAGAGTATCGGGTGTGCATGCCAAAAGACCTGGAGAGGGGCAGAGCTGCGGGCCGGTGCTTCCCTCCCTCTCTGCCTGAGTGGGGTTCTTGCGTGGCTCCAGCCCATGGCGCATCCGTGCTCCGGAGCACCTGGCCAGCTTGGGCGCCCCAGAAGAGCCGGCCACCCCCATGCAGCCCCCCTTCCCACCAATTTGCCAAGGAGGCACGACCGCTTCTGTCCCCAATGTTCCTCCCACCTGGCTCATATAGCAACATGTGTTAATCAAGAATCTTGGGCAGCTAACCAAAAAGCAAGCAGTCAAAAATATAGACAAGGCTACCCTTAAAAACCAAACATTATTAAAGGTCTCCGCTAATATCCCCTTCATAGTGCTTGGAAGAATAGCCAAATATTCAGGGCCATCTTAAGGTAAAACTGTTTCATAGGACTAGTGCCCTGACAGAGAAAGTTTCGCCAAGCAACACTGCTTCACAAAAGGGAGCCAGAGCATACCCACCCTGGCAGATATAGTGGAATGAAATTAAGCTACTGGAGATGGGAGTAAAGCTGGAAAGCTGAAGGATCAGGTTCGAGACCCAAGTGCCACATGACAGAGTGAGCTCCCATGACTTGTCCACCTAGTAGTTTGAAAGCATGCAAATGTGAGTAGATAAATAGGTACCTCTTCAGTAGGAAAGTAACAGTGTTCCGTGTGCCTTAGCATACAGTCATGCTGGTCACATGACCATGGAAATGCTGGCTCCTTTTGCTAAGAAACAGAGATGACCACTGCTCCCTAAAGTCCTGATGAATTTTTGAAGGTGATGAACGTGAAGTTCCAAAAGCTTTTCAAGGGTAGCCCTATGTACAGTGTATTGCAGGGGTATTAAACTCACGTCATCATGGCAGTGTCACATGACATATTGGGACTTTTCCCCCCTTCACTAAACTGGGCATGGGCGTGACCAAGGTGTGATGGATCTGGCCCACGGGCCATGAGTTTGACAGCCCTCGTGTATTGCAATATAACTGTGAAGCATTTAAAACATGAATTACTGTGAGTGGTAACACCCAAACTAGGAATAGATAAACCTGGCATAAAGATGGATTTATGCAAAATACCTCTTGGCTACAGCTGCCATTTGCTTCCGGGCCATGAGTCTGGGAAGACTCCCAGATTACATACCAACTAAATATTATCCAGGCAGAATTAACAGTAAAAGGTCTCCAGATCTAGAGTGCTAAAACTCACAGGCCCGTCTTAATAGGATTCAACTGAAGCTTCTTTCCCATCCAGAACTGCACAACCGCTAAGCAATGGAAAAGAACTTTGGCAGCATGGCCTGGACAGAGAGAGATATATACAATACTGTTGATATGCTGGACATATTCTATACATTTGTTTATTAAAATAATACAACTAGACATAATTTTTTTTTAGACTTACTGGGCTGTAAACTGAAAGAAAGCTTGGTTCTTGGAGTGATTGGTGGAGGAATATTTTGAGGAGGTGGCAACGGGGAAACAGATAACCGTTTTTCACTTCCCATAACATTAATAACTTGGCTCTTTGGTCTTTGTGGTCTCAACGGGCTGATCTGATTGGGCAGAAAAAGAGAATGTTAGACCAATTTGAAGTATATTTTACACTAAAAATGAAAAACAGTGATCTACAACATACTGCTAAACTATAGTTCTTAGCATCACTTACTATTGGTCATGATGGCTTATAGAGTTGTAATTCAGAAATATCTAGTGGGCCAAATTACATACTACATTTGCCAAGAAACACAATAAAAACTAATTTGCTCAGAGAGCATAGCTGTTGGATATAAGAGAGAAAATGTGAATGTATGAGCTGTCAACATTGTGATAAGTGTGTTCCAGTGTGTACATCATAAAATCATAATGATAAGAAAAAAAGCTTTTGTCTCAAGGCATTAGTCAAATTAATAAAATAGCATTAATAAAAGGATCTTGGTGTGCCCTTTTTCAAAAAATACTAGGATAGATTTCCCCCTAGTTTTTTGGACAATAAAATGGATCCCTCTTCCTCACTGCCATCCAGTCCAGATTTGACAAGGTCCTCACCTAATGATCAGAGAGCATGGATTAGGAAGATACAGTAAAGGCTCCCTTCCAACTCTGTTATTCTGTTGTACTGTCCTTACTATTCATTACTCACTAACTTCCAAATCTCATGATAAATTGTAAGCCCATTAATGTAAAATATATCTACTGTGCAGAGGTGGTATTCAGCAGGTTCTGACCAGTTTTGGAGAACTGCTAGCAGAAATTTTGAGTAGTTCGGAGAACCGGCAAATATCACCTTTGACTGGCCCCACCCCCATGAGTCCCAGCTGACCGGCTGGGTCTTTTGTTGCCCTGCACAGGAGAATGGAGCTGAAAAGCAGGTTAGTGGCGTGGGGAGGGAATGGGATTTTGGAGTAACCTTCCTCCAGCAGTGGATGGGGAATGGAGATTTTACAGCATCCTTGGGGTGGGAATGGAGATTTTGTAGTATCCTTCCCCTGCCACGCCCACCAAGCCATGCCCACAGAACCAGTAGTAAAAAAATTTGAATCCCACCACTGCTACTGTGCCACAAAGAAGCACAGCAGTTTTCCAGATCGGTGTTTTTAAAGATTCTGTGCTGATTTTTCTGAACAGTAGAAACAAATGTATGTATAACAAATAAAACGATTGTTTACAATAGTTAGATGTAACAGTAATTTCTTTTATAAATATATTTATAAATATATTATTTCATACCCCTGGATAGAGATAATTGCAGATTCTTTTGACTGTGCTTAGCATACCTCCTTTAAAGGTTGAATATAATTTATGTTCATTGTAAAGTTTATGGTAGGCCTGAAAAAACTTATTGGATACTGATTAATCTCCACTCCTTGAACTCTCTTTAATATGGCACAGTATAGGATTAAAAATAGATATGGGAATAAAGCTGCATAATTTTCCAAATGTCAGCATATGAGATGCACTATCTGATCACTTGGCAAATTATCTAGAGAAGAGGCTTCTTCAAGTGAATATACTAATTATTCTGCTTCCTCTCTATGTTACATTCACAAGGATTTATAAGTTCTGAGATATTCAAATCAGTCCTAAATGGCATAAACTCCTTCATGATGATGCCAGATCCTTAGAATATAACCACCTCCTTCCAGCATTTTGACAGATTGAATTCTGAAATGCACAAGTTATTTTTTTAAATAAAGTACGAGTAAATTATAATTACAGTTTCTGAAAGTATCACTGCTTCAGACTGCTGCAGAGAAATATCAGTTGATTTCAATTCTTTCTCAAATATTTCTTGGTGCTTGCTGTTTCTCTTTTCTTTCTTCTTTTCTTTCTTATCTTTATCTGAGTCATCTTTATCCAACTTATCTTGTGATCGAGAATGCATCTTCTTTGGCAGAAGGGGCTCAAGCACAAACCTAAACAAAATTATTATTTTTATTTAAAATGCAGTTAGTACCGTGAAAGCACAGCTCTTTCAGTATATTCATTCTACTTTAATTAAACAAGGAAACATGCAAAAACATGTTTGCTTACAGAGACGTACTATATGCAAATATACAGGCCAAGATTTTAATTCTCTAGGATTATTTTTCAAAACAGTTTACAATTGAGCATTGTATTTTGTGAATCAAAGGACATTGGAAGGTATTCTTAGTAAAAATGCAGTTGATGACATCAATCATCATTTATACATGTTCAATGTGTCTACATTTTCTTAAGGAATACAATCACGTGCTAATAATACCTATATGGAACTGTGATTGATAGTTGCTAGTACCACAGGACATACTCATATTGTCTGCTTTTTAAGGAAAGCAATCACAAGGCACAACCGAACTTTTCTGCCAAAAATTATTTCTCTGCTATCTATTTGCATTAAAATGCAAATAGACATGTTTGCTTCCCTCAAAGAATAGCCAGTTTAAACATACTTTTGCAAATGCACAAGTATCATAACCGGTTCCATTTTTAAAAATTCTGTGTGCTTTTACATGCCAAGATAAAGAACATATCAAAAGCTATTTATAAAGCTAAAGTAAAACAGTAATGCTGAATGCCTATTGTTATTATATGAACAATGGCAAGAGTTAGTGAAAAAGTGTCTGGGTCAAAATCTTGCATTCCATCAATATGTAGGTAATTACTCCCACTTCCTCTGTGCAATGGGACAGGGACATGGGACATGGTGTGTGCAACATCAGACAGAAATAGCGATAAAACAAAATGAACAAAACCAGTAAAGAAATTCACCTAACCATTTAATGTTTTAATATTAAATAGGTGAATTTTAAATATTTTAATTTTAAATATTAATATTTAATATTTGAGATAAAAAGAGGCTGATAAGAATCTTTGAGCTAAATATTTTTTTCACTATCTAGATATAAGAGTGATTTTCAATTTTCCTGTAAAGTTTTATGAAATAAAATCAAATAGCTCCAGAATGAACTAGCAAAATAGACCTCTTATATCTTACACATCATGATAGCCTCTTATAACTTAGATTTGATTTTCAAAAAGACAAAGAAAAGGGCACAGAACAGAGCTATAGAACATATTAAGTTGCATTTACCCATCTGAGCCAGGCCTAGAAGGAGCACTGTCAGAAGAGATGGAAGAAATTGAAGCAACAGATAGTGGCCTTGAGGATGACGGCATTGTGAACGATCGAACCATAGACCTTGGCCGACTGCCTTGCCGGTCATCTACTGATGAGGGCTACAAAACAAAATAGAAATTAAAATAAAATTTAACTTCTTCTGTTACAAAGACATAATAAATAAATGGAAAAGACCATTATTAAGAGGACTGTTACTATCTGAGCTTCCTAAGGATATCACTTATAAGGCTCTAGGCCATCCATGAGGGTATTTTGAATAACAGTTATTATAATTATAATTACACTCAAATCTGATATACATTGGTGTGTATGCATAGAGTACGGAGCTAACCATGAAGAAGAAATACAATAATGGTTAAGTAAACAATAATTTAGCCCCAAAAAGAAAGAGGAAATGAGAAAGAAGTTCAATGCCTTGATTGTCTCTAACATAAGGTAAGGTCAAGGGAAATGCTATCAGACTTTCAATAATCTTTAAATATACTCTAACCACCACCACTACCACCCCCCAAAAAATTCTAGTAGACTGTGTGGTATCTGTTTCTTGGCTTGGCCTACTCAACAGCAAGATAGAATTCCTATTGACGATTCCACCTCCTCACTTTCCCGTCCTATTTGGTTGTATCATGGAGTAGGCTGGTAACACAGATTAAGGAGGTACATTCCCTCCTCAGCAAATCACCCCCTCCCCCTAGCAAGATCATTAGTAAATCACCAGCTATATCCAGGATTATATATAGGATAATAAACATTTATCAGTAGCTGATGAAGAGCAGCACTTTTTGGCCACCTTTATTGTTACTTTGACTTCCTTGGTTGGACTGCAATCTCAAAGGAAAAGAGGACAACCACCAACCTGCCCTAATTACCCAGCAATAATTAAGTTGTAGACTCTCATCTTATTTCCCTATGATTATTTTTATTTCAGTGTTTATTCTCAGCTTCTTTCCATTCCCTGCAAACACATTCCTTATCACCAGTTATCATTACAAACCTTAAGTCACTTGGTACCTGTATTATAGAAAACAAGATGGGAGTAGAGGTGAACTGAATCTGAAAGTTGCACCTCTGGTGAAAACCTCACTGCTCCTGCTCAGCTCTTATTTTAAGTACCAGTCCCAAGAAGCTGGTGCAAAAGACAGAATCAGGAATCTCATCCTATGGAGAGATTCTATTGTCTGAAATGTAAGAAATATCTTGGCAAGCAGCAGAAAAATTATATGTTCTTTGTCCCTCTCACTCTACTTGGAGAGAAGATCTTTGCATCTGCGTCAGCTCATCTCTCCTCATCTGAGAACTGGAAATTTCTTAGATCAAGAAGGGATTCCATGATTTTCTGTGTGAATGAGATTTTCTTTGATAGTGATCTAACTGTCCATTATTAAATACTATTGCTTAAATGGGCCAAAATGTTATAGAAACACAAATACCAGTACTGCGATTCAATTACTTCTGTTTATAAACAAACAGAGATGGAATAAAATATTTTTAACATAAAATTTTACAGTACTGAATACTAAAGATTTGATAAATGATATACACACAAAATACTTGTGCTTTTCTGACAAAAATAAAAACCCCATGCTTATCACCGATAAATACTTCAAACCATTAATTAATAGGAAATGGCTTCTACACAAGGTACTCATAAAACAGATATAACATTATCTATTTTAACAAGATCTTTGCTGTGATTAACACAACAGTGATAGGATAGGATACCATCTTGGTATAAATAAGGTCATTAATTTTGCCACAATGTTAATAAGTGATGTATAAGTAGAATTTATGTCCCTATATTTCTTTTGCATGTGGAAAATATTTAGACGGGGAATGGCCAACTGACAATTACTAAAGCAATTTATCTGCCTCCAGCGGACTTTATGAAATAGCTGCCTTGAACTCCACTAGGTAGTAATTTTATAGTTTATATACTGGATATGGAACATATCAAGGGGTGACTTAGGGAGAAAGGGAGACTTATCCCTTTTCTTGTTATCAGTTTTATTGCTGTTATTTTTTAGTAATTATGGTGAATCATACAATTTAAGTAACACTGAATTGAGAAAGCATTGAGCATTTTCTTAACCTACATTCTTTTCATTCTTACAACTCAAGCCTGATTTATCTTCTTTTTAAGGAATCGACTACTCCTAATCAGCTACTCCAATTTGATCATTATTGTATAGAAAACAAAGTGAAAATTAAAGTTTGTACCAAAGATTAACTATAATACTTATATGTGGTAAGAACTATAGGTGAAAATCGCTATAATCAATTATAAAATAAAGGAGAAAAAATATCAATAGTTTCTGTTTTTCTTTTTTAAAAAATCAGACACAAATAATGTTATTTCTATTCTATTCTATTCTATTCTATTCTATTCTATTCTATTCTATTCTATTCTATTCTATTCAGGTAGTATTGTGTTTCTTGGGGGAGGGAATTTCCTTTGATTGCCAGAGATATCAGAACCTCACCCATGGTTTATATTTTTTTATCTTTTTTGCTCTAGTAGCAATATTGATCTTGTGAGAGGGATTCAATAAGATCAATATTCCTATCTCGGAGATCCCTGGCTTTATCTCATTGAGTATGGCAGTGGTGCCCTCTAGACTCACAAACATCAGGATAAAAATCATTGTAAAGGACGCAGTTCAGGTGAACATTTAAAAATGTATCACAAATACCATTGACTGGCACTGATGGTTGATGTGGGTTGCTGCCATGATCCTAGGTATCAACCAAGTATCTTCTTAAAATGTAGGTTGTTCCAAGTAGCGTAGTCTTTTGCAGCTCTGCTGGCGCTACAGCAGGAGCCTGCAACTTCTTGATGTATTCTGCAAAATTCTTGGACATGGTACCAAGTGCCCCGATGACAATAGGTATTACTGTTACATGTTTCATCCGTAATCGCATAGTTTCAATGGCCAGGTTGTGATATTTCGTGAGGAGGAGCAGAAGGATTAGCTTTCCATCACTTCACTTTTAAGCTGAAAAGTGTTTAAAGATAGCATATTTAAAGAGCTACTCACAAGACTTCTGATTCCATATTGTTTTTCAACTTTTTCTTTCAGTTGTTTAAAACAAGCTTCCATCCTCTCATGAAATGGCCTTAGTGCTTCTGTGACTTTATTCCCATGAATTCGGATACCTTCTGTCAGGAAAGGGATCTGTAATGGACAATTACATTTTATTTCATTTTCTGATCAACTTTGAAATGAAATAGGAACACAATGAGAATTTCACCTCAGCTATATGCATAAGAATTGCCAGCATAAAAATATCTGTAAGAATGGTGCTAATCTATGCAAAATGTCACTGTTCATTGTAAGGAAATGACAATTATACAATAGTTGTGGTTACTGTTATTCCAAAAAACTCATATTTATATCATATATATGTCATGTGCAGTTTTTCTATTACCCAAGTTTTTATATATATAATTTCATCAATATAAATACATATTTATGTTTTTAAGAAAACCAAGGCATATGTTTAGAAGGATAATGGATGATGAGTCTCATGTTACATTATGACAGTGCGAACCACAATATTTCAAGAAACAAAAACATTAAAAAAACATATGCTTTTGGCTAAACAGAACTAATTATGACTACTAAAATATTTTACATGAATTTATCTAAATTTTGTGTGCTTGTGTTTATAAATCATTTTGCTCACTGCTGAACATGCATATCTAGAAAATGGTTTTAAAAAAAATTAAATCAGAAAAATTAATTATATTTTATGACTAAAAATAACTACATGGAGGCTATTGTCATAAAATATCCATGTTAAGATAATTATCTCACAATATGGAGATAGGGCTGACCTTTAAAGTATTTTAAGAAAAACACTTTATTCCCATAGCTACAAACCTTCCTGTTTGTTGTTTCCTTCCTCCCTCCCTCTCTTCCTCCCTCTCTTTCAAACTTAATAGGGTAATAATAAAATGAGATACATGTTTTCAGTGTTTAGTATTCTTCACAGTAATCAGGCTAAGAGGCTTTTTTTCTTAATCATTCATAATTAAACCCTAATACTGATTAAAACAATTTTTCCTACCATCCCTAAATATCCACTTAAATTAGCAGATTTTATTATTAAGGAAGAGAAGAAAACAAGCAAACTGCACTTAATGTATTCAAGAAATCTTACAGAATGCAATTTGGAATCTGATTTGAAGTAGAATGCAATTACCAATTCATTTGACTTTCCATGAAAAAGGCTCGAGGAAGTATAATATTTACATATTATAGTATCTGGTATCATAATTTTTTTTTAAATCACTCTTCTGCTGCTTGAAGTAGACCTACTTCCTTATAATCAAACATTAATTATAACCTATTTCACTATGCTATGGAACTTAAATATAAGGTAGCATAATTATAATTATTCTTCTTCTACTTGTTCCTTCTCCCATTTTATTAGGCAGCTAAAGAATAAAAAGAAGACTTCTCCCTTGGTTTAGCACATAATGTTTTATTTTTCAGTAAATGAATAACAAGTAGAAAAAAAAAGTCTTCAAAAATATGTTTGCTGATGGATTTTAGTTATTGTAGTAAAATATGATAGAAATAATTCTGTATATTAAAAAAATTATGTTAAAAGTGATCAGTGGACTCATAAAATAATTACTCCATAGCTTCTTAATTATGTCCCTTCCCAAATCACCATATATTCTAAATATGATCCCAAGGTGCTCAGAACCAAAGAGCCAACTTACTAGACTCAGTAACACCATTCTTGCTCTGCAAGGCCCAAGAGAAAAAAAACTCAGAGATTTCTTCCCTTATTTTATAATTAATCTATGTGCTCTTATTACCATTTGGTCCTATTGAATCCCTTTCTAGTCCTTAGTCAAAGCTTTGCTTCTTTCATTACAGGCAGTCCTCGACACATGTTCTGACCCAGCTCCCCAAACACAATGGTTCATTTAATAACCATCTGAACTTACAATGGCACTGAAAAATGTGATTTATGACAGTTTTTCACATTTACGACCTTTGCAGCATCCCCATAATCATGTGATCAAAATTCAGGTGCTTGGCAGTTGGTTCATATTTGTGACCGTTGCTGTGTCTCAAGGTCATGTGATCCCCTTTTGCGACCTATAAGCAAAGTCAACGGGGAAGGCAGATTCACTTAACAGCTGGGTTACTAACATCAACTGCAGTGATTGACTTAACAACTGTGGCAAGGAAGGATGTAAAATGGGGCAAAACTCACTTAACAGATGGTTCACTTAACAACAGAAATTTTGGGCTCAATTGTGGTCATACATCAAGGACATGTAGAGGTATGTTTGGGCTCCCCTTTTTACACTGAGAGCCTTAAAAAAACACCCTCAAATCCATTTACTCCTGAAGCAACACAATGGATTGGCTGTTTGCAAAACTGTACAAAATATGTTCTATGTGGGCCTTGCTACATTCTGGGGGGAAAATGAGATAGTTTTAACCAAGAGAGACTCCTCTTCACAAAATACAGTAGTGAAGTTACTGTCAGGGATGTGCTTCTTGATGCATAAATGCAGTTTCTTGCAATGGACCTTCACCCTGTGAAGGTGATAGTTGATACATTACCATCTTTTCTACTCCTTTTCCTATAAGCCTTTTCCATTCTTGTAATTTATAGCAATTTATAGCATTTTATAGCATCAGCCAGCCTTGCTGTTATGATATAGAGCTTGTCTTCATTATTGATGTATTGCCACAGCAATGGCTTGGATGGCTATAAAAAGCTATAAATCATTGGGTGGAATGGCCACTGGGTGTGGCAAGTGACTCCCTGCATGCAGTGATAAAAATGAAAGTCAGAATTCCGCTGCTTTCAGAAAACTGGATGGAGATGGTTGAAAGGAATACTGCATGGTGCTATCTTGGGAAGGGTGTGTCCATTTCCTCATAGCTCTATCACCAACCATAACAGAATTTGTGGTATTGGAAGGCTGCTTTTGTATGCTGCTTTTGTATCCTATTTTGAATTGTGTTTTTAAGTTAAAAATAATTTATTTAAAGAGGCACTCCAAATAGTTCTGAAGAACTAACAGGATATGTCAAATGCTATGAATTTTCAATCCCCTTTAAAATTTGAAACCAACTCATAGAGAATATTTCAAGTTCTTTTCGTCTAGTGAGCTATTTACAAAATAAATAACAATATTTACATACATAATAAACTGACTTTACTGCCCTTTTCTGCAACATATTTTTGAATGTTATGTAGGCTTTCTAGAATATTAGGTATCCCAGTCAATTACATATAATCTGCAAATATCATAAACAATTTCACTACCTTTTCATTTCGGTCATTAATGAAAATATAGAAGAGTCATGGGTCTCAGACAAATCCAGCAGGCACTCCAATGAGGAATCAATAATTAATAACAGCACTTAATTACATCCAGACTGTAGCATCAGCATGTCAAAAATATTGAATTCAAATTACATGCTTAACAGTTTATCCATAATCTATTAAGGCTATTACTCAATCGAATTGTGAGAGAAGACTGGTCTGTAAAGAATCAAACTGCCCAAGGAGCTGCTGATTCAGTTCTACAGAGGAATTATTGAGTCTGTCATCTGCACCTCTATAACTGTCTGGTTTGGTTCTGCAACCCAACAGGACAGACAGAGAGTTCAGAGGATAATTAGGACTGCAGGAAAAACAATTACTACCAACCTGCCTTCAATTGAGGACCTGTATACTGCATGAGTCAAAAAGAGGGCTGTGAAAATATTTACAGACCCCTCACATCCTGGACATAAACTGTTTCAACTCCTTCCCTCAAAACAATGCTATAGAGCACTGCACACCAGAACAACTAGACACAAGAACAGTTTTTTCCCAAACGCCATCACTCTGCTAAACAAATAATTCCCTCAACACTGTCCAACTATTTACAAAGTCTGCACTTCTATTGCTATCAAACTCCTCATCACTCCTATCACCCATTCCCTCCCACTTGTGACTGTATGACTGTAACTTTGTTGCTTGTATCCTTACAATTTATATTGACTGTTTCCTAGTATGATTTGATTGCTTATTGTATCCTATGACTATTATTAAGTGTTGTACCTTATGATTCTTGACTCTTGATGAATGTATCTTTTTTTATGTATACTGAGAGCATTTGCACAAAACAAATTCCTTATGTGTCCAATCACACTTGGCCAATAAAGAATTCTATTCTATTCTATTCTATTCTATTCTATTCTATTCTATTCTATTCTATTCTATTCTATTCTATTCTATTCTATTCTATTCTATTCTAAAGAATTTGCTTTAGAATCTTCCTAGGGATAAATGTCAGACTGACCATAAAGATTTGCTGGATGTTCCTTTCTCCACTTTTTGAAGATAGAACATTTGCCAATCACCTGGAATTTCAGTATTCTAGGATTTTTTCAAACGAAATATATTGAGCTCAACTGTTAGTTCCTTCGGTCCCTAGAGTTGGAGAGTTGAACATTCAAAGAAAAGAGGTATTCTTTCAATCTTTCTTTCAAAAAAGTTTCTCTCAATCTTAAGTTTCACCTGCTATGTCATAATTTCTTGGTGGAACATACAGTCTGTTTTTGAAGACTGTTTTTGGACATAGAATGAATTTAAATACAGTATATTAGGAGGATTAGCTCTGCTGTTTTTGTGTTACCTATTAGCAGTTTGTCTTGAGCATCTGGTATTCACATTTTTCATCTTTATTTGCTTTCATAAAACTGGGGGGAAAAAAACCCTTTTTGGTTATTTTTAGCATCCTTTACTAACTTCAGCTCTTTATTTTAAATTTACTCATATCAGCTGATCAGTTGTCTGACTGACCACCTGTCTGACCCTTCTTTTCTGCATGTGTCCTTTTTTAAATTGCAGGTCTTCTATAAGATTTGTGTGTGTGTGTGTTGGATTCTTTTGCTGTCTTCAATTTTTTTCCTTGATGGAATTCTTTGCAATTAGGATTTTAGTATCTTCCTCATTTAAGAACTCTCCTCTTTCTTGAGTTCCATTCCCTTTTACTCTTTCTTGGCTCCTACTAATCATTGTTCTGAACTTATTAAAATTCACTTTTATGAAAGCCACAATATATCTTTGACTACATTGTTTTAAGGTGATTGCTCAGTGGTTAAAGACACTGAACTTGTCAACCAAAAAGCTGACAGCCTAGGTTTCAGACCCAGGCCCTGTGCAATAAGGTGAGCTCCTGTTACTTGCCCCAACTCCTGCCCACCTAGCAGTTTGAAAGCAAGTAGATAACTAGGTACCACTTTGGTGAGAAGGTAACAGCATTCCGTGTGTCTTGGCAGATCGTCGTGCTTGCTGGCCACTTGACCATGGAAAAATGGATCCACCCCTCAGAAGCTCCATTTCAGTGACAATGTGCCAGGCAAGATCTCTGGATGCCCAAATGGAGCTTCTGAGGGGATCTGCCCCTCTAAAGCTCTATTTCGGCCAGCAATGTGCAGGACGAATATTGCAGAGCTTCTGTGGTTTTTTTTTGTAAGGGTGAACAACTGCCATGGTTCTGCAAGATTCATAGTTTCAGGATTTGTTTGTAAATGCCAGGGAGCGCTTATCACGTAACTTCAAATGTTCGCTATGGGAACGCTCGTAGCCAGGGGATTACATGTATAATTATGATTTTATTCACTTAAAAATTGATAATTCATGTCAAAGACAAAATTGTAAGCAGAGTTTGTTTAACTGGATAGTGTTTACATTCTCTAAATGTTTATATAGTTGTCCATAATTACAGAAAATTTTAAAAACACTGGAGTAGACAGTTGGAGAAGAATAACAAGGTCTTTAGTTTAAACCCATTCTTAGAGTTTCAAAGTCTATGGCGACAGAGTTGTAATTCATTTTAGTATCCCTTTCCTTACATGTATCACCAATAGAGCATAATCATCACTGGACTTTTAAAATTATTCTGACATAACGTTGCAGATAAGCATACAGTACTTCACAAGCTGATAGGCACAGTTGCTATAGGATTGTTTTAATTCATTACACTAATGAGTTGCCAAATTCTATAACTCTTCTCTTGATACCAATAAAGGAGAATATTTGTAGCTCAGGTTGAAATGAGGTGCTCTCTGAGCTTGCCTGTCTTCTTGCAGACTTTTCATTACCCTATCTAGGTAAAATCATCAGTGCTGGAATGAAACATCTGCAAGAAAACAAGTAAGCTCAGCCAGCACCAAGGATCCCTCTTTTATTTGTCTTTAAGATGCATTGTTGATTATTATTATTTCTTTTATTCATTAAACATGGAACTCAGTCAACTGAACATTTAAAAATGTATCACAAATACCAGTGACTGGTGCTAATGGTTGATATAGGTTGCTGCCAACATCCTAGGTATCAACCAAGTATCTTCTTAAAATATATGATGTTCTGAGTAGCGCAGTTTTTTGCAGTTCCACTGGTGTTATTGCAGAAAGCTGCTATTTCTTGATATTGTTTTGTAGAATTCTTGGACATGGTACCAAGTGCCCCGATGACAATGGGTATCACTGGTACATGTTTCATCCATAAAAGTGTAGTTTCGATGGCCAGGTCACGATATTTTGTGATTTTTTTTCAGTTCTTTTTCTTCGACTCTGGCATCTCCTGGTACAGCGATATCAATGAATTTTATACTTTGGCCTTGACAATGGTAATATCTGATGTGTTGTGTTCCAAACGGCGATCTATCTGTATTTGAAAGTCCCACAAGATCTTCACCATCTCATTCTCGACAACTTTTCCACTTTATGTTCCCATGACCTTTTGGATATTATTATTTGGATTATTATGTTATTATTTTATTATTATTATTTTATATTAATAATAATAATAGTCCCATATTCTGCTGTATCTTCCCTTAAAAATGTGGAATATCTGATATTTGCAATGATCTGAAAACAATTTCTGAGTTTCAGTGGTGCAAACTATCCTCTATGTTTTTGATTTTGGTCACTAGACACCTCCACAGCTCTTGTTCCTCTATTTCTGTGTCTTCATAATGGAGGATCACCTCCACTGTCTGCAAGCCATTTTTCTTTGAATAGATAAGCCCTTGTGCTTTCTCATCAATTGAAATTTGGCATCACTGGTTCAATCCTTTGACTTTTTCTGTTATGAGCTTTCAATTGCTGCAAATATATCCTAGTTGATTTCAGACAGAGACATGCCATAAGCCATGTAGATATTAACTCCCTGTTCTTGTACTTTTATCTTCTTTTAATCATTGATGAAAATTTAATTTTAGTGGCAATTCAATATATAATTATTAAGACATGAACACAGCTGAGTAAACTCACATATGTGAATTAATATGGCACTGTTAATAAACTTAAATCCTCCTTTTAAATTCCTCGAATAAGAAATAAACAAAATAATAAGTACAGTGAAACTTCATTTTAGTCGTGGATCTCAATGTAATGGATTTTTTATGCAACGGAGCAAATTTCTGTGGCAATTTACATCATTTCCTTTTAGTGGATCTCAATGTAATGGATTTTTTATGCAACGGAGCAAATTTCTGTGGCAATTTACATCATTTCTATCATTTGCATAATGAAATTGAGCATCATCTGCACATCACATAAATCACTATAATGACATATATTTATATTTAATAGATATTTTTGAATTACAGATATCCACTAATGATTTAGTCATTGGAAGGTTTTATTTTTTCCCCTTCATCAATGTTACTTTTTTCTGCAACATCAACTTCGTATTTCTTCTAATTTATAACAGCAAACTTCACATCTGAGATCACTTTTCCCCTTCAGTGGACTTCTTTCCTTTTCTTATTCTGTTTTAATTTATAGTAACCTGCTGTCAACAGTATTTGTAATTAATTTTCTAATTAAGTAATTTCTAGTCGAAACTCATGGCTAAATACAAGAATATATAGGAGAACCATGTAATTGATAATCCCCAGAAAGTTACTAAACCTGGTTTAGAAAAATCATTTAAAAAGCTCAGTGAAGTTTAAGCATATTCAATATTCTCTGAAGCCACAGGCAGGCTATTTTATGATGCATAAAGCAGTGATAAAACCTGAAATATACACCTGTTTTCTTACTTTTAGCTACTTTAGAGAACACCATCTATTAATTCTAGTTTCTTATTTTTAAGATTTTTCCTTTTTTGGTTCCATAACTTGGTGCCCACAAGATATATTGGATTAGCTCTCATAATAAACTCAGAAAACATATAAATTCCAAACTTATTGTGAGATTTTAGAAATTAAAATATAACTCATTATAAGGGCAGCAAGTTGGGGAAAACTGCTCTTTTATTTATTAATTATATCTTCCATATTTTGTACTTTAGCACAACTTTGTCATAAAATGTTTATAATTAAGATTTCTGTGATCCCAATATGATAATTTACACCTTGGAAATCTAACTTATATCTCTATATTCCTTTTCATCACTAATGGAATAAATCAGCCCAGACAATAAACATATGCACTAAAGTGAATTCTTTCATGCCTCATTTTTGTCAAAAGTGTCAATAAACTATTTGAAAAAGATATTTGATTCCTTGTCAATCTGATTTACCTGCCATGCAATTAGATCTTTTAGCTTTTCAATTTTTTCATGATCTTCTGGGTGTTCATATATGTATTTCTCATTAAAGAAAGCCTAATGGGGGAAAAAAGCCAGCAGTTATTTAATACAATAGCATTTATACAATGAGTAATAATAATAAACATTAATGTTAACAATAGTTCTGAGGAAAATCTTTCTGAGAAGGAGGAAAGTAGATGCCTACTTCACGTGCTCTTCTCCTCATTTCCTTAAGGGCCATTACCACCAACTGAGCCATGGGGGACTTGGAAGGAAGACCAATGATGGCTATGTGAGAGCTTGTTTTATCTCAGCTATCTCTTCCTCTATTACGGCCACTATTAACATTGCCTTTTGGGGAACAATATTTCTATTTTAATAGTGACATATTAAAATAAATAAATATTGGTATAACAGTAAAGCTAAAGGTTTCCATGTCAATCATGTCTGACTCTAGAGCTCATCTCCGTTTCTTGGCTGAGGGAGCCAGACAATTTTCATGGTCATGTGGCCAGCATGGCTATACACCAAAGGCACATGGATGGCTGTTATCTTCCCATGGAAGTGTTACCTATTAATCTATTTGCATTTGCATGCTTTTGAATTGCTACATGGGCAGGAGCTGGGGCAAATAACAGAAGCTCACCCCATTGTGTGGAGCTTGAGACTCAAACCTAGACTGTCAACTCTCCAGATGACAAGCTCAGTGTCTTTAACCGCTGAGCCATGATACCCCCAGTATAACCTTTATACCAAGTATAATTTTATATTTGGCATAAAGGCACTAAATAATAAAATATTAATCATATCGTTATTTGCATCAGCAAATAAGGTTATCAGTTTATGAAAGAAAAATAAGAACTATCTCAAATTTGAATATTAAAAATATTAATTGGCATGTATAAAAAAATTATAAGACACTTAAAGTGTTCATGTTTAAAACAGATGACCATGAGAAATGAAGCAGGAGATGAGGAAAATAGCAATCTCCCACTTGTGTTTTCCAAAAAAAATGATAAACAGAACCATTTTGGAAGTACTATCTGTCATCATGACTAATAGATACTGATGGTTTATTACTTCATAAATGACTCTGCCTTTTAATAAAAAATTAAGAGTAGTTCTAAAATGTTTTTTGGAAAAAAACAAACTTTTTATAGTGGGGAAATAGATTGAATTGTATTTCAATTGTATTTCTAATTGAAAATACAGTCCTGGAATTTTAACATTTCAAAAGGAGCTAAATATCTGAACAGGCATAGGATCGAATATAATTATCATTAAAGATTGTCATAATGTCAATCATAGAGAATGAACATTGGAATCATGCATTGTGAAATGTGACCTTTCTTTCATTTAAAACAGCTAATGATGGGGGCTTTTTTTTAATAAGGACAAATAAATATATAAATGACAACCATCTTTTAAAAGCTCCTTAACATGCACCATGTTGCATTTATACAACCTTGCTTCATCTTGAGTTATATTTAGTAGTGAGTTTCTTACTAGAACGGTGCCAAATGCTATGATTCTGAGCCACTAAATGATGCAATGTGTATGTTAAAAAGTCACAGAATTATACCTGCACAGATTATTACTACAGGCCATTTGAGGAAACCTAATTAAATAAAATAAATTTCAAATTATGGTAAAAATAACATAATTTTGTCTACTTATCAATAATTAATAATCATTGCTGCCAAATTTGTGGTCAATTTAAGCCCTTTCAGTATTAATACATTATTCTAATTAGGGAATATAAGCCTTGGTCTAGCAAGCTGATTCATTCCCTGCCCCATTAGGGGTAACAAAAACCTACACATGGTGGTTAAAATCCAACAACAGTCACCTAAGGGTCCTTGGTCTCCCTTTAGGACAAGCACACCTGAGTCAGAAGAGGTGCTTTTATTGGCTTACCTTATTAGCCATTCACAGCATTCTACTCTTGTATCTAGCAGCACATGATCACTGTAATAATGCAGAATCTATATCTAATTTCTTCAGTCCTGCTTTATATAATGAGGCCCTGAACCAGAAGTGTACTGTCTGCTGTTTATTTTACAGAATCGTATACTACCACACAGATGCATGGGTTTTGAGATTTCTTCAACATAGGCGGCAATCTAAATCACAACTATAAACTGATAATTACAAACCTGCCAACTGAGTCACAATTTGGGGTTAAATTGCTGCTCCCTCAGCCCACTATTGACTTTTAGAAGATTCACGTGATGTCTGGATTAAGCCATTGTAAAAATGTGGCTGAAGGGCCCTCCTTAAAGCCTTACCCCAGATGCCAAATGGCCCAGTGGTAGATTAATATGACTTTCAAATCAGATTTAATTCTTCAGGTTGTCTAATAATTTAGAGGGGAGAAGAGGACAAAGAAACAAGACCTCATAAATTCTTCCTTGATTTTCTCTTCTGTCTACTAATCCTCATTACTTATTCATCAAACAAGAAATGGTTCACCTTAGTTTCCAGTTTCAGTGACTCTCTGTCTTGCCTGAACTACTACAAAAAACATTTTAAAAGTACTTATATTAGCAAATGATTATCCATTTTTAATATGAAATACATTCTGCTAGTAATGGCTACTAATCAGTTTATTAGTCCAGGGGTCCCCAACCGCCGGTCCGCGGACCGTACCGGGCCGCTGGAACAAGCCTTACCGGGCAGCTGGTTGCTGGGCGCCGCCATCTTTTTGGTAAAAAAGCAATTTTTCATCAAAAGATGGCGGCGCCAGCGTTGGTGAGCTTTTCCGGTAGAAAGCCATTTCTACCCGAAAAAGCTCACCCGCGCTACGCCTGATTTTTGACGAAAAAATCACTTCCGTGACGCCACCGAAGTGATTTTTCGTCAAAAAAAGATGGCGGCGCCCAGCTGACGCCGGAACCGGGCCGCGGCGTCGAAAAGGTTGGGGATCCCTGTATTAGTCGCTTATTCAGTAAGTCGTTACATTGTCATTGCCATTAAGCTCTTTATTTTTCATCTCTACGGTATCACTACTGAGAGAACAAAAACCAACCAAACCTTTTCATAATTGGTGAAGCCTCCCATGACTGCAGGGTCCACAATGCCATTTAGCAGCATAGAGAGAGGGTTAATAGGTAGATTTGGATCATTCAAATGTTGCTGAACCATATTGTTAATTTTATCGTTTGTTAACTGCATCGTTTCAATTGCATTTTCAAGGGGACTGATTTCAATCTGAGAAAACAAAGGTGTAACAAAAACATGATTACAAGAGCTGTAGTAGTTTGAATTCAAATATTAACTGAAAACAAGAGATTGTTGTCCCTGAAAAAAAATTAATGTAATTTTAAAACAAAACATTGAATAATGATGCTCATGCTCAAAAATTTGGACAGATAAATACAACAACTTGATAATGAGCAAAAAGTGCATTTGTTTAGATCAGGGGTGTCAAACTCGCAGCATCACGTGACATATCGGGGCTTTTTTCTCCCTTCACTAAACCGGTAAAGAGTATGGACAGTGCATGACGGATCCGGCCCGTGGCCCACGAGTTTGACAGCCCTGGTTTAGATCAACTATCCCTCACAAATAGTAAAGCAGAAACTGAACACATCAAAAGCTGCATGGCAGCTCTTTGTACATTCAATGGACAAACTGCTGTCACCTTTTACTATCATGCATTGTGTCACAGGGTAGACTCTTTTTGAAACTAAAAAGATGCAGGATGAAGAGGACTGAAAGATAATAAAAAATTGTTAATCTCTAGCATGTATTTCCTGTCGCAAAGTTTTTTCATTAAAAACACAAAATAGTAAGACTATTGTAATGTTTTGGAAGATGTGCCATGCACAGGAGCACAAAGAAAGTATTTCTTTTTCAACTAGTAATGCAGCTGTTTCCATTTCCTATCAAATACAATTGTTTCAGAAGCTGTTCCTGACTATGCATGCAGTGACAGTTTTAATAATTTTACTTTTATTTTAATAATTTAAAGAGAGATCTCTTTTTCTTCTCCAATCCAACAGAGACATACCCTTTTGTATAAAAAATGGCATACATTTGAGGTATGCCAAAATGCAATTTTATATCTGATTGCTATAATTTTCATAAACTTTGTAGAAAAACACTAGTCGCTTAAGATATTTCTGAAAGGCTCATAATCAAGTCTTTATAACTGTCACTTAATTACACATATTGATTACGTTCAACCTGTGTTAATTAACTATCTTAATTAATTAAATTTCCAAAATATTTAAATTTTAACTTCATTATTAATGCTTCCAGCAAGCTGTGTGCTTTTAACTCATCTAGCACTGAATGATCCTTTTGGTTGAGAGTATTCTTACCAATTTTCTACATTAGTGACACCCAACCTTTTGGGCACCTGGGACCGGTTCTGTGGAGAGAGGCATTTTCTCATACTGTAGGGGGCATGGTTTCACATGTGCTGTGTATCCCACAGATGAGCTTTCATTGGGTTGTGCGGCTCAGTTTCTGGCATGCAGCATCCAGGTGCCAATCCACAGACTGGGGGTTGGGGACCCCTGATCTACATACTAGAATTTAAAGACATTTCCCCCCTAAAAATAACTTTCATAGGGATAGATCAGAATTGGAAATAGAAGGGCCTTCAGAAAAGGTATGTTTGTCATCAATGTATTATTTGTGCAATTTTATATATTGTATACACCTGTCATAGTCTTTCTCACAGGCGTCTCTTTATTTCATGACTACAATCACTGTTCTTGTAAATTTTTGACCATGGGAAGATGGAGTCTCTATCTATTTCAATTGGACTGGCATTGACACAATCTTAGTTTGTCTAATGTTAATTAGTAGCGGCATAGTGGCCAATGAAGACGTTTCTCTTCTTTCACCTTCAATAAGAGGTTTGTTTTATGTTCTCTTTGCTTGCAGCCATCAAAAAAGTATCATCAGCATGTTTTACAGGTTGTTGTTATTTCTTCCAGCTATTTTAGTTCCACTTTCTATTTCTTCTAATCAAGGATTTCTCCTGCATATAACTAAATAAGGAGACAGTTTGGTACTGTCTTGGTACACTAATTTCTTATATCAGAATGATTTGGTTGCTTCACATTGCATTCTGTTGCTTCTTGCTCATCATAGAATAAGGTGGCCTGGCATAATTAGTGTATTACTACCTTACTGGTACACCTTAGACAGTGGCCTGGTATACCCATCTTTCTAAGTGCTCTGGGCAATTTATTGTATCTATAGTGTAAGAAGCCTTCAAATAATCAATCAAAAATATATTTGGGAAACTGTAGCCTTCTCCATTATCCAGAAGTGTTTAGCAATATGAGCTGCCTCTTTTGAATCTAGCTTGTACATCTGACAGTGCTTGTTCCATGGATTGTTGAAGCATGGAATGCAAAACCTTGACCATTTTCTCATTATCAGGTATCTGCAATTGTTTGGTACTTCAACAATTTTTAGCACTGAAGTTTTTCTGATGCTGAATTTAAATTGATTTTTTTTCCACTTCCTTAATCTTGCTGTATTTGCCACATCTGTTTACTAACTGCAAATTAGTAATTATCGTGCAAAGCTTTAAACAGTTCTGTTGGTATTTCATTTCTGTGGTTTTGTTGTTAGCAATGTTTTTTTAGTACTTCATAGGTATCATCAATTTGTAGATTGCCGGGGACAGTTCTTATATTTATTTATACCAATTTTTTGTCTAGGAAACGTTTTATCTTTTTTTATTCTTGATATTGCCCATCTTTGGACAAAAGATTGTCTTGATATCTGAAATTGTTATCAATTCCTTGCTTTGCCTTTAGATATAACTCCTTGTTTCTTCTTTTCTAAAACTCAGTATTTTGTGAGGGCAAAATTTTCCTCTGTCTCTCTTGTATCACCTCTCTTTAGCTATTTTCAACATACCAGCTGAAGGACAATTTGGCTTCTTACTACATTTAATACATATAATACATTTCTGTCTAGAGTTCTTCAGAGATTTTATCAAATCTAATTCATTAAATCTAGTTTTTAAACATTCACTGCATTATCCTACAGAATATTGCTGAGGTTATATCTTGACTGATTACATTATTTGTTCTATTTAGCTTAATTCGGTAAGAAGGTCTCAGTACCAGGACTTATTTCTGCTGACCAAATATATTTTTGCATCTTTGTTGACACAGCACCAAAAACATATGACACTATCAAAGTTATAACAGGTCTCTGAAATCTGTAGTATCATTTTTTTCTTTTATTTCGAGATGCATCAACAGGATTTTCACCTTGAGCATTTGTCAAAATCTGGCCATCCTTTTTAAAGTGAAACAGGCAAAGTAGAAGGAATCTAGAAGAAAACAATGATGAGACTAGAAACTTTATTTCAAAGAGAAATTGAAGGAAGTTTGAGAAGAGAAGAATGATAGGAAATATAACTTTCTTCTAAAAGCATCAGAAAGATCGAGAAGATCTATTCTCTATTATTTTACAACTCCAGGTTATGATACCATGGATTTAAGTTACATAAAGTCAGATTTCTTTAAATGTTAGAAAATATGTTAGAAGAACCTCCTAAAAATAAGATCAGCATGACACTGAAGCCAATTACCCAAAGCGGTAGTGAGATCATCTTTACTGCACACACAAAGGAAGCTAATCAACTATCATTTGGCAAACTATAATTTGGATTTTGGGGCAGAGCAGGGAGTTGCATCCAATGGCCTAACAATTTCAAACTCTGCTGCTATAGTTCTAATGTTAGGCTATCTAACCTGTTCTGATATAATTCAGGCAATATATTTAGATTAGATATTTAGATTAACATTTTCAATTTTTTATATTTTCTTTTTTTTAAATGTAGAATATTTCATCTATAATCTTATATTACAGAGTTTCTGTACTTTTTCCTCTGTCAGTATCCTTCGCTCTACTTTTCTAATGTTTTACAGCTTATCAACATACTGTTATTTCATACATTCAGCGAATATACGAATCCTCTAATCTCAGTGCCTTATGATCTCTCCTGTCTTCTCACTGTAAGTATATGTGCATGTTTCACTTGAGTTATCTATTGCTTATTCCAATATTTGCCTCAGTCAAGAGGAAAAGAAGATTTTTATCAGGACTTCCAAGCCTACAACCTATGATTCAGACACTTTTCAAAATAAACTATTTTTCTTTGGGAAACTTCAGAGTAAAAATAAGTTACTGTATTACAATAAATCACAAATCTGTGATACCTGTATATATTCACCAACAAGTATGGAGAGATGGAACAGAGATAAAAATACTGAATTAATCAAAATGACATTAGATTTTAATGGGATTTATTTGATGGAATAGTTTCTGTTAATTAAATGTTTAGTTTAACCCAGGGGTGGGCAAACTTTTTTGGCTCGGGGGCCGTGCATTCACTTTTAAAATTTGACAGACGGGCCGGGTCAGCACAAGATTTTTGGGAATCGCCCCTCCCTTCCCCCTTCTTTCTCCTCCTTCCCCTCCCCTCGGAGGCCCCTGAGTCAGGAGTTGCTACTGCCAGCACGGCTCCACGCGGCTCCAGTCCCACGTTGCCTCGGGAAGGAAAGACAAAAAAAGAGCCGCGGCAGTGCTTTGCAACGGCAGCAGCGGCACCGGAGGTTCAGGCTCAGCGGCTCCTGGTTTTGCCTTTCCTTCCCAAGGCAACGTGGGACTGGAGCGCGCGGAGCTGCGCCGGTGGTAGCAACTCCTGACAGCCCCAGCTGGACACCTGAGCAGAGCCCGGGCAGAACTGCCTGTTGCTGCTGCGGGCGCTGCTGCGGGCGTCTGGCTGCCCAAGTAAAGAACCGCACCAGCTCAGGGCAACTGTGAGGAGCAAGAGGGGAGAGGCAGAGAAGGAGGCAGAGAAGGAGGAGAGCACCTGGCCAGTTGGGGAGGCTTCTTGTGCTGCCAGTTGGGGAGGCTTCTTCTCCGGCTCCACTCTGCTTCTCCAACGTCCGGCGCTGCCCTGTTCTGTGCACCGGCTGCTCGGACTTGCTGAGCCTGACACAGAACAGGGTGGCGCCGGATGTTGGAGAAGCAGAGCGGAGCCGGAGATCATTAGCCGCCTCTTTCGCAGCACAAGAAGAACAGGGTGGTGCCGGACCATTGAGAAGCGGAGCAAAGCCGGAGATTAGTAGCTGCCTCTTTCGGCACAGAAAGCTTCCCCAACCAGCCGGCTGGTCTCCTCCTTCTCTGCCTGTTTGTTCTGTATGGCCGAGGAGGAGGAGACCAGCTGAGAAGCACGCTGCCAGGCGGGGCCACGCAGCGCAGGGCAACATGCCACCGCCCAGCCCTGGCGAGGGAAAGCAGTGGGCGTTCCCGGGCGGTGGCCTTGGCCCCGCTACCAGGGAAGCGGCTGCCCAGCTCCGTGTTGTATGTGCAATTTTTGGCGCACGGCGCGGGTCTCTTTTGGCCGGCCCAATTTTTTTTTCAGAGAGGAATTTTTTTTTTTCAGAGGCGGGCCGTATTAAAATGACCAACGGGCCGGATGTGTCCCGCGGGCCGTAGTTTGCCCACCCCTGGTTTAACCTATAACTCAAAGGACAGAACTAAATCTGAAGTCATGTATTTATTCTTTATTAAGGAATATATTTCAGAAACAATCATGAATCCATGTCTAATTATAAATTTAGTGATATGACTAAATCCTAATCAGAAGAAAGAAATCGAGTTTAGGGAATTTGCTGAATATATTGTAATCTCAAGCCAGGTAAAAAAACAGGACTGTACATGGACGTGCCCCTTATTCTCCCTGACCATCATGTATTTTGCTGGTGATCTGAAAGAAAGTTGTTGTTGTTTTAACAAATCAAGACTCTTTGCTTGGTATGGAACCCTAGGTTGTTAGGGTCCAATTCACATAGACAACTGTGTGAACATGTGACTACAGGCATATCTCAGATCTCCAGATCTGGAGATTGGGAAGATAGGTGGAGCTGTATGAACAATGGGTTTGAAGGTTTGAACTTGCCATGTGTTCAACTGGAGGCATAAGTAGGCCCTATCTATAAACATAGTCAGCAGGACAAATATGTTGTCTCTAATAATTAATTATTTCTGTCAATCTGGATAATACATTTTCACTTCTGATTGTTTTATTTTGTGGTTGTTTACAATGAAATAGAGGGGCAATTACAAACTCCAAAATTTCTTTGCATACTTTCTTCTATTATTCTTTGTAAATATATAGCTACTAAAATTTAAGCATTTTGGAATTATAGAATTTTATCTTATATGACAGTCTGAACAGGTACTGTGACTTCGGTGGAGCTGTATTACACAAAGGAAATAAAAAGTAAATGCTCTGTTTTAAAATATTAAGATTGGTTGAGGTGATGGATTGATTTCAATTATGTATCATTACAATCTTTATTTAGAAAAAGCTTATTAAAAATTAGAAACGATTATGCATAATTATGTGATATGTGTAAAATTGATCTGTTTCATATTGTCACTGCCTATCTAAAGAAAGCTCATTTCATAACAGAGGAATTTTAATCAGATAATATATGACTAAAGTCATCAAGTATACGAAGTCATCAAATATATATACTCCATCAATATGAGTGTAAAATTTATGCATCCTTTGAGTTTCAATGTTTGCTCATTCAGTTTTTAGTGCTGAATTTAATAATGTGGTCCAGTTATTTTAGAAAATATTTAATTTGATTTTGAAAAAAAATACAGATTTTTAAATTATATTACTATTAAATTTCGATGCTTCCTATCATAAACCTCTGGGTAGTTTATTTAGAAAATACAATATTATGATAAAAATAAATGGTAGATTCCATAATAGTACTTAAAACAGTATAAAATAAATGTATCTACAAAAAGGAATAGATACATTCTCAACCCAAATCTGGAAGGTGAAACTTCTTTAGTCAGCCAAATCATGTTGAAACAAGTTATTTTCACCATTCTCCTAAAACTTAGCAAGAAAGTATCCAATGCAGCCTCAGAAAGCAAATTGTTCCAGAAATGGGGTTACAATAGGAATGGTCTACCTCTAAGCCCCTAGCACCTTAATGTCACATGGAGAAGAAAACTGAAGCATCTCCTCCCAAAATAACTTTGTAGGATGGGCAAATTCAATTTTGGGAGATGGTATGTAAGTTACATGAATTTCAAATCCAAAACCTGCTCTAACAGAAATCCCTTACACAAAAATGCAAACTGATTACAATGAAAGACTTGTAATTTATTCTCAAAAGTGATGTAGGTAGAAATTGTGTTTCATCCTAATATAAAACAATTTCTTTGAATCCATAGTTCATTCATGATGCCATTTCAAAATCTTTCATTTCATACTTATAGCACATAAGATCATTTAATCATTTCAGATTTCCAAAAACACTTCATAGCAAAGTGAAACTCTGCTGCTTATCCAACATTTTTAAATACTATAAATGGATCTAGGCCAAAATGGTGTCCAGAGGGAACTACAGGAATGACAAGCAGATTCAGTATTTCACAATAAGACACTTCTAACCTAAAAAAAATCAGCAAGGTATTTCCCAAATAAGGTGTAATGTTCTAGTTGTCTGGAAGATAGAAACAGAGGGGAAACATATTTTAAAAAATTATTTAAAAAGTAATATTGGCCTGCATGACTTTGGTTTCCTGGTCTGGTCTTCCTAGAAGGACTGACGCAAATATAAATTCATGGAACATTTCTGCAAACATTCAAATGTAAGAATCAGAAAATTATATACATTTTGATTTGTTTAAAAGCATCGCCCATCTAATAAAGTGACCTTATTACATATCTTCTGACTTGAACTTACCATAAATACTGATTTGACTTCAAACCATCTTAAAATACCAGGTAGTTTATACGCTGTCACATAAATAGTTCTCTCAATCCACATATTCTGTAATTTAAGAGAAAAGTTTTGAAGTAAAATGCTTATAGACTGACAGACTTATCCTAACCCAAAATTTGTAGTCATTATATAAAAGCCTAGTAGCAACTGTATTAATGCCACAGTGGCAACACATCCACCCAAAATTGGTAAAAGAACACTTTTGCATCCAGTTTAATTAATTTTCTTTACATTTTGTCATGAGCTTTTGTATTCATATAGAAACACAAATGAATTATCTCTCCCTTCATTTCAACATGCAGATATATAAACAGCCTATACGGCAAACAATTATTTCATCCTCTAGTATTCTGTAGACAGCTATTTTTAGAGGATAAAATTGTACAGAGTTGTTGCTTAGAAAATGAATGAGATAAAACCCCCAACTGGTGCAAATATCAGTTTCAGAAGATGGAGGAAAAGAGTTTAATTTCCTCTCTTTTCCTATTCTATCTCCTTTAATTATCTCTCATCTCCCATCCAGTTGATACAAGCTGCATATTATATGAAGAGAAGCATTTAATATTATTTATAATTTAGCCTCAATAAAGTGTTTATAATCTTTGTTTGCCAATAATATGATGCATACATGGAGTCTAACTCAATGGAGCCATTTTAGTTTTTGAGTTAAGTATTTTAAATTAGTTAAACTAAATGGGGGGAAAATTGGTATTAATGAAAATAATTCATGCATGAATTAATTTTTCATGACTAGAATCTTTACTGCAACCACTTTTTAAAAAACTAAACACTAAATGTTTCATCTTTTTGTTCATCTTGCATTTGATGACAAGAAATTCCATAACACAAGAAACTAAATGTCATGTATTCATACAAACTGTAAAGATTTACAGAAAGCATATTATGCTCTCTCTTACATATTATACAAGCATATTTAAAAGACATTAAGAAAACTGCATAACATGTTCAAATTACCGCAAATTCGTTGTCTGGATTTTTCTCTCCTTTTCGAATGGGCCTTGAATATTCAAACCGCTGAACCTCATTTACCCTATAGAAACTAGAAAGAGAAGAACACACAATTGCATTTATATTCTCATATGGCCACAATACGATGATAATAAGGCTTTAAGTATTAAACATTGTAGGGAAGTGATATTTTTATAGAGCTAATATATGTATTTTAGTAGCCTAAAATTAGGATTTTCAAACTGTAATATCACAATCCCTTAACAAGATACATGGAATTGGGTCATCATCCCACCAAATTTTAGTGTCAGGTTTTGATAAGGAATGTTGCTTATTTTTCATAATTAAATTTTAATCTATGTGTAGAAAGTTTTCTGGTCTGCAATATCACAACTAGCCAGTACTTTAGGCCTGTGCAAGCAAAGTAAAAAGCAAAACCAGTTTTCTCATAAAGACTTATTAAGAGATTGTGATCAGTCTGGGGCCACTATTGCATGTGATGGTTGAATGGAAATTCTGCATTAGGACTCCCTCAACTGAGACTTGAGAAAGAAGATTCTTTTCTTAGAGTCTGGGAAAGAGAAACGGCAGACTGAAAAATATTATAAGTTCAAAACATACATTCATTATTCTATTATCTGGAAAAGTGAGAACTAGCTCATATGTTCATGCTTAAAAAGGTTTTCCCCCCAAGAGAATGAAAATGAACTCCTATAAATTGGGTTCTAAAAACATTCAGTTGTTGAAATTTCTGTAATCAAATCCCTTTTCTCTTTTAATAAATCTGGTTAGAGAAGCTTTTTCAAGAGTCTTCTTTTTGGATGCGCTCAGCTGTCATGAGTTTAATGCTATGGTATTGACACTATCAGTGTTCACTACAACTTATCTGGCAAATTGTGTCATGACATCTGTGGCCTACACATAATTTAAATCAACTTGGTGATGACATTATGACAATGACATGACTTCGCCTCTGAGAATGCTTATGGCCATATTAATTTTTCAAATAAATAACAATGCTTTTAAACATAGTTTTCAGAAGATATGAAGATATGTTATTTTAATGGTATACTAATGCCTTAGATAGTACTGCCATGATAACTCTCAGGAAACCTTTCATTTTGGTTACTAGTGATATGTAATATTTAGACTACATTCATTTATTTTATGGGAAACTGTCTAGAAGGAATTATAAGGAGGCATAGGTCATTTTGAGTTTCAAAAATCTCTTATTTCAGTTAAGAAATAAGAAAACAAAACCTGATTGAAAGTACTATCTATCAGGGGTACTGCCTTGTGCATGTGTGTAGAAGACAGGTAAAACAGAAATTGCACTAACAAAAAGCCAGGCACAAATTACTTTTTATCAATATTGAAAAATAAATGAAAACAGAGAATGAGGGACAGAGCAGCCATGAAATCAAAATTATTATTTTTTCCCTGAGATAAATGGAAAAAAGATAATCTCTTGCTGCACCTTAAACTGTCTCTTTCTTTTTGTGTTGATAAATTTAGATGCAGTTCCTCAGGCCATTTAGCAGGTAATACATTTAACCAAGTGCAGTCTACGAAAGCTATTCAGAGTAATTGCTCATTTCGAATGTCTGTACCTTAATATTTGCTCTGATACAGGCTTGTGAAATTTTGATGGTAAGTCCAGTTTTGGCTTTACTGTAAAGCACTGGATATCTGTGTTACATGTTAAGAATTACAGTGATGTGTAGTTAAAGTTCTGCAACTAGAATACCTAATCTCTCTCTCTCTCTCTCTCTCTCACACACACACACACACTAATGATAAAAAATAATTCACTCAAGTTGTGCTTGACTCTTTTTTATTTCTTTGGCCATCATAAGAAAAGGAAAGGAAGTAATCTGCCTGCCATTGTGTCCCCCCGCCCCCGCCAGTTTCTATAGAGCCATGGTAATGCAGTGGTTAGAGTGCAGTACTGCAGACTACTTCTGCTGCCTGCCAGCTGCCTGCAATTTGGCAGTTCAAATCTCACCAGGCTCAAGGTTGACTCAGCCTTCCATCCTTCCAAGGTGGGTAAAATGAGATTTTTGGGGACAATATGCTGACTCTGTAAACCATTTAGAGAGGGCTGTAAAGCACTATGAAGTGGTATGTAAGTCTAAGTGCTATTGCTATTTCTATAGTTCTGGAATTTCTTCTTGGCATGTCACTTGAGTGTGATCCAACTCCAAACATCTTTAGCTTTCTTCATGATCAGCCATGTTTGGCTAAATCTCACTCCATCTTATCATCTTGGCCTAGATACAATTCATATGTAACAATAAGACAACATAGGTATGGCAAGAATCCATATATTGTTGAGATTCTGATTACAGCAAGGCCATCAAAACTTTGAAAGGATACATTGACCATGAAAATTTTTAATATCTTCACCAGGAGGTGATGTAGTCTTCATTTTTTCTGCATTAGGAAACTGTGTTAATAATCTTGCTTCAAAATCTTCACGGCGTTCATATTCTTTTCCTCGATAAATAAAAACTTTGCTCTATAAACAGATATATAATGTTTTAAATTTTTGACAGATTCCAATTAGATATACAAATGCACACAATTTCTGGTTGAGAATATATTTGATTGCTTCTACATTGTGAAAGTAAACATTTCTAGAAACCAACAGAAAATAAAATTCTACAAGACAAATCAATAGTTTTTAAAAAAACAAGGGATCATGAAATAAGAATATGCTTATACTTCCACATATTTACTTAACATTCATCATTTTTTTATTCTGATACATGTTTTTAAATTAAATGAGTACATTACAGTTTTCAACTTATGGAATCGAAAATTATTTGCAAGTGAGGGTTTTTTTTATTATGACCATTTTATGTTAGTTAGTTGAATTCCCTTAAAAGTTTAAGTGCTCTTTATAGGTTAAATCTGGGTTTACAGAAAAAAAAATCTACTAACATGTACCAAACCTGTCAATTATAGACTCAACAAAAACAATGTTCCCAAAGATTTTACTGGGTCTACTCTAAGAATTATTTTCTTTGGACTGAACTCTTATGTGCATTTTTATTGCTACTATATAAGGATCAAAGTCTTTAGAATATAAAATGGATAAATTTAAAACCAGTAGGCAGGAGAGTAAAAAAAAAAGGAGAGAGAATTATTATTAAACATTCATTTGTGACTACTAAACCCAACATCTTTTAGCTGCTCAGAACAAACGCAAGAGTGCTATTGTCTCATTAAGAAAGCTAACATACTTGGTTTAATATTTTTGTAAACCTAACTTCGTTAAATTCTGTCTATGAAAACTTTATTAATATTTCCATTTAGCACATAAGCAATTTCTGCTATTATATTTCTACTTTAAAAGAAAGAAATAATGCATTTGAACATGGGGAAATTGCTCTGGTCTATTTCTTAGAGTAGCAGTGTTATTTCACATTCTACGCCTTACTCAAATTCAAATATTTTTGATAGTTTTTTCACCTCCCAAGTGATTCCTCATGGTTTTCCACAAGGTTGCATTTAGTTATCCAACATTATTAGCATCTATCTCTATAACTGTGAAGCCACCAAAGAAATATGAGTCATTTTCTAGCAATATTTTTTAATAAAACAGAGGTGGACTTCATGATTTACTTGGCTTTTCATCCAGCATTCAACCATGGGAAATAAAACCTTGGTGAATGACTTACTCAGCCTATGGAAACTGGGGTGGGAGAATGAAGTTAAATTCTAGAGCACCAGAAAATGTCAGAAATATCAAAACATTAACCAAAATTCTAGAAAAAAAAACCCAAAACGAGTATTCATTATTGTCACATGGACTTCCAGTTTGAGTTTCTTCGCTGACAGACCGAAACCGCGATCGTGCGTGGTTTCGATCCATGCTCGCCGCCGGAGCACCCTGAGCCGGCTGGTTTCGGGGCTAAGCCACCCCGTAGAGTTGGTGAAGAGGGGGGAGACTGCCAGCAGGGTTGAGGAGAGCCACATCTCTGCTCCTCAGCTGGCCATTACTCCCTTTCCCAGAGGCGGTTGCAGCAGTGGTCAGAAATGGCCACCTCAAAGAAGAACTCGACCGGAAAAGAAAGTGCAGGAGGAAGATAAGAAGAGAAAGTCTTGGTTGACCGGGTTAAACTGCAAAAGCAACAACGTAAGGTACCCTGGAATTTAAACTATATAAAAAAAAAACATTGTTCCCAAAGAAGATTTTGAAGCAGCGAAGGTGACAGGGGAGGGAAAGGATTTGGTTTTGTTTTTTTTTCTCTTCCCTTCCATATACTTTCAGCTAAGAGACTTAAGCAAGAAATTGAAAAAAAAAATCCACTTTGACATCAACAGACATTTAAGCTGAAAATAAAATGTCAAAGGGATAATAAAGATTTTTGGATGTTTAAAAACTTTTAAAAGCAGGAAAGAAGAGAAAAGGAATAAAAGGGCAGGATCTGGAAAAATGGAGGAGACGGCCTGGAACTAAAACCTCAACAGGATTCCTAAAAGATACATTTTAACTAAAACTTGGCAACAAAATAGTAGAACCCCCAGGAAGAGAAAGTGGGAAAAAGAAGCAAGAAGAAACAGTTTGGGATTATTTGGATTATTTGGTGATCTCTGGATTTTTGGTTATTGCATTTAAATGACTAAAATTAATTGGGTGGTTGTTTAAAAGTGTTTAAAATAGCACCACTTTTAGAAGAACTGAAAATGGACTTAAAAAGTACAAAGAAAATGCACAAGAAGGGAGAGGTTCTTTTGGCTTCGTATTTCAACTCTTAGAAATGGAGATCTGGAACTATGTGAAATAACAAGAAACACTTGTAGAACAAGAAGATTGGGACAAAGAAGAAGCCATCTTTAATGATCAAGTAATTTTATGTGGGGGGGGGGGAAGGAAAGTGGGGAAAGAGAATGAAGAGTTTAAGATTTGAAAAAACAACCAAAAAAAAAAGAATAGTTTGAAAAATAAGTATAATATTAGAAAGCAACAGAAGAGGGGATTACAGAAGAGAGAATTAGAAGTAAAGAGACAAGGGGGTAAAAAGGGGAGGGAGAAGAAGAGGGGAAAGAAGGAAAGGAAAAAAAGTTATAAAGGACAGAAACAAGATATAGAGAAACAGGGCAAAGGTATAAGAATTGAAAGTATAAGCCTGTTTAGAGATAATGGGTGAAAACTTAATTGTAAAAGGGATTCTGCAAAGGTACATAGGATAGTATTGTTATATTAGAAATAGAAATAATTTTAGAAAATATGATGACTAAAATGATGGATAAAATATTTATCGTAATCTAGTGGAATGTTTGTTAATAAATAAATGAAATAAAGCGAATGAGAGAATTAAATTAGGAAAGGATGGGAACATTTTAATTATTATTAATGATTCATAAAATATAAGTGAAGAAAAATATGGAAAAAAATTAATTATGGAAAGTTTATAAGTGTTCCCAAGGAAGTTTGATATTTAATTGAAAAGAAATGTTGAAGATGTTAAGATTTTAATGAATATTAATGATAGAATTGAATTGGACTGGAATGAGTGTTTTATTTACATATATATATAATCTTTTTTTAAGAATATAGTGTGTATTTTAAGAATGTACCAAGCAGAATTTGATTGGAAGTTATGTATTATATTGAATGTTATAATCTTAAAGGTATACATTGAAGCTTAAATAAGAGTTGAATGGATAAAATTAAAAGATAGAAAGGTGTCATACTCCAATTAGTAACTACAGGAGAAAATTTGTTTAATGAGAAAAGACAATATGAAATTTTGAAACAGGACAGACAAAAGTATAAATATAATGATTTGAATTGAGATGAGAATCAAAATAAAATTGAGAAAATTAAAATAGGGGAAAAACTATGTAGAAAATGTAAAACAGTAATAAGATATGGAATAGAACACAAAAATGAGCATGAAATTGAGTTTGTGTCTATATGAAGAAGTGATAACCCGGAGACCATGCTATTTTCAAAAAAAGATGTTTTATTTGTATTATGGTTTTTTTGTGAAAACCCAAATAAAATTTTCAAAAAAAAAATTGTACCATGACCACCCACTGTGTCTTCCACTCTATTTTATTCTCAATAAACTGGATTTATGAACATTTGGAATACTGTCTTTCATTCAAAGTGTATAGAATACATAATGTGTTTTTCTAGCCTGCAGCAAAATCAAAGTAGAGAAGGTTTTTTTTAACTTACCCGTAAAAATGTTGGAAATCCTTGTCCATAGTAACCAACTGCAAAGTAATCTGGTTTAGGTCTTATTACTTTCACAATGTTTTCATAGAACTGTGCTTGTTTTTTCTGTGTTAAGAAAAACATAGTTTTTAGAACATTCTTTTTCTGGAGATTGTATTTTCTTTTTTTTCATAAACCTTTCCAATCACAGCTAGTTACAAATAAGAAATATTTAATGCAGGAGTGTCAAACTCAATTTCATTGAGAGCCGCATAAGGGTTGAGCTTGACCTCGGTGGGCTGGGGTGAGCATGGCCAGCTTGATGTCTCTTGTGTCAGGGGCACCTGTGGTGGCAAGTGCTAAGGCAGACTCTCCCTCACTCTCATTATATTCTTCTTTCTTTCCTTCCTTCCTTCTTTCCCTCTTTATTCTTCTTTCTTCTTCCTGTGCCCCCCTATGCCCCATTTTCAGCCACGATGGCTTCCTGCAGCCCTCTGCCAGCTAAAACGGAGCCCGTGCATCATCCCAAGCTCTGTCTTCACTGGCAGAGGCACTGCAGGCCAGTCCTTTGCTGTTTCCAGGGTGGCCCCGCAGGCCAGATTTAAGCCCCCGCAAGCTGGATCTGGCCCATGGGCCTTGAGTTTGACACCCCTGGTTCAATGCATTTCATCCTAGTTCTATAGGATGCTATGTTAATAAGGTAAGTTACTTTCTGTGAAAAATCTAACTGATAAATGGAAAAGAGAAGGCCAATTTCTCTTAATTTCTTTTATTTATGGACTGTACTGAAAATCTTTTGCAAATGTATCAGCTAGTAGTCAAAGGGAAAATCTGATGGTCAGATACAGAGAATTACTTGCAGCTTTTATAGCTGAATCACCTGGAACAAATATACAATGGTATTGCTCCAAACAGGGCGGATTTTTAATGAGAAGATAAATGAAAGTACTGTTGGAAGTATTTCTTCCATCTCAGAATACTACCGTATGCTTTTGATTGAACCTAGGGAGAGTAACAATCTAATGCTCAACTCTTAATAATCTAATGTTCTACTCTGGCACTACTACGAAGAGTAGTACCCCTTAGTCATAATGCTGTTTTTCTTTTCTAATATCCAATACTACGTTCAAGCATATTCTTCCCTTATACCTAATTCTTAGATGCGAAACATGTCTGCTTCCTCTACAGAAAGACTGAAGTTACAAGAATTGATTGGAAAGTTCTGCATCAAGAGGCCTTCTTATTTATGGTACGCTTAATCCAGCATGTGATACTGTTTTATCACTTCATAGGTTGCTTTTCGATAGTGTGCTCTGCCGTAAGACGTTGACTGCATTGATCCCAAGGGATTCTAGAGAGTATTTTATACACGTGCATACATATGGGCAACTGTCATGGGATGAATTAGAAACTTTTATTTTAAACTCACTGATATCAAATTTATATCCCACCTTCTTTTTGGGGGGTGAAGAGAGCAGCGTATGGATGTACGTGCTCTCTCTGTGTGTGTCTGTGTCTGTGTGTATGCCATATTAGTCAAGCTCAGCACAATTCATGACATAGGATTTTTGATTTTGTATTTTGAATAAAAATAGATGAGCTCATCAGACTTAACACTGGGAGAGCCAAGATGTTTTGCATCTTTAGGCTTTAATTATTTTAGGTATAAATTTCTGGTTTTAGTTTGCTGCTTGATTCAATTCAGATATCATAATATTCTTTTACACCAACTTATATTTTGCACCATATAGAAACACTATAAGAGAAGAGGAGGTACTTGAATGTATATCATCACTTATTATACACAAAGGACAAGAGAGACTATAATTACATACCCATCTGAAAATATATGCAAAGAAATTTGCTAAAACTTTCGGTGCATAAAGTTTCACAAGCTAATTGTTTAGTAATAATCATTTCAGTATAACTCTATGGTAAACTCTGCTCTTAAAACAGGCCCAGACCACTACTGAAGTCAGTCCTCACTTAACAACCCACACAGTCCTTGCTTAACAACAGCAACCAGGACTGTTCAGAATAGCTATTGCGAAATGATGTGATCATGTGACACTGGGCTTTATAACAGCATTGCTTAGCAAACGGAAATTACGATCCCAATTACCATCCAAGGACTATCTAAACACTAAAATAAGTACAATATGCTTTGTTAAAAAGACATACTTCTAATTCAAACTTTTAATATGTTGTGAAATATGCTCATTTCAGATATCAGCATAATCCTTTGCAAATTTGCTTTGTAATTAATACTGAGATACTTATGTGATTAAAGTCATTTACAGTGAGTTAAAGACAAACCTACCAGTACTTCACTAAGTTGTTCATAATCAAACATTTCATTTTCATATTGTTCTGAAAGCTCTTTGCCCAAGACAATGGCTTCTTCCCACATCTGTTAAAATATAATTAAATTTTAATTAAGTTTAAAAATATTTTTTTAAATTTTCAGTACTTAAAACTAGAACTCAGTTAATATTTATTCAACAACAGCAATAACATTTTCAATCTTACCTCCGCTTACTGACAAATTCTAGTTAGCCATTAAAAAGTTGGCTAATCAGAAAGATAAACATAAAGAGTTAAGTAATATAAAGACACTTAAATAATGTAAATATTAACCAATTCAGATGAAATTGTCCTGGCTAGAGAAAAACATTCTGATTAATTTCATAAAAGTAGGAAAAGTATGGAGTTCAGCTATCCTATGCTACATACATAGTGTGGAAGAAGTATAGAAAGTGACTGTTTTACAAAAACCTATGACTACATTGATGTAATTGTAAGTTTTAAGCACGTGTATAAATCTTACACAGGTTACAAGTGCCATTGTAACCTAGTGTTGCAGAGATTAGATCTATGGGCATGGAAACTACAAGATGTCAAAATAGGAGACAACTATGAAAAGCCTGGAGAAATGACAGGTTATATGTGCAACACACACACAGAGAGAGATATATAAAACATATAATGTCATTATATGATATTATAAAACTAGTTTCTACTATCTGATGAAGATTCCATAACAAGCAACATGTTCACCCAGAGTAGTCGTTGAGAATGCAATCTGACTATCACTATCACTGAAATCTATTTTTTAAGGACAACAATGTCCAATCTCAGCTGTTCCTAAGGTTTCTTGCTTTGGAAAAAAAAATCCTCAACGTCATTTATGATATGACAAATTTCCAGAAGAATGAGCTTCCCTAAGAGAGATACTCAGTACATAACAGCATTTTCCCATCTAAGTTTTAAATATGTGAAAGCAAAAGTTATCTTAAAAAGGCACAAGTAAATAAAGCTGGATATTCTATAAAAAATGACTCCTTTGAACAAGGAAATTGCAACTTTTTAAAATGAAAGTATAGATCTTGAGATTGGCCAGGGGATCAGAATTTTTGAACTCTTCTTGTTGAAAAAGAATCAGATTCTCTGAAAATTTTTGCAAAGAAAATTGCAGGGACTTGGCCAGACAGTCACCAGGAGGGAAGAGTAACTTGAAGAGAAACAAAAAACAAAAAATGTATATAGCTGCTTCAATTGAATTTTAAAATTACAAATTAAAAAGAGAGGTCTTTCTTTTAGAATCTGATTCTTTTTCAGCAAGAAGAGTACAAAAATTCTGATCCCCTGGCTAATCTCAAGATCTATACTTTCATTTTAAAAAGTTGTAATTTCCTTGTTCAAAGGAGTTGTTTTTATAGAATCTCCAGCTTCATTCACTTCTTCCCTTTTAAGATAACTTTTGCTTTCATGTATTTAAAAGCAGCTATAAACAGTTTTTGTTTTGTTTTGTTTTGTTTTGTCTTCCAGTCACGCTTCACTTCTGGTGACTAGTTGGCCAAGTCCCTGCAATTTTCTTTGCAAAAATTTTCAGAAGTAGTTTGCAATTGCCTCCTTCCTATGCTGAGAAGAATTGTCTGCACGAAAGTTACCCAGCTGTCTTTGTGCCTAACATGGTGTCTATAAGCCATGGTGTCAGGCTTCCTAATTTCGTGTCTTTATCCATAAAAAGCATATATGAACCTTGTATCGATATTAACATTTCACCTCTACCATACTGAATATCCATGGTAGGAATAATACATCTATATGCCACAACAAAGTGGGTTAGGTGCTTATCTTAGTGAAGGTATGATCCAATTATGGAGAAACTCATACCATAGTTTAGTATGTACTAGTGCTATATACAGTAGGTGAGAGTCAGCTTGGTCTAGTGCAGGGTGTCAAAGTCACGTCATCACGACGATGTCATGTGAGGTATCGGGACTTTTTCCCCCTTCGCTAAACGGGGCATGGGCGTAGCCAGCGCGTGATACATCCGGCTTGTGGGCCGGGAGTTCGACAGCCCTGGTCTAGTGGTTAAGTCACCAGGCTACAAATCAGGATACTATGAGCATTTCTCCTGTCTTAGATATGAAGGCTTTGGGTCAGCCCGGTCACTTCACAGGATTGTTATTGTGGGGAAAATAGGGGATGGAAGGATTAGATATGTTCACTACCTTGAGTTATAACAATAAAGGTGGGACATAAACCAATAAAAAAATTAAGCTCACGCCATTTCAATTATGTATTCTGGATTTCTATTCTGCCTTTCACCACAAGCCAATCAATAAGCAAATAGCACTTTGCCTTTTTTTTAAATATAAATTTTATTTGGGTTTTCACAAAAAAACATAATACAAATAAAACATCTTTTTTTGAGAATAGCATGATCACGGGTTATCACTTCTTTATACAGACACAAACTCAATTTCATGTTCATCTTTGTGTTCTATTCCATGTCTTATTACTGTTTAACATTTTCTACATTGTTTTTCCCCTCCTTTGATTTTCTCAACTTTATTTTTAATTATCCCATATCTCAGTTCAAATCATTATATTTGTACTTTTATCTGTCCTGTTTCAATTTCATATTATCTTTTCTAATTAAACAAATTTTCCCCTGTAGTTACTAATTGGAGTTACTAATTATATCTTTTAATTTTATCCATTCAACTCTTATTTAAACTTCAATTTATACCTTTAAGATTATAACAATCAATATAATACATAGCTTCCAATCGAATTCTGCTTGGCACATTCTTAAAATACACACTATATTCTTAAAAAATTATATATATCTCTAAATAAAACACTCATTCCATTCCAATTCAAATCTATCATTAATATTCATTAAAATCTTAACATCTTATTCTTTTCAATTGAATATCATACTTCCTTGTGAACACTTATAGACTTTCCATAATTAATTCTTTTTTTCCCATATTTCTCTTCACTTATATTTTTATAAATCATTAATAATAATTAAAATGTTCCAATCCTTTCATAATTTCATTCTCTCATTCACTTTCTTTCATTTATTTATTAACAAACATTCCACTATATTACGATAAATATTTTATCCATCATTTTAGTCATCATATTTTCTAAAATTATTTCTATTTCTAATATGACAATACTATATTATGTACCATTGCAGAATCCCTTTTTCAGTTAAATTTTCAAACATTATCTCTAAACAGGCTTATACTTTCAATCCTTATACCTTTGCCCTGTTTCTCTATATCTTGTTTCTTCTTTTATAACTTCTTTTCCTTTCCTTCTTCCCCCTCTTCTTCTCCCTCCCCTTTTTACCCCCTTGTCTCTTTACTTCTAATTCTCTCTTCTGTAATCCCCTCTTCTGTTGCTTTCTAATATTGTAATTATTTTTCAAACTATTCTTTTTTTGGTTGTTTTTTCAAATCTTAAACTTTTCACTCTCTTTCCCCCCTTTCCTTCCCCCCCCCCCATAAAATTACTTGATCATTAAAGATGGCTTCTTCTTTGTCCAGATCTTCTTGTTCTACAAGCGTTTCTTGTTATTTCTCATAGTTCCAGATCTCCATTTCTAAGAATTGAAATACGAAGCCAAAAGAACCTCTCCCTTCTTGTGCATCTTCTTTGTACTTTTTAAGTCCATTTTCAGTTCTTCTAAAAGTGGTGCTATTTTAAACACTTTTAAACAACCACCCGATTGATTTTAGTCATTTAAATACAATAGCCAAAAATCCAAAAATCACCAAGTAATCGAAGTAATCCAAAGCTGTTTCTTCTTGCTTCTTTTTTCCACTTTCTCTTCCTGGGGTTCTATTATTTTGTTACAAAGTTTCAGTAGGAATGTATCTTTTAGGAATCTTGTTAAGGTTTCACTGTAAATTCCTTTTAGTTCCAGGCAGTTTCCTCCATTTTTCCAGATCCTGCCCTTTTATTCTTTTTCTCTCCTTTCCTGCTTTTAAAAGTTTTTAAATATCCAAAAATCTTTATTATCCCTTTGACATTTTATTTTCAGCTTAAATGCCTATTAATATCAAAGTGGATTTTTGTCAATTTCTTACTTAAGTCTCTTAGTTGTCAGTATAAGGAAGCGAGAAAGAAAAAAAAACAAATCCTTTCCCTTCCCTCTCTCCTTCGCTGCTTCAAAATCTTCTTTGGGAACAATGTTATTTTTATAGTTTAAATTCCAGGGTACCTTACATTGCTGCTTTTTCAGTTTAACCCAGTCAACCAAAACTTTCTCTTCTTATCTTCCTCCTGCACTTTTTTTTTCCGGTCCAGTTCTTCTTTGAGGTGGCTATTTCTGACCACTGCTGCAACCGCCTTTGGGAAAGGGAGTAATGGCCAGCTGGGGAGGAAAGATGCAGCTCTCCTTGACCCTGCTGGCAGTCTCCCCCATCTTCACCACCTCTACGGGGTGGCTTAGCCCCGAAACCAGCTGGCTTGGGGCACTCTGGTGGCGAGCACGGATTGCAGATTTCGGTTGATCGCCGAAGGAGCTCAAACCGGAAGTCCGCAAATAGCACTTTGTTAACTAACAGTGCCTGGAGAAGGCAGAGGAATTAAGTAGGAAAGGAAAAATTAAAAGGGTATTTGAAAAGGTTCATTTAGATAGTATGAAGGGAGATCAGTGAGGAAGAGCAACTATGTCAATGGGGAAAAAATGGGATGGTATACACTAAAAACTTGGAAAATACCTGAAATAAGGGAAATATTGGCAAAACTTGTGAAGAAACTATTACAATTTGCACATTTTACTGGCAAAGCATTGGGTATACCTAATTAAAGTGAAAGAGCTACATAATTTATTCTGAAAAAATCAGTCATCAATTAAATTATTTTTTAAAAATGGCAGAAAATCAGAAGAATATATTTGAAAGACCCAACATTCATTTGGCTGTTTTATTTCTTTGGTTTAAAGTTTACTTTTATCAAATTTAAATGCAAGTTGGTACCTTTAAAAGGTTTCCTTTAAAAGTACATGCAAATCCTACTGACAGAGTAGGGAAGGGTGGCTAATTCAGTATTTCAAGTGGTTCCTACTGAGACCTACCGTATTTGCCGGCGTATAAGACGACTTTTTGCCCTGAAAAACATGCCTCCAAGTGGGGGTCGTCTTATACGCCGGTAAATACGTTGTCACTCGGTGCAAGAGCGACGGGGCGGAGCTCCGCAACTTGCGAAGCCCCTTCAAGCCCAGCCGGAGTCTCTCTTCCTCCTCCCCCCACCCTCCGCCCGGCTCGGGCGCTTGCGGAGGCCAATCTGGAAGTGGGGTGGGGGTGGAGCGGAGGGTCTCTGGCGGGCCGCTCGCCCAGCCAGCCCGAGCCGCGTAATGGCCCGGGGGTGGGAGGGAGAAGGTGGTGGGGGTGGACTGTGGCGCCCCACCTTCTGGGCAGCGGGGCGGGGGGCGGCAATTTGCTCCTCCCGCTTCTCCCTCCCTCTTTGAAAGACCGGGAGGGCTGTGCTTGGGGCGGGGGGGGGTGTCCTCGGGAAGTTCCTGATGGGACCCTGCTGGGCAGGGCCACCCGGCTCCCGAGCTGCTTTCCAGGGTCCCCTTGGGAAGAAAAGGGTCTGGTGGGCGGTGGAAGAAGGCGAGGGACCTCCTCCCACCCCCTGTCCCATCCCATCCCTCCTCTTGTCCCCTCCTCACTTAAGAGAGAAAGATCCGCCTCCCCTGCACCGAGCTGCCACCCGGCGCCGCCGTCTCCGGCCAGCGCGCTTGCGACTTGGGAACCGGCCAAGCGACTTTAAAACCGAGCGGAGGCCAGAGATAGCCGGAATTACCCTCCACACCACACACACACACACACACACACACACAAGAGAGAGAGAGAGAGAGAGAGAGAGAGAGAGAGAGGCAGCTGTCTATCCCCCACCCTTGGAGTCCCAATGGCACGCACGCGGGGCTGTCACAAAGAAAGGGAGAGGAATTGAGTGCCAGCCTGAGAAAGGCGAAGCTGCCTCTCTAAAGCATTTTGGTGGCTTTGTAAGTTTGGGGGAAAGGGGCGGGGTGTCAATCAAGAATTATATCCAGAATACCCCAAGTGTTACAACTTACCGTGTTTTGCCGGCGTATGAGATGACTTTTTTGCCCTGAAAAACATGCCTCCAAGTGGGGGGGGTCGTCTTATATGGCGAGTATATAACAAACTCTATATTTTGAGTGGAAATGTTGGGGGGTCGTCTTATACGCCCAGTCGTCTTATACGCCGGCAAATACGGTAGATAAAAATTACTTTTTTGAAACTATGATTTGCATTGGTGAAGTCCTCTGCACCTGGGTTAGAGGAATTGCTTTTCTCTTTCATGGCTTAATGCAGGGCTGTCAAGCTCCCAGCCCGCAGGCCGGATGCATCATGTGCTGCCCACACCCAGTTTATCGAAGTGGGAAAAGGTCCCATACGCCATGTGATGACTCCATGACAACATGAGTTTGACACCCCTGCCTCAATGTAAATAACAGTGGTCTAAAAATAACATTAAATGCATTCTCAAGAATATTTTATTTTTATTTTAGTTTTCTTCATAGAATAAATATCTAGTATTTTATTCCAAAATTTGTTTACCTTGTCATTAGAAGTAATAATGTTAAAACGGATAGACAAATTACTCTTCTACAGTATACTTGTAATCATCAGTAAAGTACAAGATGTACTTCAGTTGATAATTAGAGAATATCTCAGTGGCTTCCTAATCAACAGGAGTGAAATATGGAATGATGAGCACTCTCAGGACGTCAGTTTTCTAAATATAGGTCTATTTTACCTTTCTCTTATTATCAGTATTCAGATGGAAGATTCCCAAAGGTGCTTCCCAAACGTGTATATTTCAATAGTTGAATTTCCTTGATCACCATACTGATGACAACCTTAGGAAACTAGTGCTGTGTTTTCATTTTTTCATTCCCTACTGAGAAGCTGAGATACTTTCTCATCTTATTTATTTCTGTCCTGTACTGAAAAAAAATATTCAGAAGTTTCCTTCATTCATTTCTTATAAATGGACATAAATGCTTTGTGGGGTATCATTTAGATCTTTATACAAACTTACACTGAAATTTTCTTTAACTTTACATGAATGAACTGTGGAAACAATTTATTTGAAATGCCTCCAAGAAAATGTTTTGATAACTCTGAAACTAGCATTGCCAATTTGAATCTTATTAGGATCTTTTTTTTATCAAGTATATATAAAAAACTTATAGTACTAATAATATCCTCCTGTCTCTTCTTGGATTTATTTCTTTTGCTTCTTATTTGCAATATATACAGCCTTAATATATGTAGCTATCATTTGATAGACAGATAAGGATCCTTGAGAAAAAATGAAGCACTCAAGAGATAATGTTATCTGAATTCATTAAACACATTTACAGCCAAATGTCACATGTAATCCGGTTAGTGAATTAATCTGTTTCCTGATTTATACTGACTCACAAGCTAACCCAAAGGTTCAGGTTTGCAGATCACAGGAAATCACACAAACACACACAAAAACCAACTAAGGTTAAAATTAACAAAGGTGACGTGCTATGAAAATATAGAGAATAACATGTTTGGAAGGAACTTGGCGGTCTTCTAGTCCTACCCCCGGCTTGAGCAGGAAACTTATACTATTTCAGACAAATGGGTTGTCCAATGTCTTCTACAATCCTCCAGTGATTGAGCACCCACAATTTCTGGAGAAATGTCATTCCACTGATTAATTATTCTCACTGTGAAGAAATTTCTAGATTCAATCTTTCTTTAATGACCTTCCACCTGTTACGTCCTGTCCTCAAATACTTTGGAGAATAGGTTGACCTCCTTTTTTCTTTGAGAGCTCCTCAAGTACAGGAATATTGCTACCATATTACCCCTACTCCTCCTCTTCATTAGTCTAGACCAGGGTTAGTCAACCTTTTTCTACCTACCACCTACTTTTGTATCTCTGTTAGTAGTAAAATTTTCTCTAACTACCCACCGGTTCCACAGTAATGGTGATTTATAAAGTAGGGAACAAAACCCCTACCGCCCACCATGAAAGCTGGAATGCCCACTAGTTGGGTGGTAGGGACCAGGTTGACTACCTAGTCTAGACATACCTAGTTCCCGCAACCCTTTATTGCATGGTTTATCTTGAGATCCCATATAATCTTTGTTGCTCTTTTCACTCTTTTATGTTCTTGGCATCTTTTTTGTATTGTGGTGACTAGCACTGGATAGAACATTCCAGGTGTGGTTTCATTAGTGCAGTTCAAAGTGGCATTATCACTTTTTGTGATCTTGATTCCATCTTTCTGATGATTCAGCCTAGGACGGCATTGGCTTTTTTGGCAGATGCAGAATACTGTTGGCTCATACTTAAGTGGTGGTCTATTAGGACACCTAAATCCCTCTGTTGAGTCATGTACCACTATTCTATACATGTGCATTTGTTTTTTGTTTTTTGCCTAAGTGTTGGGCTTTCCTTTTCTCATCACTGAGCTGAATTTTGACGGACAGGGCCCAGTGTTCAAGTCTGTCAAGTTCCTTCTGAATCTTGAGTTGATCCTCTAACATGCTAGCTATTCTCCCTAGCTTGGTATTGTATGCAAATTTGATGAGTTTTTGTTCTACCCCCTCATGTAGATCATTTATGAAAATGTTGAAAGGCACTGGGTCTAAGATAGAACCTTGAAGTACTCGATTGCATACTTCCTTTCACCTAGATGTAGTTCCGTTGAGGATTACACACTGAGTATGATTGATCAGAGGACTGTGAATTCATCTGTTGGTTGTACTGTCCACCTCACATTGTGAATCATGTATTGAATCCATTTTGCTGAGTAACACATATGCAAGTATGAAGACAAGCTATGAAGGATTAAAATATATCCCAGATGATATATATTATAGACCACATTCTGTTCTTAGAGTACTAATTATTGGTTATGATGTTGGAGATTTGGGCTGTTATACTTCCATAATATATAGGGATTTAAGAATAATTGGAGTAAGCAATTACTCCAATTACTGCCAGAAAAAAAATCAGCTCAACTTAATAATCATGGTGCCATGGATACTTTGCAAAATGATTTGTTGAAAGCAAGATATGTCAACTGCATTTTCACATTCTACTAAGTAAATTATCCAATAAAAATGAGATTAGGTTAGTCTGGCAAAGCTTACTCTTGATAAATTCATACTGACTTCTAGTAGCTATCACATTGTTTTCAAGATGCTTATAGATATATCTCTTTATGATATGTTGCAGAATCTTCTCAAGAATTAATATCACACTGAATGATACTGGATCTTTATTTTTTCTTCCTGAAGGTATGAATAACAACCCCCCTCCCCTTTCAATTTTTTGGCACTTCATCCTCTCACTATATTTATCACAGATATTAAATAAAGTTTCAACCAGTTATTTCCTTCAGAACCATAGAATGCAATCATATGGTCAACTAATTCAGAGTAAACAGACATTTATTGACCATATTTTTGTCATCCTCCTTCATTCTGCTCTTTATAATTATTTGTGGAACAATTACCCCCCTGAAACTGAATATAAGATGGAAATTGAGTAGTTCTGCCTTTCCTTTCTTTTTCTCTGTGAGCAGCTGGTATAGACATTCCTTTCTTCTTCCTTTTGTTTTGAACACACTTGAAGAAGCCCTTTTTATTGTTCTTAAGAGGGTTCCCTCCCCCTCTAGCTCATTCTGAGCCTTAACTTTACTGAAACAATCTTTGTTGTTATATACAGGCACTCTTCCTTGGTGACCAATCATTTTTTCCACTTGTTATATGTATCTTTGTTTTCAAAGAGCTGTACATTCATGTTGACAGAGGGCAATCTACATTTCAGGAGCTTCTTCCTAGTATGCCGTAAAGATTATTATCACTTCAGACAGGGTTGTGAAAACCCAGAAGCTGATTTCAAGCCTTGAGCCTAACCAAGCTATGACAAACTGAATGTGTGAGATTTCTTCTAAAGTCATGTCTGAGACTCTGACAATATCCTTCTCCTTTCTTCAGTGCACAAACCATGGTTCAGGGCTTCCTCTTCCAATCAACACAGTTTTCATTATACAGCAAAAATGGCTATGCTTTGGCCAAACATAATTTATTAGTTTTATAGTTATAATCCATGTTGTCCAATAGTCCATCATCCTGAAAACAGAAATAATGGTCCTAAAAACCATATCTCCTACCCAATTTTCATAGGCAATCAAAGCACTCTTCTGTTCCTTGGAAAGGATGCATAAAAAATATTCTTTCATTGAATTCATGCTCTATCCTGTAGTTGTTTTAATACTTTCTTCAAAGTGTTTGATAAAAAATATTGTTTTAAAAATAGAAATAAAGTCACAAGTTAACATAACTCTTCTTTTTGGTTTCTTGCAGGATACAGTTGCATCCTCTCTGCCCTTTTTTCTTTAATGCAAGATCTGCCTATTCCTCTGAAGTCTCAAAAGTTTTTTTATTTTTTAGGGACAGGGGGCTTAAAGCTGTTTTCAAAGTAGAATATTTATTTATCTACCATATTGACATGCTGCCTATTTCTTGCAACTCTAGGTAATTTACAATATATAAAAGTCACAACATACACAAAACCATTGTAAAAAGCCCCAATTAATAAATAATATTATTAACCATTCTTCATATTCTCGAGCATACCTTCCAACTTGAATGTCCTCTCAGAAATACGGCTGCAAATTTTTTTCAAAAGGTCATACATTTATAGAAATACCTCTTTTCTCCAGCCATGCTGATCTAGATGGAGTAGATTACTTTTGAAAATGTGGCTTTCTGAGTTCTAACTCCCAATTAATATAAATCATTAGATGTGATGCGGCTTAGGACTTCCTGCTGGCCAGCTGTGAAGGTCACAGGGTGATGCTGCAGCCATCATAATGTTTGGCAGTTGACAAACACCCAAACTGCAATCACATTACCATGAAGATTCTACAATGGCTGCAACCTTGAGAACTGGTCATAAGCCTCCTTTTGAATTTGAATTTTGAAAGGTCAGTAAGCAAGGACTATCTGTACTTGGTGGAATCAACTAATGGTGACCAGAAAATGGGTAGCCACATCTTCAAGAGCAGCTCCACACAATCTAAACATCACGTGAATTAAAAACCAGGATCCACAAACACTGGTTGGACTCAAACGCCACGATCCCAAATCATTAATTTCTACCCACACCGAAACCAAACAGCACCTGTTTGATTGGAGCAACACAAAAATCATTGGCCATATTACCACCTTCCATGCTCATAAGTAGATTGAAGCCTGGCACTCCACAAGCAATTTCATCAACAGATACATTGACCTACAAACAGTCTACAAACCCTTCCAAATCCAAATCAACTGTACAGCCAACTAGAGACAGAAACTGACCCTCAACTAACCCACGCAAGCCCCCCACAACCAGCTCTTCACCTCCCAATGAGCCTCACCTTATGTAACCTCTTATCATAGGACCCATCATAAGATTCTCACTGATGATTCACAGCTGACCCATCACAAGAGGCATTACAGGACCCTCACTTGACACACCCACACCTGAAGCCCTTATAAACAGAATAACACTGGCATCTCCTTTGCTGAAGACGTTACTTAATCTGGTAACAAAACGTTCAGAAACCAACCCACAAGCTCAGAGAATGAACCTTCATCCGTACACCTAAATAATCTAATTTACAAACAATATAAGCATGATTCACTGTCTTTAGTGACAGTGAATTTGTCCCATATCTGTTGCTTCTGGATGTTATCTATTAGTCCTGCTCTTTTGTTTATTTTCTTTCTGGAGTATTGCTTCCCAATTCTTGTGTGGACAAGATTTGATAAAACTGTCATTGGCTGAGAAGTAGCCAGTCATTGTTCTAATTCTCTGACTTTTTTTCAAGAACAGTTAAAGGCTTGTAGTTGCAGCAACCAATGCCAAATCACTCTCAGTTAGGAAGTTGAGCACGCCATAAGCTTGACAGCCATGTCTTGTTCACCCATATTAACTGTTTTTTAAAGGAACAAACACTGAAGATTCTTTTTTATTTCTTATTGTTCCCATCTTGGGCTTTTTGATAGTGTTACTGTTCACTTAGAGAGAAATTTCATTAGGAACTTGCCATTGAACTTCATAGATAGAGATAGATAGATAGATAGATAGATAGATAGATAGATAGATAGATAGATAGATAGATAGATAGATAGATAGATAGAATTCTTTATTGGCCAAGTGTGATTCGACACACAGGAATTTGTCTTGGTGCAAATACTCTCTGTATATATAAAAGAAAAGATACAATTGTCAAGAGTCAAGAATCATAAGGTACAACACTTAATGATAGTCATAGGGTACAATAAGCAATCAAATCATACTAGGAAACAGTCAATATAAATCGTAAGGATACAAGCGACAAAGTTATAGTCATACAGTCACAAGTGGGAGGGGATGGGTGATAAGGAGTGATGAGAAGATTAACAGTAATAGTTTGTAATACTACTTTGTAATAGTTGGACAGTGTTGAGGGAATTATTTGTTTAGCAGAGTGATGGCATTTGGGGAAAAACTGTTCTTGTGCTAGCTGTTCTGGTGTGCAGTGCTCTATAGCGTTAGTTTGAGGGAAGGAGTTGAAACAGCTTATATCCAGGATGTGAGGGGTCTGTAAATATTTTCACAACCGTCTTTTTGACTCATGCAGTATACAGGTCCTCGACTGAAGGCAGGTGGGTAGTAACTGTTTTTTCTGCAGTCCTAATTAACCTCTGAAGTCTGTGTCTGTGTCTGTCCTGTTGGGTTGCAGAACCAAACCAGTCAGTTATAGAGGTGCAGATGACAGACTCAATAATTCCTCTGTAGAACTGTATCAGCAGTTTGAGCTTTCTTTGTTGTGCTTTTCATTAAGAAACTCCTGTTTGTTTCCCATTTGTTTCCCATTTGTTTGCTTTTTCCTCTGCCAAAATTCATGTTCCAAGTCTTCCTAAATCTAACAATAACCCTAAGTAAGCTTAAAATGATTAATGATCTGAACAGTAAGGGGCAAAAGGGCTACAAATAGAAATGATGAAGGTGAGGGTGCAAGGAAAAATAATTTCTCACCTGCTGGCACAAAGTAGAACCAATGTTTTTTGTTTTGTTTCCAAAAAATAAATGAATATATAAATGAATATCTCACAGATACAAGTGTGCACTCTAGGAGAGAACTATGAGCTAAAATAATTTTTACTTCCTGGGCTCAAGAAGCTTTCCTCGAGACTCCGGGAGGGCGAAAACTGCCTCCTGGGCTCTGAAGGCTCTCTGGAAGCCGGAAACGGGCCCATTTCCAGCCTTCCAGAACTTCCAGGAGGCCCGTTTTTCACCCTTTCTAGGCTCTAGAGGCTTTTCTTGAGCCTCTCTGGGCTCTGGAGACTCTCTGGAGGTTCTCTGGAGGCTGGAAATGGGCCCATTTCTAGCCTTCCAGAACTTCCGGGAGACCCTGCACATCTGCAATCCAAATTGGGCTGCGTGGGGACTCCTGGGAGGGGAGGGGTGGGTGGAGCCAGCCAGGGGTGGGATTTGCCAGTTTGCTGAACTGGCCATAAAATTAAAAACCAGTTCCACCCCTGCTTCTGACTGTAATGAGCAAGTCCATTACGGTTGTTGGTCAAGGACTATCTGTACATTCACCATCACTTCCCATAAAGTTCATATCTTGAAATGACCCATATATATATACATCCTTAACTAAGTTTCAGGATGGACGAAGGTGGTCTTGTCTGAAAAAATGGAAACATTTTTGGCACATATTAAATATAGTAGTTTGCAATTACTGTCAGTTTGTCCAAAAGTGGATTCAAACTTTTCACGTTTCCTAAATGCGAAGAGACAGACAAAGCACGTTTAAAGTTTCAGATAAAAAATTCAAGGATAATGAAAGAGCAATAAAAGTTGTTACCTAAATGCTAATGACTAAGTAAAAAAAAATGCTGATCTTTTAAAATGCAAAGGGAAGGAAGCAAAGTAAACATCTAGCAGTGCTCGAACAAGCTGCCTTTTATTCCCTTTTTCCATTTATGATACACTACATAATTAGGATCCAAATAAAAATTAAGTTGTTTGATAAAACAATGTTCTTGCAAACTGTGAATTCCTCATTTTGTAAAGGTCAGCACAGGTTAAGGCATTGTAAACAGATACTTTACCTGCTGTTCATAAACAACTCAATACCATAATAGCAGAAATGCACAAATCAGTTCTTAAAAATCTAGAGAGAGATTTCGCAGTTGTTTCCTCCGCAAGCAGCTCAAGCCATTAAAGTCATTAAATATGCTGCAAAAAAATCCAGCTTTCTAATTCAATTTGTTTCACTGCCTGAAAAATTCACCTTTAAAAGCTGTCCCTGTTATTTCCTTTTAGAGATAGAACAGATTGGATACTTTTTCACTAACCCCCAAGCCTATCATTAATTATTATTTATCACATTTGTACATTATTTTTCTTTTAAGCCTTACAGGAAAGACAGCACACGGACCTGATGAATTATATTTCTTACTGTTGATACCTAACACAAAGTAACTCTCTGAAAATACATATTTTCTCTACTGGGAAGAGGAGGTGAACAATGAATTCTAGAACCCAAAGTGCTCAATAACATCTGGTTCATCTTCAGTTTAAAGAACTGATACTGGAGGGAGGTACATCTATCTCCATTATTTATTTATTTTTGTCAAAATGATCATGCAGACAACTTGTACTTGTTCTCTATAATACTTGCTAGTCCAATTATGCAATTTCAGGCTGAATGTTATAGTTTTACATTCAGATATACAAAATGGCTTAACCTCCAAAATTGTTTTGCTACGCTGCCTGGAAGAACTGCAATTCTGAGGTGCTTAAGCCTTTCTTTGCCTGAGCAACAGACAGTTGTCACCGATGGGTGACTTAATGATGAGCTAGCAGAAAGAAATCTGCTTCAGGGTGGCTGCACAGTGATTGCTGTAGGGGGCAAAGCTGGTTAGGCATTCAAGCCAGCTTCTCACCCCGTGAAGACAAAACAGATTTTGGATCTCCTCTATTCCAGCGGTTGTTGTCAGTAGCCTGAGGGTATAAATCCTCTCTGGGAAAGTCAGAAGAATAAACATAAGTCGTCTTCGGCATACAACTATCTGTTTAGCAACTACTCAAAATTACAATGGCACTGAAAAAGGAGACTTATGACCAGCCCTTGCACTTATGACCATCCTAACATCCCCAAAATTGTGTGATCAAAATTCAGAAGATTGGCATGCATTTAGGATGATTGCAGCATCCCGGGGTTATATGATCATCATTTGCGATCTTCCCAGATGGTTTCTAGCAAGCAAAGTCAATGGAGAAACCTGGATTCGCTTAACAACTGCATGATTCACTTAAATATCTTTTATGAATGAAGGCAAATATACGTGTCCCAGGATAATGTTGCAATGATCCAATCTAGGTTGGTCACCCAGATTGGTTTAGTCTTCTGAGCTTTCATTCTTGTCCTGGAGCCCATCCTCAGGGAACCTTTTTCTAGCAAAGTGTCTTTTCTCACTTAGCAACCATTCTTGAAAATAATCATACAACATATGCTAGTTTTATTTTATTTTTATGTATTGCTCATATAATATCTAATTTAGTTCTTAGTGTCTGTTTAAGGCAGAAAAGAGAGAAAGTCTTCCATCTTCTCAAAACCCCAAATGAGTAATATCAAATTGCTGGATATTTTGTTTGATATTCTCAGCAAAGAAAAGCAACTCAAGGCTGGATATCATATCACTCCAACTCTTAAGGTTCAGAATCAGTAACAATCATTCAGAAGGTTCACTTTTGTAGTAAGATCACATAGAGTCTCATAAAATTTTCTTTAGAGTTAAAACTTAGCTTGCTGAGAAGTCTTATGAACCTGCAGAGGTTATTCCCATAAATCTGTAATAACTATAACCATTCCTGGATAATTGGAAATGCCACTTTATTCTTCCTCATGTCTCAAATACTCTTCAGAAATATTTGAAATGTACTATTATTCTCACACAGACAGAGTTTGCAACTTTTGGTCAAAATATTGTAACTTTTTTTTCCTTATTACCTTGCCCTTGTCAAAATAATGGATAATTTCTTGATAGAGCTGATCTTTGAGTTGTCCTTGCGTTGCTGCCTGGTAACCATCTCGTTGAGTAAGATGTGCTGCACATGGTTCTTCAGACCACTATATCAAATGAAAGCCAGGAAGAAATTAAACATTAATAATGATTAATGTATAAATAGCTTTATCCTGCTTTAAACAAAATCAAGGAATTTATTTATTTATTTATCAATCAAGTTTATATACCTGCCATCTCACCATGGGTGATTCTGAGCAGCACGTGCAACAAACAGATAAGACCACATATGAAACCCACAAATATTTTTTAAAAAACATAAAAAATAATACTAACAGTAAATATCATGGTCACTCGATACTCGACTGCTCTGAAAGTTGTCAAATTTGCTACTCAATACATTTTGATGGGAATTTCCCCTCCCCACTACTCATCATTTGTTTGGTACTCGGTACACAAGCTAGAAGTTGTTGGTATTAGTTGCCTTGTGACTCACTTCCCTTTCCAGTCAAAACAAAACGTCACATGCTAGTCATGTGGTTTGTTTGACACTTATTGTTTTTAGTACTAGTCATGCCTCCCGGAACCAATCAGGGGTGGGATTCTACCGGTTCTGTCCACCTCTTTAGAACCAGTTGCTCTGAAGAGCAGCAAACAGAGAGCATACATAGAACCGGTTCTATGTCTGCTGCTGTTTTGGCCCACCCGCCCGCCAGGGCTCTTACCTGACCGTTATTTCCTGCTTTTTCAACCGTAGCTGCTTTGCGCGATACAGCTGCGGTTGAAAAAGCAGGGGAAAAAGGGCTTTTTCAACTGCTGTGCACCTGCGCGCAGTGCTGCTCAGCTGTCCAGGCAGCTAGCTGACGACGATATACACGCGCGCGCAGCAAAATGTAAAATCACCAAACCAGTGGTTACACCAGTCGGATCCCACCCCTGGAACCAATTAATTATGAGTATTAAGGCACCACTGTACTAAAAACATGAAATTAGTTTGTGATGAATTTTTTCAGGATGTAAAATATGACATCAATGCTGGAAGTTCGGAGTTCACCTACTGAAGGAGGTCAGGAGCTAAATGAAAAGCTGTTTCATATAAAGATGCCTCATATAATCATTTATAGAATTGTTATGTTGTAAATGAGCCTGCAGCACTGAATAGAATAATGAGACAAGAAAGGGAAAAAATCAGATATGATTTTAAGAAAAAATAGTATGTTGTAACCCTTCTTCAGATTTCCAAAATATCAGTTCTTGGAGGGAAGATGAAGGCACATATTCCAGCCCTCTTTCTTCAACCCCAATCTCTGGATGCTGATGAGGAAAATCTGCAAGGAAAGATAAAACCAACCAATCTGCTGTCATATTGGCTGGGGATTCATGTAGCACCATATCAGAACAGGTTGAATTGTAACTGTATTATCAACCCTTGCTATCAAGAGGTAGAAGACAAACACTGAGATTGTTAGAATATGATTACAGTTTAAATTATAAAACATATTCATTAATTAATTATTTTAAAAGATTCACAAATGAGCGTAGAGTTGAAAAGACTTCCAAGCGATGGCAAACAATTCAATCATTGATTACTTTTCCCAGATTTAGGCCAGTGCTACATTATTTCTAGACATTCAAAATCAACGTATGTAGAATGCAACTGCATGCCCACAGATTTCAACACAGCTGCTATTAAATGTTATGTGTGGGTCTTTTATCTTACATGGAAGAGATGAATGAAGTTTTCCTGTATCATTGAATTAATACAGGACTAAAATCATAAAATCAAACACAGGGATCCTGTCAATGTATAAATTAGAGCTAATACATTTTAAAGAATTTTTAATGAAGCTGAATTTAATAAGTATTTATTCAAAAGTATTTATTAAAAGTATTTAAGTTAAAAGAGAATCATATTGATCCTGAAGGTATGCAGGCATAGATAACTCTGTTCTTTCTGTGAATATGTATCTTTATTAATTAACACAAGGAAATCAGAAAATTATCTAGATTTTGAAATGTTATACAACTGTTGTAAAATCATTTTAAAATTTAAAAACTCCAGGCCCCTCTACGAGACAGTATTATGCTATAATTTTAGTTTAGCACAAAAATAAATACAGAAAAAGCAGGAAAAAATGGGGGGTGTTTCTGATCGTATTTTGCCTTCATAATGGAAGGCATGGTTACTGCCAAGTTCCAAATCAAGTTCCAAGTAGCATCATTGCTGCTTACTGAGGTTTTTTTTTCAAGCTGCTAAAACCTTTAGAACTCAATCAGTCTTGTTATCTCGCTTGCACAGGTAAGTAGCTGCTGCCGCCGTCACTGGTGATCCAACATTGCATTCATTTTCTTTGTTAATGTTTTCTTTTTCTTCCATCTTCTACCCATACCTCACTAAGTCCTTTTTATCCAAAGAATTTTGGACCAATGGGTACAGTTGCATCCTTGAAAAGAGGCAATTGACAACAGCAAGGATAGGAATAAGGTGAGGCTGTGTTCTGTTTTTGGGTAGGAAACAAGAGATGTCGTTTACTTTGGAAGCACTTTTCAATGTTTGTTTGGGAAAGCAAAAGAAGGAGAGACAGCCACTGGAGTGAATGTCAGAGGCCAGTGTAGAAGGGCTAGTCTCCATCCTCTTGGTTAGGCTGGCTGGTCAAGTCTCTCCAATATGGGTTGCCTGACCATAGCTAATCGGAAATCCATGGCATAGCTAATTGGAAGTCAGGAAGACTGTCCTTGCAAAAGCAACCACTTAAATGGCCAAAATGAGCAGTTTTATCATACTTCAGGTACTTCAGATAATTCAGGTAAATATTGTGTTTGAAAGCTACTGAAATTTATAAACACTCTATCTCATGTTTTGTTATTCTAAAGTTTATAGCTTTACCAGGAACTTAGGCTAGGTAACAGTCCTAAATTTCTAGAGATGGATGGACCACAATTCTGAGGAAATGTGAAATGACGTACAGTAGATAAAGATCTTCTTACCTTTGATTACCTGCACATTATTGTATGATAATCTATTTCTCGATAACAATTAGAAAACTCACAGTTTTAATAAGTTTTGTGACAGCTTTATCCTTTAAGCCTGATATGAATGTCATTGACATTTTCTTTTTATAATAAAAATAAAATCACAAGAAATTTTTGAGAAGATGGATATATCGACTGAAAAATGTCTCTGCACTGATTTTACAAACCTACTGCAATTCTTTTCTGTTCTTCAACTGACATTTTCTTACATTTAACATAATTCATCTGTTCTTTCATTTTCTTCTTATTTAAAGGTGCTCTTGCAATGTCCTATAACCTATCTTTTATCTCTATATATTGGAGGGCGGAGCTGGCGTTGCGACGATACGGCATGCAATCTTGGAGGTCTGAGATCGCTGCCGATATCTTTGCTCCTGGATGGTCCAAACGGATCTAAACTGTCCCAAAGAGATGGTGAATGTAAAGAGCGCATCCTATCGATCCCAGGGATATCACAAAGTCCCTGGTAGATCCAGGAGAAGCTCTTTTTTCCAGCGGCAAAGAGGCAGCCATTAAAGCTGCTGAAGTTGGGACAGCTCCGAAACGGAAGAGGATAGAAAGAGAAAGTGTGCCGGTTTGGTGAGAAGTTTTTCTTTACTTTAAGATTTAAAAGGATACCCTAAGGAAAAGAAAGAATCTGTAAAATTTCAGACAGAAGTAATTAAGCGGCTATTTTAAATGGGAAGTCAAATTAATTTTTTCTTTTTTTTGCTGGACTCTTTGTATATGATTTTTTACTTTGAACTGGACTGGTCTTTTTTTCTATCTTATTTTTCATTTTTGGTTCTTCTCCTTTTGGTCTTTACCATATTTTAGGCTAGAGAACCCCTTTTAGCTTTTTTTTTTCTAAACCCTTTTTCCTTTTTAATTAATTTTTTTATAATAATCTGTTTGGAAAAGGAGGGGTAAAGTGAAAACAGAGGAAACTTTGTAACACTGCCAACTAGACGCTTAGAAATATTGTTTCTCTTTTTTTCTCTTTTGACCAGACAAAGCTGAGAAAGAATTCAGACTTCTTTTCAAGGACTCTGAGCCTGTCTGATAAGATAGAGGGAAGAGCATGGGAGAGTGTTATTGCAGGTGCTCTTCTGGGTTTCTATCAGTAGCTGGAGTCTGGTGTTGAAGTATACGGAAAAAAGATGATAAGATTCTAGAGAAGAGACCTATACAAATTAACAAAAGCCTTGGATAACTAAATAGGTGCAGTGTGTTCTCTTTCTCTTTTTTAAGTTGGGCTATTCCTCACACCCCCTCCTTATCAGCTTATTATTTGTAATAGTTATTTGGATCTCTGGATTTTTGGAACCTACTTTTGTTTTTCTTTTTGCTTTTGGAGCCTAATTTTTACTTTTGCATTTTATTTTAAAGGAAAAGTCTTAGCATTAATGTTTTCCTTCTTTTTTTCTTTCTTTTTTTTTAAGGGAGTAGGCTTTTTCTTTTTTTCTCTGTCCCTCTCCTGCATTTTTTATCTACCCTCCATATTGGGGGTTTTTTGTGGCTTCTTTTTTTCGGATACTTTTTCATACCTGAGACTTTTTAATTGGATTAAGGTGTTGAAAAATGTGAAGAAATTCCTTTTTCTTTTTAGTGTTTTACTCTTTATTTTTCTGCCTTCCACAAGATTTAACAATTTTTTTTCCTTTCTCTATGGTTTTTTTTCTCTTTCTTCCTTTTTTGAGCTTTTATTGCTATTTAACTAATTAATTGGATTAAGGTATACAAGAACCTGAAGAAATCATTTTTTAAAAATCTTGCTTCTTTTTTCCCACTATTTTTACTTGGATTTACAATTGGCTATTTCACGAGTGGATTAAGGTCTAGAAGAACCTGAAGATTTTGAATTGTCCGAAATGAGCAGGAAACTAACAGCAGCTGGTTCTTCAATTCCTACTTTTTTCTCTTCACCATCTGGAGGACAACGCTCAATACAGACGATGTTACAGTAAGAAAAAGAACAGGAAAAGGTGACATTGCAGAGGATAATGCAAGGAATTCAAAGCATACAAGCAAGAACAGAGAATATTGAAAGGAGAATAGAAAAAACTGATAAAAAGGTGGAGAATATTCAACAAATGATGATGAAGTATGATGAGAAATTCAAAAAAATTGAAGAAGAAGAAGATAAACAAAGAGATAAGAAGATTGGAGATCCTGATGACAGATTAACAGTGGTTGAACAAGATAAAAGTGGGAAGCTGAGATGGGAGATGGATAGATCAGAATTTTATCTCAGATTTCAAAACATAGAGGAAGAAAAGGGACAAAATTTAGCTGAGATAATGATAGAAATTTTGGCTGAAATTCATCCAAGCAATAGAAGCTATATATCATAAGCAAACAGCAAAGGTAATGATAGAGGGAGGAATTAACGGACTCTATTGATATAAGAAAAGGAACAAGACAAGGGTGCTCACTGTCACCTTTGTTGTTTGTGTTAACCTTGGAAGTGCTAAACAGAAATATTAGAGAAGAAAAGGACATAAAAGGGATGAAAATTAAACAAGAAGAATTTAAATTGCAAGCATTTGCAGATGATCTGGTTTTCATCTTCGAAGACCCACTAGAAACAGCATTAAAATTGATAGAAAAGATAGAGGTATATGGGAAGGTGGCTGGTTTGAAAATAAAGACAAAACAAAGATTTTCACAAAGAATATGTTATCAAGACAAAAGAAAGAACTGGTGGATGTATTAAAAATCCAGGTCACGAATAAGATCAAGTACTTGGGGATACATTTGACAGCAAGATGTAGTACAGTAAAAGAGAATAACTATATTAAACTTAAGCAGCAGATAGCGCTAGATTTGGTGAAATGGGAAAATTTACAACTGTCATTAATAGGGAGAATATCAACAATCAAGATGAATATATTGCCCAGAATTTTATATTTGTTCCAAACAATTCCAATTAGGCTTGGAAAAGATTATTTTGAAGATTTAAATAAAATTGTGTTGAAATATATATGGCAAGGTAAGAAAGCGAGAATAAAATTAAAACTTTTGCAAGATGCTAGAATAAGAGGAGGATTTAGTTTGCCTAATTGGGAGTTGTACTACCAAGTTACAAATTTGATGAGGGTTAAGGAATGGATGACATTAAGAAATGCTAGATTGTTGACACAAGAAGGACATGATCTGTTGTTGGGGTGGCATGCTTTTTTATGGTATAAAGAAACTAAAACACAGGGGTATTTTAGAAGACATTATATACAGGAGTCTCTGTGGTTAAACTGGGAGAAGACTAAAAGGCAATGTTATTTGAAAATTCCAGTCTGGCTATCGACTATTGAAGCTTTTTCCTATCCTATAATATATTAAAAGGAACAAACAGTTACATATGGTGAAATATTGAATGAAAAGGGTGAACAAATCTATGCAAAAATTAGAAGAACAAGGTATAAAGATGAATTGGTTTTCATATGCGCAAATACATTCAAGGTATGATAAAGATTCTAAAACAGAAGGTTTCTATGATAAATTGACTGATTTAGATAAGATTTTGACAGGTACTGATGAAAAGGTGACTAAAAAATTATATGGATATCTATTAGAAATTAAACTAGAAGAAGAACAAGTTAAAGAAACTATGATTGCTTGGGGGAAGAATTTCGGATATGGGATTGATTTAGAGAAATGGCAAAAATTGTGGTCTCAAAATTATAAAATGACATTGTCAACTGCATATGAAGAAAATTTGTATAGGATGTTTTACAGGTGGCATTTCCCCCCAACAAGAATAGCAAGAATGTTCAAGAACAAATCTGAAAAATGTTGGAAATGTCATCAAGTACCTGGCTCATATTACCATATGTGGTGGATTTGTGCGGATGCCAAAAAATATTGGACTAAAATCCACACATGATTGAAACATCTTTCTTATATAATATCAAAACAGATCACAGACTAGCATGGCTCATATCAATGATTTTAAAATGAACCATAAATCCCTCAGAAAACCATTTTCATCATTAGTATAAGTAACATGATGTTATGTGTGTGTGATTTTTTTTTCAAATATGCTGTTTGTATCTTTTTAATATGGCTTACAAACATTGGGATATTGAACACTTAGAATATTGCCCAGCAAACAAATATTACATTGAAATGCTGATAGAAAGAAGTGGTCATTCTGCCTCACAGAAATGCACCAATGCCACAGTCAACTGGTTGCTGGGAAGTTTGAGAACTTGAAATAGAGGAAAGGGATATAACATGGTCCACATGCATTATCCTTGTGTTGTGTCACCTCCATTTGCACAGAACTCCCAACTATGCAGCATGAATCCAGAGTCACAAGAGGAGTTCTGTACTTGTGCACATGTAGAATTGAATTCCCTGTCAGACTCTGTCATTCAGCATGGATCTGTCAGAAGATCTGAAAGGAATAGAAACGATGCCATCCAAGTGTTTTAAGGCAGATGCCAGTCAAAACTAGAGTGCCTACAATATGTAAGCATCCCATCTGGCCTACAAATTCATGCAAACAATATTGTAGGAATGACTCAGCTTTATATCAGAATGACCCCTTTTGTGACAGATGCACAATGAAAGGTGACTGAAGTATGCAGATTATATGGTGATTCTTAGTCCCTCATCTGCAGATTTTTTGTCCAGATTCAGCCTAAAGTTTAGAGAATTCTGAAAGACTTGAGGAACAGAAGGAAAGGAGAAAAGTTTTCAGATATTCTATCCTCCCTGTTCCATTTATGGATGCCTTCAATCAACAAGGAACACTTGTTTTCAGCAAAATAAGATGAACCTCATAACTTTGTATTATCTTTTCAAAAGTAATTTGTTTACTACTAATTTGACCAAAGGGTTAATTAGCACATTAGTATATCAATGGTCAAAAACCTTAATAAAATCTACATTCAGATGACCTAGCTGACTATTTTAAAAGATAATGAAATTATTTTTACTGCTGTATTCAAGTAAATCTTTGTTTTGCGCTCTCTCTCTCTCTCTCTCTCTCTCTCTCTCTCTCTCTCTCTCTCTCTCTCTCTCTCTCTCTCTATATATATATATATATATATATATATATATATATATATATATCTATTTTGTCATATATATATAAGCACACACACACACACACACCAGATTGAGAAAAAAATGAAGATTTCTTTGAAGTAAAGAGAATGTTTCATTATCTTTTTAAATTGTGTGTGTGTCTATGTGTGCGTGAGTATGGATATCTAAGTTAATCTTATTATGAAATACAAATACTAAAGAATGGGTTTTCTATCTACACACATAAACAGTCTTAGAAATATTCAGTTGACTTAATAGCATTATAAAATAATTATAAAGGGGTGGAAGGACAAATTGCAAGAATACAACTATAACTACAAAGACGTCTCCCACCCCTTGATCATTATAGAAATGAGAAAAAAATATTATGATTTTTTCCCTATCACATTACATTTAAAGATACTTCAAGGCAAATATCAAGAGATGCTTATGTTGTGAACAGTTTCTTATATTTTGAAGTATCCGTATTTGTCAAAAACTGGGATATTTGGAGAAGGGGACAAAGTTGTAACCAACCATCCTGCAGTGCTAAAAAGCCTGCTATTCAAAGAAAACAATTGGAGAAGAAAACGAAGCACGTACTAATCCACAAAGATAAATTTGGAATATTGTTTATACGTTTCAATATCTTACTTGCAATATTTGGATCCAAAGTGGGAACGATGTTTCAGATCTAGCACGCCTAGATTTGCTGTACTTGTCAGCATATCCTTAAAGAAGTCTTGACTTTCCCTGGGCTCACATGGTTGCCACTTGATTCAGAAAAACATGTGTTAAGAAGGTATTAAGGAAGTGTCAACAGAGCAGTGACATATGGTTGCATCATGTCACATCTCCTTAATTCAAACAATGTTTTCCGCATCGCTATCATGCAAACCCTGGAAAAAGCAAATGCATCTTTAAGGCCACACTAATAAGGATGGTGAAACATGCGCCATGCTGAATCCAGGACAGAGGATAAATCGCATCATGGTTAATCATCTGTACTGACATGCAGTACTTTGCCTTTGCTTCCACCATGGGTGATTCACGCATTCCATTTTCAAGCAAAAATCCAGTAACAATTCTATATCCTAGCTTTCTGTTTCATTTTTATAAAATATTCAGTGTATTTTGTATGCAAGTATTATTGATTTCTGGAGAAATTGTGCATCTTAAATTCTAAACCTTCAAGATTAAAAGCATTTGAAGTATATACCTTAAGAAGCTTTGCATGGAGCAGTAATGTGTAGGCGGCTTCAGTGTAGTTGTCGCATTCTTTGTGCAGGTCACAGAGTTTGTACAAATACCTAAAGTAATAAAATACAATTTTCAACAATATTACAAAATAATTATGGTTTAAGATCCCATGAATTCTAAATGCTGAGATATGAAATAAAATTAATGTGATTTTAAAAAATCTCATATTTTAAATCAAGTAATACTTAGTACCTGGCATTCAAAAGAAGTCAGCAATTATGTGATTAATGCATTTCCTAAAGTTATATACTCCATGGTTAAAAGAGTCATATTTTTGAATACACCGATATTCTGAAAAGGCTCAGAATACCATTTTGGTAAGTATATAATTGAAAATTTCTAATTTTGATCCCAACTTTATTTCCTTAAAATGTAATTCCAAAGAAACAAGAAAAAAAATCTTTGATACCTTTGAAAATAAATAGGAATCCATCTCAACATATAAAAATGTGATTTTTATGAAAGTAGTGATTATATTTATGAATTATATTTATTATATTTAGGAGCCTTGGTGGCGCAATGTTTAGAATGCAGTACTGCAGGCTAACTCTGCCGATTGCCAGCAGTTCAGTCCTCACTGGCTAAAGGTGGACTCAGCCTTCCATCTTTCCGAGGTTAGTAAAATGAGAACCCAGATTATTGGGAGCAAAGTATTGACTTTTGAAAACCGCTCAGAGAGTATTATGAAGTGCTATGTATAGTGCTATTGCTATATTTATGTTTGTAACATTTACTATTGTTGCATTAGTGCGTACTATTGTTATTCATATGTTTGATAGTATTAATGATTTTGAATCAGAATAGAGCTGGAAGGGACCTTGGAGGTCTTCTAGTCCAGCCCCCAGCACAAGCAGGAGAGCCTATACCATTTCAGACAAATGACTGTTCAATCTCTTCCTAAAAACCTCCAGTGATGAAGCACCCACAATGTCTGAAGGCAAGCTCTTCTACTGGTTCATTGTCCTCGCTGTTTGGAAGTTTCTCCTTAATTCCAGGTTGCTTCTCTCCTTGATTAGTTTCCATCCATTGTTTCTTGTCCTGCCCTCTGGTGCTTTGGTAAATAAATTGTCCCACTCTTCTTTGTGGCAGCCTCTCAAATACTGGAACACTGCTGTCATGTCCCACCCAGTCCATCTTTTCTCTAGGCTAGCCAAACCCAAATTATGTAACTGTTCTTTCATCTGTTTTAGTCTCCATGTCCTTAATCATCTTAGTTGCTCTTCTTTGCACTTTTTCTAAAGTCTCAACATCTTTTTTGTAATGTGATGACCAAAACTGGATGCAGTATTCCACATGTGGTCTTACTAAGGCTTTATAAAGCAGTACTAATACCTCACGTGATTTTGATTCTATGCCTCTGTTTATACAACCAAGGATTATATTAGCTTTTTTGGCTGCTGCTGCACACTGCTGACTCACGTTTAAGTGATCATCCATTAGGATTCCAAGGTCCCTCTCACAGTTACTGTTTTTGAGCCAGGTTTCACCTAATCTGTACTTATACCTTTGGTTTTTCCTGCCCAGGTGTATAACTTGCTTTTCTCCCCATTAAATTTCATTTTGTTGGATAGGGGCCATTGTTCAAGTCTGTCAATATCTCTTTGGATCCTAAGTTTGTCTTCTGGGATATTGGCTATTCCTGCCCACTTAGTGTTGTCTGCAAATTTGATGAGTTCTATTTTCTCATCTAAGCCATTTATGGAGATATTGAAAGTACTTGCAATATTTTAATTTTATTTAGCTCCATAGGCGTTTTATATATAAACCAGAATCATACTATTAATTTTTTATTTAATTTGTTTGCTGCCCATCTTGCTGCGAGGCAATTCTGGGCAACTTACAATGTTAAAAGCGGTAAAACCATAACAATAAGGATACAAAAGTATAATTAAAAATGGGACGGGAGGGGAGCAAGATGTGCATGTGAAAATGGGTTCCACTATTAGTCCATCAACCACCACCAGTAGGGTACTCTCCTTTGGGGCCCCAGGCCAACTGGCAGATATAGATCTTCAGGCTGTTATGGACGGTTGAAGCTGCATAGAAGCTCTTGTAATAAATATATACAACAAATACTTACATATTTATTTAGCTTACTTCAGAAAACGTACATCTCAGAAACATATATAACACCTTTCTACCTGGGCATGATTGCCTATTATATTAGGATCTTGATGGTGACTGTAATATGTGGGAGAGCCGGAAAACATGGAGGGAGCAATTTTAAGACTTTCTATTCAGCTCCACTTGAAAGTCATACAACTCCATATTTCCTTTCAGTGTAGCTATTCACATTTAAAGAAAAATAATAATGATGGTGCTAATTCATGTTAAAAATAACAGCTTAGTCTCATGGGAGTAGAAGTTACAAGATAACTAATAGAAACAAAAAAAACAAAAAAACGCCCTTCCTTCCTGATGTGATGAAGTGCTAAATCAACTGTCTTGGCTTCAGTTTTAAACTAATGAAGCCTACCTAATATGTAGCTTCTACACATATACAGAATTACAGAAAATTACTGTAATTTCTGTCATTCTGAATAGGTTACGTTTTGAGTTATAAATGATCAAAATGAAAGCTTCAAATAGAGGAAAGATACTACGTCAAAGAGGTTCAATATACTGTATTATTAAAGAGTTGCTCAAAAGCAAATAATCAGATGGTACTTTTACAATCTTTTGATAATTAGAATTATAACCCGGGGAAAGAGAGTTTTAATATTCATTGGAGAATGCAAGAATGCAATTGTGATAATAAAAATAATAATAAAAAAGCATTTTTTCTCGCTGCAGAAAGGTGGTTGGTAATTAACATCCCCTTTCCCTGATAAGAAACAAATTAAATCAGTGATAAACAAAAACAAATGAAAGGGCCAAAAACTGCAGAAAGGAACAAAGAAATACCAACCATAAAGTCATTAGAAGGGAAAAAAAACTTAACCATACATTGATATTTCAAAAGGGAGTGGGAAATGTTAAAAGAGCAAGGCGGATAGATGGGGGTGGGGACGGAAGCAAAAAGTACATGGTAACTCTGTCAGGATTCAACTTTAATATTTGGAAAAACTAAATGAATAAATTACACTTGCAGAGGAAAAAGAGGTGTGAAAGCAAACTTTGAAATTACACATCTATATATTCTGAATAAGAGTCTCCTCTAAGTATACTGCCTAAAATGTAATTATATGATATAATCGTAGATTACATATTGCACTGAGTCCTTCTCTAATCAACATTTAGGATTTCATTAGGTGTTTGCCGATATATGAACAAAGGATCAGCTTATGCTGCGTTTGTATATATGTAAAACTGTGTATTTATTCTTAAGTAATGCCTAAAAAGTTTCATCTATACAAACCTTATGTACATTTCTTCTCTTTCAATCTCTTTGTAGAAATTCTAAGAGGGGAAAAAAAGAAGTATCAGCTTATTTTAATGAATTTGGTTTTACATATATGTACAAGGGTTTTACACATACTATATGAGGAATTTATAACGTTATAATATTGTAATGTGAGGCTTGCATCTTTTAGAACTCATTTTTTCACCTATGAAATATAAAAGCATTGTTTTTTAAAAAATATTTTATTTCAAGAACTCAGTATGTCCCCAAAAGGGCACTTTCAAATCCTACACCATTAGCTCTTCTCACTTTTGCAATGTACTAGTCATCCTAAAGTACTGAAAAACAATTTAAAACTTTAAACAAAAAATAGCGTTAAATCATCCATTCTTGAAATCTAATAAATTAAAGAGCATATTAAAAACATAAATAGCTTTAGGTAAGGAGGATGAGTGCTGATAATTATAAGATTACTGGAATAATATATTCCTCCCTTCTGATGCAGAACTAAATAAAACTACTCCTCTGGAATATATTTTTTCATTAAAAACACAGAAGGGTTACATTTTCCCTTCTATGCCTGCTATAATTCCCATAATTAGCACACCCACAGCACTAGTATTATTTGTTATTCATTAGAAAACTTTAGCCGGAGAACACATTTTGAGGTTTGGTTCAGTTTGTCTCTTCCTTGATTTAAAAAAAACATCCTTTTAGAACCAAATCATAGTCTAAAACGTAAAGAATTCTATTAATATAAATGATCAGTCTATTGAGAAAATGATGTTGTCTAAGAAACCCATTGTGTGGAATGTACAGTGTAGGCCTGCAGCTTTGAGCACAAATTCTAAGTTGACAGTGTTTCAATGGAAGGATCATCAAGATTCAAATCATTTTTTTAGGGTTTGTTTTTTTTTGTCTTTCAATGACTCCATAATTCCTTGCATCGGGGTGGAGTCAGGACAACTGATTGTAACTGAGTGTTTCCTGGCCGGATGCCCTTCTTGTCACCAATGCAGAGTTTGCAGCTGATATTTACTCATTGTGCCCAGAGAGAGAAATACCTGGTACTATCTAGGATCGAACTCACAGCCTCCTGATTGTGAGGCGAGAACTCCACCTCTAGGCCACTGCACCAGTGAAAGCATAATATGTGTGGTTCCTTTAGTTTTTCTGGATCAGTGCTTTGACACCACTGAGGGTAGAAGCATTTCTTTTGGTCAGTAGCACCACTTTGTAGCAGCTCTGCTTATTTCCATTTTCCTGTTTAGCACAACAAGTTGATAAGTTGCTCTGGATTTAATAATGCAGTGCGATAAATATGTTGATGCCACTCTGTTTTATTTCTATTTCATCAGATCCAAGAATGACACCTAACTTTTCTCCATGAGTTTTTTTCAAGAGGGTCTACTTATGTCAAATACAGGCAAGAAGGTTGATGATCAGAGGCCTGGATGGATTGCATAACTGAGTAATCTTCTCTCAAGATAGCAATATATAATTTCTATTAACAGACACAGAACAACACTACACGTGAATTGCCAATAGGAATATGATGGTGTGAGCCTATTATCTCAGTGTTAGGAAAGATTGACTATTATAAAAAATATTTACTCTTTTCAGGACAAATATTATTATGGATTGTGTCCAATACAAGTATTTTTTAATCATGAAATTCTAGAGTATGTGGTCAATCTGTGGGCTATGCTCTACAGTCCCAATTTTGCAGATTCCAGAGCACTTTGCAAAATCAAGCAGCACAGATGTTGCCATCCAGTGGAAGTCTTTGAAGAATGTGAGTGTCCCCCCCCCCACTGGATCAAATAATTTGGTGCAATTTTCATACAGGCTGGCAGGTGACTGGATAAGAAGAAACAGCATCAAGCGCAACCAAGTGACTTTGGGCGCTTAGACCACTTTTAACTGAAACCACACTTCCCTATTTGACACTGATGTGCAATTTGGGGGTTATCTTAGACCCCCCCCCAGCTCCTGCTTAAGTTAGTGGTAGTAATGGCCAGAGGGGCCTTCACTCAGATTCATAATATGTATCACCTGCACCTAATTTTAGATCTGAAGGCACTCCAAACAATTATTAATGCTTTCATCATTTTGCACAAGGACAATTGCAAAGCACTCTACAGGGGGCTGCCCTTGAGGACCATTTGAAGCTGTAGCTTGTGCAAAATGTAGTAGCATAAGAAATTATGACCATGCCACAGTGTGATTGTGTAAAATTGCTGCTTTATGAGTACACCAGTTACAAGTACATTTCAGGTGCTTTCCAAATTGCCGGTTATAATCTTCACAACCTTTCATGGCCATGGGCCTGGATAATTGAGGGACCATATATTTCCTGTAGCATCTGCCCATCACGACTTGTAGACTTGGCATGCTTTGGATCCCATCAGTGAAATAGTCCCACCTTTTCTGTTCTGGCACCTGCCATTGTAATATCCTGCTTGAGATTTATATGCACCTAGGCTCATCTCATTCAAATATGCCCTTGAAAACTGGCTCTTCCTTCGTTCCTTGGCTGGTTGATTGGTAAAATGCTCCATGTTGAGAGTGTTGTTTTTTAATCCTTCTCCATGATTCACTATCTTTGTTTTATAGTTGCTATTAATTTTGTTCTTTCTATTGCATACCATTTGGAGTTGCTATAAATTGGGCCGCTTTACAAATTTTAATTTAATTAAAATACTTTTTTCACCCGATAAATCCCTTTATCTCTCCTACAAAAATAGTGTGAATAGTTCATAATTGCCCATCCTCATAATACCTTCTTGACAGCAGACTTGCCTCTTGAAAGTAATTTTTTTCAACAATTGGAAAAAAGTCACAAACTTCAGCTTTCGAAAATAGCCTATAATCAAACCTGCCCAATCCTAGCCTCCTTCCATTTAATATTTTATAAACATGGTAATCCCCTTTATTTTTCTGTTCTGAAATCATGATATTAAAAATAAATAAATTCATGCAGGTAATTCACATGCAGGAGGCAGTTACACAAATCCAGCCTTTTTTCTGTAGAAATGAAAAACTTCTTGATGCTTATAAAATAAATTTTCAAGCATTTTGTCCTTCAACACCTGTCATCTCTATAAGTTTTAAATGTGAGTGCTTATTAAGCTGATGATTCCCCAGGGTTTCTAAATGTGCATGCACAAATAAATTTCCTTGTGAGTTAAAAATAGTTATTCCACAAATTAGAGAAATAGTGCATTAATCTACAGCATACATAATGTACTTCTATGAAAGCATATATTGCACATAAGTGTTGATGTTCAGAGGACATCTACCACAATTACAAAAAATAAATAATCCCTACTCCATATTTTCTAATGAAGCAACAAAGGGGCTTCAGTAGCATTTTAAGAATCCAGCCAGATTTTTTTTTTTTCTGGGCTGGATTCTGATATCCATAATGGGTCAATTTGTAGGGAAGAGATGAAATTAAGTAACTTTTGGAGAAGCAATCCAGATAGGTGGAGTAAAGGACTAATAAAAATTAGGAATTAGAACTTTGCTTATGAAGTAAACAGCAAAACAGGAAGATAAATGAAAGAAAAACCATACCAAACACTTGTTTATAATCAAAGAAATAAGCCCTCGTTAATGATAATCCCTTTTATGGACTGAAACTGCCAATAAAGTACTTCAAGCAATGAATCTAGAGGCTGAAAAAGCATTTTTATACACCCGCCAGAGAGAGAGAGAGAGAGAGAGAGAGAGAGAGAGAGAGAGAGAGAGAGAGAGAGAGAGCGCTATTATACAAATAGAAGCTGTTTCTGAGGTTTGAGAACTGCAAGACTGAAATTTATATAATGAGATTCAGGATCTCCCCCTACTAGAATATAATTTTAATTAAAAATGCAAAATGAATTAAAATTAATTTTAAATCTCCTTTAAAGTGGTTTATATTGACATAATGGCATAGGGCCTAGATACTGGAGAGACCAATAGGTTCTGCCCATCCAATGCCTTCCACCAAAGTCAGGTGCATTCCAGCTCTGTTCCATTAAATAGCCATCTTGTGGGACCTAGGAAGTTATGTCTGCTCAGATGCAGCCCCACCCTCTACAAGAGCATCCCTCCAGAGATAAGGGTAGAGCCTCCTGGGCTTCAAGGAAGCTTTGAAAACTTGGCTCTGATCACACACCTGGGGACTATCTTTGACATTGTTTAATGGCCCCTGTTTTGTTTTTTGGGTTTTTGTTAACAAAGTATTTTATTTGGGCTGCCTATTGACTTAATATTTCTGTTTTTATGAGGTTTTTTTTTAGTTTTGTAAACTAGTCAGAGGACATTGGAATTGGTCTTAACTTAATAAATAAATATATTTATAGGGAGCCAAGCTGTAATAGTGGTAGAAGGTTCCAGACTACAAGTGAAAACACCCAGATTTTTGTCCAGTCCTTTATCTTTGTTTAAGAGTTAAGAAATAAAAAAAAATGCTCCCTATGGAAACAATGTGGCAGATTACTGTCCATAACCTTCACCAAAAGGACTTGATTTAGGAATAATAATTATGATGATAGTGATGTTATAACAAATGGTAACTGGCTGGAACTATGAAAGTTGTAATAATATATACTCCTAACTTTTGTTTAGAGTTCTTTCTTGAAAAAAGAATAATACCAAATACCAAATCCGAAGGATGTTTTTCAGGGATGGGATTCAAATTTTTTAACAACCGGTTCTGTGGGTGTGGCTTAGTTGGTGGGCGTGGCTTAGTGGTCATGTTACTGGCTGGACGTGGCCAACTCATTATCACTCACATCGGGGCATGCATCTCCTTGCCTGGCCTCTCATGACTGTGGGGATGTTGCAACAGTCGTAAGTATGAAAAATTGTCATAAGTCACTTTTTTCAGTGCCATTGTAACTTTGAATGGTCACTCCACACAAGCAAAGTACCAGCAAAGGAGGGGGGAAAAACTCCAGAGACGTTCCTGAGACAGGAAGTCTAGTCCTGCCAAGAATACAAAAAGGGTTAATGGAGAGGCAGTTTCTATAAGCAACACCAGAATGTTTCCTTCCTGCCTTCCTTACAGGATTAGACCAGTAATTTCTTCTAACAACCGGTTCTCCGAACTGCTTAGAATAGGTGCGAACTGGTAGAATCCCACCCCTGATGTTTTCTCTATTTTTCTTGCTTAAATTAGCTTTATGCTCTCTTTCCCCCCCCATCTGATGCATAACCCACAAGAGGGATGACAGGTAAAGAGCTTCTGAAGCTGTTCTGGTCCCATGAGTTTATGACTGTTTGCAGGGATTCAGTAGCCTAATTCCTGGAAGACCATAATAAATGATCCCAGCAGATATTCTATGTCAACAACAGACTTTCTTAAAAACTTCATGCTCAGTTTAGTGTGTATTTTATGAAGGTACTTAGGTTTCTGTTTCATTTTGTATAACAGGGGTGTCAAACTAATTTCACTGAGGGTCACATCAGGGTTGTGTTTCACCTTGGGGGGGGCTGAGTGGGCGTGGCCAGCTCGATGTCCTGCAGCCTGTGCACGGCTCCTCTGAACTCTGTTTTTGGCTGTGACAGCCTCCTGAAGCCCTCTGCCAGCAAAAACGGAGCGGTTTTTGGCTGGCAGAGGGCTGTAGGAGGCTGTCACAGACAAAAACAGAGCTCGGGAGGACCGCATGTAGCCCTCATAAGCTCTGATTTTGCTGACAGAAGCACCGTGAGCCAGTCCTTCCCTCTTTCCAGGGTGGCCCCGTAGGCCAGATCTAAGCACCCAGTGGGCCAGTTCCGTCCCGTGGGCCTTGAGTTTGACATCCCTGCTGTATAGGTATATTTATGGATCATTTTCCTGTATTACAGCAACCTTGAGAAACCTAGGAAAAGGATTTTCGATCTGGCAGTTAAACGCAGAGGTGATACTTCAATTAAATCAACAGTATATCTGGTTGCCATGATATCTGATTTTTTTTAAAAAAAAAAAAAAAAGTTTTGTCAGGTTTCTCCTAATTTGAAGTTATGCTTTCCATTTATATTTGCAATTTTATCTTTTATTTTTATTTTCTAGAAAATTGCAGTAAATCAAGGCATTAACGGTTTACACTCCTATCAACCTATCAGACTTCTTAGTCCCTAAATCTGCCTTACAAAATTGACTACGAAGGCCAATGCAGTTTTAAGATGCAGCATAAGTTACCAATCAAGAACTTTTGCCAAAGTTAGTTTATCATTCTACATTTTCCCTTTCATTGGTAGCTTACTTAGATGAATTATGATGGTGCAAACAGAATCATATATTTAATTTAGGCTTGGTTTGTCTAATCCTCATTTCTAAAGTAAACACCAGTTTTAAAGAACGGAAAAAAGTTCTCAAGTTTTACTTTTTTGTGAAACATTCAGTGGGCAGAATCTTATCCACTTAATTGTAGTCATAAGATTAGACAGCCTAAGAAAAAAAGACATCGTAAAGAATTATTCTTTATCCCACATGTAACCATATCATTTCTCACCAGAACATTGACTGTACAGCTCATGCGGTTTTCCTTGTTTTCATCATGCATAATAGTTCTGTAATCTAGAAGTCTCTCCATCAGCCGTACCACAAGTTTAACAAAAGTTTCACCATTTTTGGCAAGGTACTTGTGTTTTCTGCAGTGTTCTAAAAGGCTGAAAAGGTGATAGGGAAAAAAAAATCTTACTAATCAAACTTGGAAACAGATCCTTCAGGAAAGACTAATTTGAAATATTTTGTAACAACAAATGTTAATTAATCATTATAAATCCAGCTGTTATGAGCACTTACATTTTGTCAAATAACACTTTATATTGTTCATCTCCTCTTCCACCTTCTACTTCATGATCCAGCTTTGTGATTATTTCATTTTCAAACTGTAATTAAACAGAACAAGCATAAATAATTAACACTCCAAATATGTCATCATAAAAATGCTCAGGTTACAAAGTTGTTTGGCTTTACAATAAATGCAATATTTGATTGAATTTTAATAGTTTGACATTTACAGTACTACCTCCAGCTTGTATATAATGATCTATTGCCATATGAGCATTTAGGAAATGTTTGGCCATATTGTTAAATGGAGCTTAGGTGATTTTTTTTTAAAGCAAATCTATATAAGATGGTTAATTACAGTAATAAGAGACAAGATATCATATTCAAGGCAGGCACACTCTATCCTTCACAATAATTATAATAGCTACAAATGCAAGCAAATTGAAAGCATTATTATGGACAATATATTAGGTTGTACTGCCAATTGCATCATTTGGTTTAGATGAAATACATTCACATGTATTTAGAAGATACAGAGCTTGGCTCACTTCAGATCCATCAGACAAGGAAATTCAAAGTCATTGCATTAGGGGAGGGAGACGAGGCAGAAAACAGCTAGCAATAAGGTTAAAAATAAGGCTTTAACATGATCATATTTATGAAAAAGAACTTAAACAATCAGTGCAACAGATTGTTGGCATCTTTTTCTAGCAAATGAAGATGATTACTGTTACTGTCATTGCTTTTCAATGAACATCAGTGTGTATAAAGCATCTCCCTTAAAATCTGTAAAACAGCCAAATCTTTTTTCAGACTTATATAGTTTTTCTGTGTAATGTTTTGTACAGAAAAAGTTTTTCTGCAGGCACAACCCATTTTCTTAATATCCTCCTCCTTCTGTTCTGCCTCCCCCCTTTCTTCCTGGCTATTAGTAGTGGAAAGTGGCTGTGAGCTACCTGTAGCCTGTGAGCTACCTGTAGTTATACCTGCGCTTCCTAAAGCAATCAATTGTATGTACCTTCATTTGGAAAATATCACTGGAGTATCAAAACAATTGAATGGCCATAAAATGAGAGTAAGATGTATTTTGTGGATAGTCGTGGGATGAGAGGCAGAAAGAGTCAATAAAGTGAAAACAAGAAGCATAGGAATTTAAGGTACAACAGCCACCTAGAATTATTATTTATTTTACAGGGTTTTACAGACCAACTCAAAAGAACTGAATGTGCTGCAACACTGCAATAAAATAAATCAGTATTGTAAAAAAAAAATAACAGTACAATAATTCAATAGTTATAAAGCAACCCTCTTGTGAGAGGGATGCCAATAAACTTAGCTACGGTTAGAAATCCTGGGAATAAAGATATCTTTAAAGATCTTCTCTAAGCCATGAGGAATGGATCTAAATGCTTAGGATGGCTTGCTGTGGTAGCACTTGGTTAGAATGCAGTATTGTAGACTAATTCTGCCACCTGCCAGCAGTTCGCTTCTGACCAGCTCAAGATTGACTCAGCATTCCATCCTTCCAAGTTTGGTAAAATAAGGACCCAGATTGTTGGGGACAATATGCTGACTCTGGAAACTTCTTAGAAAAGACTATAAAGCACTGTGAAGCAGTATATAAATCTAAGTGCTATTGCCATGGCTATTTGAATTACTGAATTTTTCTTGCTTCTAATTCTCATCTCTGCCCTCCCAATATCTGTACTTAGAAACACTGATTGCAACCATATTTCACCTATTATGTACCCTCACTTGTTTTTTCTTTTGATATCCCTGCCACTGATAAAAAAAGCTTCATCTTCATACTATAATAAAATATCAAGTACATGCAAAATAAGAAATTATGCAAATAGCATATAATGTATATAACTCAAAATGATTAGAGGTTTGGGGTATACTTATAACTGAGACAGTTTGTGCATTACAAATATGAACAACACAGAGTAATCCTGCACTATAGTACTCTGGCAATGCAAAATCATTTTTACTGGAGCGTATAACCAAAACAAAAATATAGTACCAGTGTACTAGAAAAAGATGGTAATACCATGAATTATGAATAAATGCAATGGGGCAATAGGCATTAGCAATGAAATTATATTGTAAGTACACCAATTCTTAATTCCTAATTATAGGACAGAATGAATTTTCCTGTATGTGTACCCTAAAAACACCTGCAACATCAACAGGTTTCAAAGCTGTTATATATTGGACACTGCATGAGAGAAAACACAAGCACATAAATGCATGTCATAAATGTGCCTTTAGCACAATGCAAACATATATCTATATTCCCACAGGAATCCACTTAACTGAAAGAATTCATTCTTATTTCATTTGAGAAAAATTACTTAGCTGCACTGTTTACTTTCTTTCAATATCATGGTGGCATGGAATAATCTTTTCCAAAATCCACAAGTTGACAATTCTCTTAAAATGTAATTTTGTATAGCATATACTTATAGTATGTCACTCATTTTGACAGGTTAGGGGGAAAAATAGGGTCTGCGAGCTGGAAATACTCAGGAGGTTCACAATATTGTTGTATGTATTCCTAGGTAAACTAGTGAGAAATGATTTTGCAACAACCAGTCATATTCCTGGATATCTTGGTCATCCGTGAACCAAAACTCCAGACAAGCACAAGATGACAGCAATGAGTTGCCCATTTTCTAGATCTCTTTTATATCATCTAATGGTTGTCTGGATTTTGGAGCCAGGTTCAACATTCTAGTATTAGATAGTTGCATAATTCACTTGTCCAGTGAAACCTGGTATCTGTTTTGAAGCAAAATGCACTCCCTCCGACATACCATGTGAACACCATGAACTGCTCAAAAGGAAGACAATAGAGTCCCATCTAGTTAGTAATCTGAAAAAAGAAGCTGGGGCGACAGTCTGCTGAAAAAGCCAAGTTTGCACTATCTGAGTCCTGATAGCACTGAATCCATCTCTCTGCTGATATTCCCTACAGGCTGCTTAAGGATATTTCTGCAAGCAATTGCACCAGCAATATGCTCAATTGATCAAAAATTCTCAGTGGAGCCTATTACATCTAAGCTCATAAATTTTTTAAATATCTTCTTCATAATCCCATGTATAAACAAACAATACTCAGACTGCAGATGAGTCTTGGGAGACACAAAACAGCACCAGGTACCTTTCTGTGACTTTATGTCAGCTCATGCAGCTTATCAGGGAAAGGAGGCTTCTTCGCACCCTTGACAGAGTCCACAATCAAAATGCATATACTGTATAGCTTAATTTGAACGAAGTTTGTGAGAGCTCTTGTGTAATGTGGGGCTAGGAGCACTGTGGGTTTTCCAAGTCCCGCCCCACTTTTGTTCTCCTCCATATTCTCTGCTGCTTGCCTACCCAATAGGAAGGATATGAAACTTTGTTAGTTCTTTTATGCTGCAAAGGCTCATCCGATATCAGTCATTTTGATTTTGTCTGCCAGAACCCATGGTAAAGAGATCTGAGTGTGTAAAGCAAATAGCTTTAAAAACTGTAAATCTGACCCCCTTACTCAATCTTAAGGCATTCATTAGAAAGGCTATTGATTCTAAACTCAGATGAAAAATATCTTTTTTTTTACAGTTTAAATAAAACCTGGTGTTTTTCATTTGCTTTTCTGTTCTACCTTGTTCTGTTTTCTTTCCTCTTGCAGGTTTGCCATTGCATTCTGCACCTTTCTTTATCTGATTTATTATAGTATGAATTTTGTGTCATTATTGTCATTACATTCCCCTCTTACTTTTGGAATAGCTTTCTTCTTTTTATTTTATCTCCCACCTTTTAAGAAATCATCAAACTCCTCTTCCCAAGTATCCTTTCTCCCTTACTATAATGTTTGCAAAGAAATATTAATAACAAGAACAATAGCTGCTGTATATCAGTTTTGTAAGATTCACAATTTGGGAACTGCTGATGAACATGAATATATTTGTATGTGCATTTGGTGAAATTGTAAGTCACTTCACTGAGTAATAATGTAAAGTAGAAATGCTTAAACATATACAGGGTATCTTCTGCAGTGATCAGAGTCCAATGATAATTGAATTTTTATTCATTACCTGAGCACTTTAGGCTGCTCTTAACAGCTGGATATAGTTTGGTTTCCATAATATTACCAAATTTAATGATGTTCTGTAACTTTGTAGGGGATTTCAAAGGTATGAGGCCCAATTATACAAACCTACTTGTCCAATTTGCTACTGCGAAGTGACCCTCCAATAGAAGATGGGATTTACTACAAAATTATTTGCCCAAATGTTCATCAACATTTGGTACTGTTTCTAAACATAAATGTTGAAAAGTTCATGGGTAAGTTGACTTGACATACTTGCTCCTACTGACTAAACCAAACTTTAATTAAATAGAAAGCAGACTTAATTACTGAGCACTGAAACATTTCTAAAACATTCATTTTGTATAAATGCTAGCTAATGATAAAAGATTGACAAGATGGTAAGAGGAGCAACAGCTAACTTTGAAAATAATAGAATTTTTTTTAAAAAACCCTTCTGACTGTATTAGAAGAGAATGCAAAGAATGAAGGAAATATTTTAGGATTCCTGTGGTAGATTTCAATAAGAACTTTAAAAAAAAATTCACACTGCAAGCAGTCCATTAGCAATGATTACACTCCAAGCAAAACATTTTCTGACCCAAATTTTGCATTTGAGGAGAAAATTAAAACATGAGGCAAAGAAGAAAATGTCAAATAAGATGAATATCGAGAAATACTGTTCACAATAAATAATATTTTACATTTAGATTTTTTAATTACAAATTCTTTTGCTTGAGGATTTTTTTTTGCATTATACAGTAATAGATTTTCAATTTCAAAACAAACCCAGAGGTAAAAAGTGAATGAATATTGTTTCAAGCATCGCTTATGTTCCACGCAAAGAAATACAAGCACAACACACATCCAATAATATTTTAGAGCAAACAAACAAATGAACAAACTTGGGGGGATACATTGATCTCTACCAAAGAAGACTGACACTTTATTACAACATTAAAACTGAGCCAGGACAAGAGAAAGGACAAGCAAGGAACTCTTCTATTTATATAATAAGCGATCCAGCTACTACACAAATAAATTATCAAAAGTAAAGTGACACTTGAAAAACTGGACTTTGTTCTTCCATGCCATCAAATTAACTATACCTATGAAATCTAACACAAGCCAGATATTATTTTACTTTATTTTATGTCTGTGTGGTGGAGATCAGAACTTGATTGCCAAGCTTTTATCTATTATATGATTAAATCACCATTTAGCTAGTACTAAATATTATAGCAACATATCAAAATGTATGTATGTGAAGCTGAGCTGTAAAATAAAAATAACTGGTATGGTCTCACACAAATTGTTTTTGTATTGTGCATTTAATAATTAATGGCAGATAAATACATGATGTGTCAACATGACTAGTCATTATTGTAGCAATAGCTTATAAAAATAATTACACCCCATGATTTGATTCAACAGGATGTATCAAAATCTTGCTGCTGTGAGATTTGCATTATCTAGTCATTTTTAATTTTTTTTCTTTTTACCAATGATTTTCAATTTATTTTGTAATTTATTTGTTCAGTCAAAAATGAATCAAGAATACATAAACAGTTGAATGATAATGTACAACTATGACTTAGCATTGTTTACAGTTCACATATTAAAGCCGTCCTGACTTTTTACTAAACATCCCAAAAAGAAAGTATACCATTGCAATTTTTAATTAGATATTAAACGTGCACGTTTTTTTTAGCAAAGATAAAATGACCATATACGTATTACATTTATGGATGCATACACACATATAATATACATATGTGAAATCCTTTTAAATTTGTAAAATTAGGACCCAGATTGTTGGGGGCAAGATGCTGACATTGTAAACCACTTAGAGAGGGCTGTAAAGCACTATGAAGCGATATAATAAATTATCAAAAATAAAAATGACACTTGAAATACACTGGACTTTGTTCTTCCATGCCATCAAATTGACTACACCTATGAAATCTAGTCTAAGTGCTATTGCTATTAACTAATACTAAAACTAAACTGAAACTAAATAACAGAGCTGTCATGGTGCAGTGGTTAGAATTCAGTACTGCTGACTATTTCTGTTGCATGCCAGCTCCCTGCAATTTGGCAGTTCGAATCTCACCAGACTCAAGGTTGATTCAGCCATCCTTCCGAGGTGGGTAAAATGAGGGCCCAAATTGTTGGAGGCAATAAGCTGACTCTGTAAATCATTTAGAGAGGGCTGTAAAAGCAATGTGAAGCAGTATGTAAACCTAAGTGCTATTGCTAATACCTATTAAATGCAGTTAATTTTTGACCTGTGATCATGCACAGCCTGGAATTTCCATTTTAAATTGTTATGGTCAAACACCACATGATGACTGTTTTTATGACATAAAGTGAATCAACACAGTCATAAAGTGAATTGTTTGATTGCTAAGCGAATCCGTTCTTCCAAATGGGTGTCTTTTGCCAGAATCCGGCAAAAAACATTGCAAATCATGAACACATGACCATGGGTCGCTGCAACCAGTCATTTGTGTGAGCTGGTTGCCAAGCATCTGAAGTGCGATGACTTGACCATAAGGTGGGATGGCAGTATATAAGAATGGGTCATAAGTACTTTTGTCTAAAGCTGCCCTACAAACAGCAAATAGTCCCAGAACCACACAACTTTCTGGGCTTTTTGGTGCAACTCAACTCTGGGAATGCAAGAAGCTCCTAGGCTGCAGTGTAGCACAAAACCCTTTGCACCATGAAGCTTTGACCCAATCCAACCTAGCCACACCACTTAAAGCTGCTACCCCAGGAAGCCTCAGCAGCGCAGGTGAAGCCACCACCCCAGCAAGCTCCAGTCACCCCAGTCCAGCTGCCCCACGCTCCAAGATCCCTGCCCTCTGCCACTCCAGCCGAACTTCACTATCTTGTTGCTCCTGCTGCTGGCAAGGCACGCCTGCCCTGCCCTTTTGCGATTAGCTGCTGGCACATGAGACCATTTGACACGTGACCATATGGAGTCATAGAGCCATGGTGGCACAGTAGCTAAAATGCAACACTGCAGGCTACTTCTGCTGACTGCCAGCAGTTCGATTCTCACCGGCTCAAGGTTGAGTCAGCCATCCATCCTTCCAAGGTGGGTAAAATGAAGACCCAGATTGTTGAGGGCAATATGCTGACTCTATCAACTGCTTATAGAGAGGTGTAAAGCACTGTGAAGTGGTATATAAGTCTAAGTGCTATTGGTATTTTTCCTAGGTCTCATGCGGTAACTGTGATGCATGACCTATGGAAGAAAGCCTTGTGTGGCCAGCAGCTACTTGGTGAAAAGTCAGGGTGGACATACTTGGTCAGGAGTAAGAGAACAAAGACAGCAAAGGTCAATTAGGGTGGCAAGGGCTGTGGAGAGCAGAAGGATAAGATGGCATAGATGAAGGAAGATAGACTGGTGGGGAGAGGAGTTAGCCCCGTGTGGTCATAAGTATGGGAGGGCTGCCAAGTGCCCAAATTTTCTTCCCATGACTGGGGGCACTGCAATGGCTGTAACTTCAGGGGCCAATCTTAGACCCCTTTGTTCAGCACTGTCATGAATTTGAACAGTTGCTGACCCAATGGTGGTAAATTGAAGACTACCTACATACAGTGCAGAGAGTAAGTTTTCCTTCCTTTTGGGGATGGGATGGGATGGGTTTTCTTTGTTTCTTTCGCTTTTTTTTGCAATGGCTGTGGTTTTTATGGTAAGCTCTTTTGTTTTATTGAGTCTTAATTTTGTTAGCTTCATCTCTTACATTCTCTGCCTAATAGTTTCCATGGTTGTACAGGGAGCTGTTTCGCTGAACAATATCTTTTGGATATGCACTCTCTTGCCTGCAGATGTAAAGAAGATTTGCTTTGGGTTTGGTTCTAGCTAGCAAAGCCTGCAAAGAGCCTTCAATAATCCAAGCTACAGGAGCTTTTTATCAGCAAAAGGAGCCCCAAACATAAGCGGAAATGAGTCTCTTCTATTAAGTAATAAATATGAGGAGTTTAACCAGCCAGGGCTAGACAGACAAAATGATATTTTTGCCTTACCTCTCTTATTGCAATGTGGAACAGTGGCACAGTTACAGCAAAATGAAGAATTGTCAATATTGGACTCAGCCTCTAAATTACCCTGGGCAATATTCACTTCTGAAAACCTGATGGTCAAACAGTATATATTAACTCTGAAAACAAAGTTGTGTTTCTGCAAGAGCTGTCTGACATCACAGAGATGTTAGACAAGCTCCACAGCTCCTTGATCCATCTTGCTAGGTCTTTGAAATAGAAGGTTAAATTTGAAGTAAGCAGAAAGGGTTTATTCCTTTCTTTAAAATCTGAATATAAATTAGAAGGCAGTAGTCAAAGTTGCTATTGAATAAAGCCTCAAAGCACTTCCAACTCTTGTGCTTTACTATTTGTTCATTGCTCCTCATTAAGAGTAATAATATAAGCAAGAGAATATCTATTGCATTCTTTGGGTGAACCATTATGCTGTCAAATGTACCAAATACATGTAGGACAAGCCAGCAATGGTTATAGAATTTTGCTAAAGCTTAGCAACTCAATTATCCCTTTAAATCTACATAAAAAGAGGATGTTTTTGACTCTGTTCCAAGTGTATCCATATTCTGTCTTTCAATATTAGATCACTGATAAGGAATGTGGAAAAATCAGCCTAGAACCAATCCTTCCAGATGTACAGGAAAAAAATGTGATTTTTAAGGACTAATAAAGTGGCTTTGAAACCTAGAAAAAATAAGGAAGCAAACTGTCACCCTTTTTAAAAACTCTCAAGAAGATCATTTATTTGTTCAAAACCCCAAGAAGCAGGAGGAAATTCTCAAAAAATTAGTCAACTTAAAACTTTAGCTATCATCTATATAATACCTTGTAAATTGAAATAAGATTCATTCTGGTTTACAGGAGGTATCTATAGATTTCTACAGGTAATCTGCCTAATACCTACTGGAAAAAGCTCGCGCTGCTCCCTTAATTGTCTGAATGGCATCAAATTCAGTTGTCTTCCCTATAAGCAACCTCTCTGAAAGGAAAAGTGAGGATGACACCATTTACATGAAAAACTATTCAGTTGAAATAAAGAAGGAAATGTTATTAACTCTTCCCCTGGCACATCCATTGTGTTTACAATGTCATCTCTTAATTTTGAATAACTTTATATTAAATCAAGTCTTTTATTAGATCAGTAGGATGTCCAGGCTCAAATGGGTGAAGACATGGTAATTCATGTCAAGTCGACTACCATTTGCTCATATTTTTTTTCAAGAGAAATAGAAATGTGAGTCACTGAAGCTTGAAAGTTTAATGTTGTCATCATGGTGGGCACCTACAAGTACCAAGAAGGGGTGCCACTGAAGGCCTTAGTATGATACATTCAGATAAGCCATGTTTAATTGGCTCCAACGTGAATACATAGTGCCTGCCCCCAACCGCATTTTGAATCTGTCAGTAGACATTCAATATATATAATGATGTATGGACCTCATTGAGGAAAGCATCTAAAACCAGTCTCTATGTTCCCTGGTGTGATTACCTTAAGGGCCTGGGGGCTTCAACACCAGTCTTGAGTCGAGTGTTGAATTGCTACTTATATATTTTAATAACATTTCCTTTATTGAGATGCTTCTACCTCCATTCACTCACTACTGTAAAGACCATGGAATAATTGATTCTCATTTTTCCAAATAGCAATCAAATACTATCTTTTTTATCCTAAACAGATCAGCTGAGGAAAATATGATGGGAAGCCTACCTTTTGGGGTTAATGTAGAGGCATTTTTATTGATTTCTTAATGGCTTCTTCAATTCTATCTTTGAACATTAGCTACTTATAGATTAATAGCAACCTATCTGGCTATAGTCACTAAAATAGAAGAACAATGAACTCTCCTGTTCACCACAACTCTCAAGATCAAGTAAATTCTCACTAGGTAAAGGACATGAGAATGGAAGCTCTAGTATCTCAGACACTTCATCTATAATGAACTGTCTACTAGCTAATGCTATCTTCTAGCTACTACTACTATCTACAGTACCTCAGGCCCAAGTATTACATCATGTTTTTATTCAAGAGTACATGTACCAAAGGCAAAATTAGTTAGAAAAAAAACCCAAGGCTCTTACAGCTACTGATTTTAATTACATCCAAATATATTATAGAAGAAAAACGTATATAAATCCCTGTTAAAAAGGGAGAGGAAGATCAGAACGATAACTGGAAAACTTTATTTTGGTATTTTGTCTTACCTGCCTTCCCAAAAGAGATTATTGGTTCATTTAGTATCATTCCTCAGAGGAAGATCAGCATGATCAACCCTGTCATGTTCTATTTAGCAATAATGCTAGCTCCATACCGATACTAGACATTTTTCTTAGAATATTCTCAGCTGGACTTCTTGTGAACCCTTTCTAATGCTGCTAAACTTATTACTCAGTTAAAACAAGGCAAAACTGTAGAGGTGACCTACTTCTGATAGAATTGTTTAAGGCAAACATTAACTAGTGGGCACTCATCCTGGCTAATCTATTTATGCATATTTATATTCATTCCAGATGCTAGCAGGCTGGAATAAATTTATCACTGTCCTGTTGCATAAAAAAAAGGAGACAAAAGCATTCTATCTCATGCTACTGCTCAATTAGTCTGGCGAGTATATAAATAAGTTGTATGACAAATGCCTTATGGAATACGGTTGAAGGGAATATCATAGGATAAAATTTTAACAGAAGAATAGCCATCTTTAGGAAAGATAGGCCAACTTGCTGTTCTTCTGAATTTAGTTATAAAGTATGCTGCTCCACCTGTGAACAATTATATGTTGACTTCACAAATTTAAAGGCAGCTTCTGAAGCAGTCCTCAGAAACAGATCCTGGAGAAAATCGCCTTCTTCACTGACAGATGTGGCCATATTTAATTACTTAACACCATAAGAACAATATAGTTCAAGTCTGATGGGGTATTCTCTAGTTTTCCCTTCTCTATCTGTTCAGAAAGGAGTGAAATAGTGCTGTATTTTTGGAACCTTCTTTTTTAATTTATACATCAACTGTGTTTAGTGCAAGACCTCTCAAGATCAGATTTTCCTCTACATTTTGATTGGTAGAGCCATTTTATTGTAAGCAGATGACTCAGCCATCTCACCTATATTTTAATGGTCCAGAAACAGAGCCTCAGAAATCTTGCTTTTTCATGGAGACAAAGACCTCTTCACCAATCCTGATAAAACCAAAGTAGTTTTTCTATTATCTAAAATACCCTATCACCCTTGGAAACTAGAAGTCATCATTATTATGGGTACTGGGTAAAATGAGGACCCATATTGTTGGGGGCAATATGATGACTCTGTAAACTGCTTAGAGAGGGCCGTAAAAGCACTGTGAAGCAGTATATAAGTCTAAGCGCTACTGCTATTATTTAAGTCATTCAAATACCTCAGGGTCTCTTTTTCTGCCTCAAAGACAAACAAGAATCACCTTCTGGTGAGGGTCATTTGTGAATCCCAGTTTACAATTTGTTGCTCACAATCATAATAAACGTATGTTTATCATAATAAACACATCCTGGCAGCAATTAGGATATATAAAGTGGTCATAAGCAGTGGTGGGATTCAAATTTTATTACTACCGGTTCTGTGGGTGTGGCTTGGTGGGCATGGCAGGGGAAGGATACTGTAAAATCTCCAGTCAGAGGTGGTATTTGCCAGTTCTTTGAACTACTCAAAATTTCTGCTACTGGTTCTCCAGAACTGGTCAGAAATTGCTGAATACCTCCCCTGGTCGAAGGTATTTGATCCGTAGTCCGTAGGCCTCCAAATGTTGTGTAGCAACTCCTTGAGAAATTGTTCAATTTTTTTATCTCTTTTATCTATATCCTGCTATGTAGCCAACAATTTATTGCAGCTGGAATTTGGCAAGATTTCAAAAGAAGCTCATACATGGCTTTGCTTCCAAAATACTAGATTACTTTGAGACTTATTTCAGCATTGATCCTTTGGGGTAATGTCTATGATGGATCACTGAAAAAAATTCAGATTTGATGTCCTGTACCCTTTCCATTTATGAGCTTGACAACTACCACCACTGAACTTAATTTAATTCAATTACAATTATTTATCTCTAAATTGGCTGGCCAAGCTTGTATCATATAATATTTTTAAGGCTTCTAAAATTTATTCAGCTTTCTGTTTTATGCAACACAAGTGACAATTATTAATTTTAACATTTTAGTAAAAATAGAAGTTAAACCACCTACTGACAACTATGTCAGAAAATGCTGCCTTGTTGATATTATAATTTAACGTCAACCTTAAGAAATGAATAAAAATAATCTCTGTTCGCTGGCAGCTTCAACTCAATTACCTGCTTTGTATAATAGAACTTTAGCCGAAGGTTTTTTATTTGCATCAGTAAGTTTTGCATTAGTAATCATATGTATTATCAATTTGTTTATTTTACAGTTATTTGTGATGTTTCTCTCTTATTTTATAGGCATCTAGAAATAAGACACATTTTATTTCTATGTTTAAGTTCAAATATATATTGTATATTAGATAATATTAATAAACAGATTGGCAAAAGTGGTTAGATGGAAGCCTCTCCTCAGTGCAAAACACATGAAAGCCCACTTGGGAGTTTACAAAACAGCACCTGAAGAACTCACAGACTGTGAAGAACAAACTCTAAGTGGGCTTTCATGTGTTTTGCAATGAGGAGAAGCTTCCATCTAGCCACTCGTCCATAAAGCCCAGATCTGTGGGTGGCTGCAGTAATGGTTGTCCTTCTGGAACTCTCCCAACTCCATACCAGGTCTCTGGAGCTCAATCAGAGAGATCATTGGGTTTTTGGTCACTTCTCTTACTAAGGCCCTTCACACACACCCCCGATGGCTCAGTTTGATCAGGCAACCAGCTCTTGGAAGAGTCCTGATTGAGCCAAACTTTTTCCATTTCAGGATTATGGAGGCCACTGTGCTCTTAGGAACTTTCAGTGTAACAGAAATTTTATTGTAGCCTTCCCTAGATCAATGCCTTGTAACAATCCTGTCTCTTGAGCTCTGCAGGCAGTTTCTTTGACCTCATGGCTTTTGTTCTGTTACAGTATGTTGTCAGCTATAGAGAGGTGTGTGCCTTTCCAAATCATGTCAAATCAATTTAATTTACTACAGGTCAACTCCATCCAAGGTGTAGAAACATGTCAGGAACGATCAAGAGAAATGGGAGTCACTGTAGCTAAATTTCATGTGTTGTTGCAAAGGATCTGAATACTTATGTCAATGTGATGATTTCAGTTTTTCTTTTTAATAAATTTACAGTCATTTCTAAAATTCTGTTTTTACTTTGTCATTACGGGGTACTGAGTGTAGATTAATGAGAAAAAAATGAATTTCAACAACTGTAGAATCAGGCTACAGCACAACACAATTGACAAAAATGAAGGGGGTCTGAATACTTTCTGAATGCACTGCAAGTCTAAGTGCTGTTGCTATTCTATACAATTAAGGATTTTTCTATTCGCAAAATGAAACTAAGAATGGAAATTTCTATTAGGTCTATATGATAGCTCGTTCATTTGTTTGTCTGAAACATTCAGCTCATAAACATTTCAGATGATATGTCTCCCCACATACATGACTGGAGAGATATAAATAAATTAAATGAAAATGTTAAAGTAGGAAAATCATGGTACTTTCCAAATGACCTAAAGTGGCGATAATACAGGATTCACACTAATATGAAAGCCAACATTTCCCAAAGGCTCCACTTCTGCCTAAAATACCCAATGTCATCAAAATGATGTCAACACAGATTGGGAGATTATTCAAAGCAAACAGATGGTAGGAAATTAATAACATCCAAGTTTTTGCATTGGCACTTTAGCAAAATTATGGTAGAGACACACCAAATATGGAAAAGTCTCCAGCATGAAGGTTGAATCCAATCAAACAAATTTCCCTAACCAATCCTCAGAGCCTCCAGAGTGCTCGCTTAACTTTTTAAACACTCTGTCCCTTTCAGAAACAGTAATTCAAGGGACTTACTTCGAAGTGGCTATTAATTCCTACACATACCATATGCGCACACACAAACACACCGAATACAGAAATTGAATCACTATAGCCCATGATTTCAGATGTTCCAAGTGCTGTTTTCCTGGCTGGGAAAACAGAAGAAGCACAAAGCTGAGTCTGAAAGCCCTCAGTCAAAGCAGGCCTGCCTAGAAGTGACAATCCCTTCTTGAGTCTCATAACATTCATGGATAGGGAGGCAGTGATATTATCTGTCTCTTCACAAAAAAAAAAACCTGGAATAAAAATTCATAGCAAATTTGAGTTTACTAGACACAACTGTGGATTTACAAGTTGTGCAGGCCTATTTTAAACAAGTGATATTAAACACTTTTTTCCACATTCACCTTGATTAAAGCAACCACATTTTGTTAACAAAACAATTCTTACCATCTGAAAACTTCTGGTAGAATGAAACTCACACTGCATCATATCAAAGAAAATGGGAATTGTAGCTTTTCTCAGCTCAGTTTCTGGAATCAAAGTCATTTCTAACATGGGCCCCACCATCTCAGGAATGAACTTGATTTTATGCTGACCTGTTGGGAGAAAAAAACTGAATGTAAAAATAATAATAATAACTTTCTTATTTTGAGCATAGTAAATAGATCAATTCTTGTCTATGTAGAGACTGTATTTGTTATGTATGAAAACTACAGTCCATGATTATAAGGAGTAGGACTTCTGTGCAAAAGGATGAATCTCAATTGGATTAGGCCATTCTTTTTTATAGCAATAAAAATTAAAATTCAATTAAAATTAATGTTTTCTTCCTTAGAAGATGCATTTCTTGATCACAGGACAAAATGAGAGAATACACTGAAAGAATAGGTTTTGTTCCTCTTTTATATATGATCTATCATAAAAAGAGAAAAAATTGTATGTATTATTTCAGACCTGATCTATCTATTAATTCTGGATAGATGCTGGGGTAGTGTTGCTATTGGAGGTAAGAACTGGGTACATTATTGAATTCTGATGCATTCTTACATTAATATATTGATCACAGGTAACAGTGCGGAATTCTGTTCCATTAAAAATAAGTTTCAGAGGTATTATGTGAAATTTGTGTGGTTTGTGGGTATGGGTGTTTGTATTAGATAATTTCTATCTTTCATGGTGGCACAGTGGTTAGAATGCAGTATTGCAGGTTAACTCTACTCAATACCAAGAGTTTGATTTTGACCAGCTCACGGCTGATTCAGCCTTTCATCCTTCCAAGGTCTGTAAAATGAGGACCCAGATTGTTGGGGGCAATATGATGACTCTGTAAACTGCTTAGAGAGGGCTGTAAAGCACTGTGAAGCGGGATATAAATCTAAGTGCTATTTGCTATTGGCATTTCAATTCACAATAGAGAATTTTCTTGGCTCAGCAGTGTGCTACTAATATACATAGATTGCTTTTAACATTGGTGCACTTTGTTTTAATGCTTTAAATGCGGCACACTTTCTACAAATATATAGAAAATTTTGCCTCTGAATTTCTAATGTCTTTAAAGAATTCTCATGTTTATTTTACTGAACATCCTAGCTAGCAATCTCAGCATCCTCAGTGATGAGCCTTCAAGTAAATTAGGAAGTGTTTTTTTTAAAATATGAAAGAATTGTAAGGATTTATTTCTGTAACTTCATTGTTGTAACCAATTCTCCTGTACCCTGCCTATGAACTCAGATATAACACACATTATGAGGTCACCACATTCTTTGTTAGGACCACTATCTATGCCAGGAAGCTACTTTTATTTCACAAAGATTTATGTTTAATAATGGAATTTCAAAGAGTACAGAAAATTGAGTAGTTTGAAATAAATCTGCTAAAGAAATATGTTGCTGTGATGATTCATTTAAGCCTCATATTACCTTTTTTCCACTCTGTAGCACTTGATCTAAAACTATTTCAGAAGCTTTCTTATTCATTTCAGTTAAGAAGAAAAATCCACAATTGAAATGCTCCATTTTCATTAAAGAGGCAAAGTGAAGGGAAAAAACAAGCAGACAAGCCACAATCACAAGGAGGAATAAGAGGGTATGTTTGCAATGGATATATGTACAGAAAATAAAAAAAATAATTAAATTCAATTTCAAAATGTGTTTAGATCCAAGTAAACTTGTGGGTCTCTTTGGGCATGCTCTAAGCCTAACCCTTTCTTAATATTTAATTGAAGCAAACTAAAAATCAATGAAGGAAAGATTATCTTTCTGTGAAGACTGAGTCATGGTGGCACAGTAGTTAGAATTGCAGGCTACTTCTGCTAACTGCCAAATGCCAGATGTTTGGCAGTTCGAGTCTTACCGGCTCAAGGTTGACCCATCCTTCCATCCTTCCAAGGTCAGTAAAATGAGGACCCAGATTGTTGGGGGCAATATGCTGACTCTGTAAACCTCTTAGAGAGGGCTATAAAGCACTATCAAGTGGTATATAAGTACTATTGCTAATATAATTTACAAAAATGGTACACCATGGCTAATAAAACAGAAAGGGTAATTGGAAAAGATTAGAATGTGTATGATCACATTAAAATCCTTCCCTTCTTCCTAAAGGTTATTTACACGATCAGTTTATCAGTCTCACTATATTTTGCGCTTCAAACATTAGGGCAAAAATCAGTCATGTTCAGACTGTAGGAAAAAACATTGTTCTAAGCAGGAAGGAGATTTAGCTGTAGATACAACCCATGTCTGATTTACTAACCAAATTCCTTTGGGAATGTAAATTTGGCCCACGGTCTCTTTACAAAGTCCCAACTTGCTCGTTTTTGGGCCCACCATATGTTTTTGGTCACAAGTGAGTTCCATAATCACACACATATTTTCAAATGCATTTTACTTCCTCTCTCTGTGTGTGTGTGCGTGTGTGTAAGATGTTGATTAATAACTTAGTAAACCCGCCTGTGCAAATTTATCTGTTGTTGAGCAAAGTGTTTTGGAAATGAATTTTTTTCATCAGTGGTGGGCCACAGTTTCTATTAGAAGAGGATACAGCCTAAAGCCATCCATCAGTATTGTGACTCTCATACATCTTTTATACCTCTTTAAATTGCACAATTCTGTTAGGCATCAGTCCCTTCTTTAGAATACAGTGACTTTAAAAATATATTCATTCATTTATTTAAAATATTCATCTCTTCAGACGACTCTGGGCAGCTTCCAAATAAAATAATTAATTAATTAAGTTTTGCTGCTCTTATTTCAAGTTCTAATCAGAATCTAATCAAGTTTTAAACATCAATACTGGATTTTTGGTTGTCTTTACCCTTTTATTTGGAGTGGCTGTTTCAAATTGTTTCCCAAGAAGATCCTGTCTAATGCTGATCAGGATTTTAATTTATTTTGAGCAGAATGTTTATATGTTTTACAGTTCTTGAAGCCAGACAAACTGATTTATTCTTGGAAAAGCGCTGAAAGTAATGTATATTATAAACATGGATGTTACATGCTCAGGCAAACAGTATAGTCAATATTTAGCATTACTGCAAACTCTGAATAGCAAATAAAAAATATTCAAGTTTTATATGCTCATAAGAGAAGATATATTGAGTAAACAGGGAAAAGAAGGGATAAGGGAAAGAGAATGGAATGATTAGAATTTTGCAAATATTTGGTTGTAGATTCCACTTGAATATATTTTCTTTAAATATATTATGATTTCAAAGATAGAAATATAATTTTCAATCATTATGAGAAAACTCTTTCACTGATATCTTTCAACTTCCTGACGACAGTTAAATTTCTGCAATATATGAATAATTGGGAATACATATGTCCTTAATCCCTCATTTTGTGAAATTGAACAGTTTGGAATCCAATGTGACAGAAATCATATAATATATATATATATATATACACATATGATCCTTACTGTTTTTTCTTGGCATCTATTATTTTTGATTAAAACTTATTTGCAATAAAAGACAAAAATAATAAATTCCATACAGTCAAGGGAAAAATAGGAAAGTAACAAATAATTAAAATGGGTTTTTTGGAGAAAACAAAAGTTTTTGGTTTTTTACTCAGGTATCACCTAAGAGGAAACATGTAATCTTTTTGTCTTATCATGCATGATTATGAGTCAGAAAATGATTTATTGGTTCAATGCAACATGTGGTGTACCAGGGGCAAACCAGAAGCTTTGTGAAACTTTTCATTTCTATCACGGAAGATGAGCAAAATTGATTCTGGATTGGACCAATCTGAAATCTTCTAAAACAGACAAAGGCAAAGTGTATTATGGTGGGCAAAAGTAAAGGCTGTCCCATGAGATGAACTAAGGATACTTGGTAAGTATTTTGCATGAGAGAATTGTCTTCCAAATAGACCCACGGCATATCAAACAGGAATTTTGTAAACAAAAATCCAACTGAATGTCAGTGTCAAAGTCCAAATGTTTCAAATTTAACCATTTTTTTCCTGGGTAAGAGTCAAAATAGTAAATAATAGAGGGAGATAAAATATCATATTTTTCGAACAATAAGACGCTCCAGACTATAAGACACACCTAGCTTTTGGGGAGGAAAACAAGAAAAAAAATATCTGCCTCTGCCTCCCAGCAATTTGCCTCCTTGCAGCAAACAGCAAACAGCCTGGTCAGCTTCAGCACAGCCTGATTTAGCACAAGCAGCTGATTGGAGGTTGGATCAACGATCAACTGTTCCAGGCTGCAGGGATCGCCACCACCCATCATTGCTGTCACCATCCATCATCACCACCCATCGCCACCTCTGTGCACCCCATGTTCAGTCTTTGCATGTCCAGTGTTTGGCCTCCATGTGTCCCATTTTTGGCCTCTGTGCATCCCATTTTTGGCCATTCCAGGTGGCAGGGATTGCTACCACCGCCACCTATTACCACTGAATGTGCTAAATCAGGTTATACTGAAGCTGACCACACAGTTGGCTGTTTGTTGCAAGGAGGAAAATTGCTGGGAGGCATAGACCGAAGGGTGGGGGCTGGTGGGTAGTCAGGGTTTGGCAACATTCGCTCTATAAGACAAACAGACATTTCCTTCCACTTTTTTTGGGGGGGGGGAGGGGAGTGTGTCTTATAGACCAAAAAATATGGTAGTAAATTTTTAAAAAATAGATTGGCCAAGATCTCTTTTTTTAAATGTAGGCATGTAGTTGTTTTCAGCTACAGCATGGAGACCTAGGTATTATCAGAGAGGTGTTAACTTAATGAAGGATTTTAGCAGACATAATTACATATGAGTCTACAAAGGAGTTAGACCAGTAATGGGATTTGGGTAATGAGAGTAGCAAATCTATCCTCCATATAAGAGGCACTGAATGACCTTGACTCTAAAGACTTTTATGTCTACTGGGATATGGTTATTTTCACTCTGATGTGCAAAATGAAAGATAGCTTTTCAAAGCCTGTGGGCTTAAACAGGAATGACCCTAAGTACTTTTGTTTATTTACTAGACAACCTGTCACCCTTTAGGTCATCCTTTCAGAGATATTTCCTAACCAGATTCCTCAATGTCTTCAACAGCAGTGACAGAACTTCTAACATACTGCATTCACTGGGATACATTCAGAAAATGTTATCTGCCCATGTTGAAAATAGCTCATGTTGAACTGTATAGCACAAATCATGCTTATGACATTTTGCATTATGTTACAAACTGTTTTATGATAATGTTTATATCATAAATATTTATAACATTTGCCAATTTTCAATTCCACAAGAGCAATTGCTCCTAGATCTTGGATGAATTCTGTCAGTTAGCCCATTTGAAGTTCCTAACGTTTTGACTTATGGTACACCATTTTTCCCAGTTAAAAATTATAGCCTCATACATACATACATACATACATACATACATACATACATACATACATACATACATACATCTATCTACCTACCTACCTATCATCTATCTCATCTATTTATCTAAGTCTGTCTTTCTCCCCTATCTAATCTATTACATCCATTCCTATCTATCTATCTATCTATCTATCTATCTATCTATCTATCTATCTATCTATCTATCTATCTATCTATCATCTTATTTGTATGGGCAGCATACAGTGCTTGATTAGAAAATTATAAATGTATAAAATATTCACACTAAAAATAACTATTAAAAATAACACAAAACAGGACACAATGATACTAACCACAATAAGGAAACCATCACAAAATCTTCTAAGTTCCTTGAGACTCCCATGCCAGATAACATAGGCAGGTTTTAAGGGATTTGTGAATGTTAAAAGGATAGAGCTAGCCTGACTTTCTGGGGGAATATTCATTCAAGTTCATTCGAGGCTTAGAAACTTATCTTAAGGTAATTAAATACACTCGTTTACTGGATGCTGAGGGAATTAATTTTCCAGGAAAGCTGGCAGTAGAAAGTTTATTTGGAGGAAGTGACTATTTAGGTTTTTATTATTGTAGCGATGACGAGTTCCTCTTCTCTGCAATACTAGGCAGGAACACAAAGGCCATTTTATCAGCTCATAATTTACCATTATCCTGACAAAAATCAGAGATATTCAATTTATATCATCATTACTACATCGTGGCTTTCTTTATGAATAAAAACACAGTAGTTTAAATTCATAAATTGCAATCCTGCAATTAAATACCTCTGCACATCAGCAGGCATTGTATGTGTTCATATGTACCAGATGTCTACTTTAATTTAAACATTACAATGAAATAATTTTCTATGGCAGTTGACATTTTCTTTCTACTGAACTGCTAGCTATTTTTTAAAAAATAAGAATCCAATATCTGTGCAGTAATATTTTTAATGCATCTTGCAGAGTTTCTCTCCCCAATTCTGTTTTGCTTTTACATAAAGCCACTGGGAGAGATCATTCACTGACATGGGATTACGTATCATCAGTATGCTGCTGCTGCTATTTATACATATATGTCCAACCCCCAGTCAGGTGATGTTATCTCAATTCTGTCCCAATATTGGGAGGCCATGGGAATCACAAAGGGGGTCTGGTTCAACCTGGCAAATCTTCGTGGTTTTGAGTTTGGCCCACTCCATTTCTCCACATCCATTTCTGGGATTTTTTTCATCCTTGGCTCCAGATAGGATTATACTTCCCTACTGAATGTTATACTTAATTTGGAGGTTGTCCTGAGTTGCGGCTCCTGTTGGAAAGCAGGTGGCAGTTGTGGCTAGAAGGACCTTTATAACACTTTTGTGGGTTTCTTTTTATGAATCAGTTGCACCTGTTTCTGGATTGGGAATATCTGTTCGCGGTTACTCATGCTTTAGTCATTTCCTGGTTGAATTTTTGCAGTACATTCTACATGGGGCTGCTCTTGAAGACCATCTGAAAACTACAGCTGGTCCAGGATGTGCCTCAGTGCACCCAGAAAACATTGTAACTTTTCAGCTACACTGCCTCTCAGTAAGCTTCTGGGGTGCAATTCATGGATTGATTCTTTTCCTGTGCATTTAGCAAAAATGGTAGATTAGCAGTAATAAATGAATAAGTAGATAAAGAAATAGTCTTGTATTGATGTAGTATGGTATCTGTTTTTGTTATTCTTTATTTTCTTTTTATTATATCAGTCAGAGTCACAAATTGTGACAGGGCTGGTTTATGTTGATGTAAATAAAAATGAATTGTCAGAATTTTTAGCTTTATTGCCCAAGGATGTTGGAATAACTTTATTACCAGTTTACTACTTGGTAATCTTTTTACCTAATGATATAAAAAAAACATCCTGTTTGTTTTAAATATTAGATGGTGCATGTTCTTCATAAGTGCCTGCTTATCTCATAGGAGTGCTGGAAAGTGATCAAGTGCTAACTTGAGAGATATCTTTTTGTTTAGTTATGGAGAGGTTTGGGATAAACAAAAACTGAATTGTGATCTGGTCTGGTCCTGTTTTAGAATGTTTAAAAATTATTTGTATTTGTTTATTAAATGTGTGTGCTTCCTGACTACCAACAACTCCCATATATAATTTTGAATATATCTTAAGTTTGTAATCAATTATTTCATTGCTTTTATTTTATTATTGTGTTCAATGATAGTATTTTGTTAGTGAAGAAAAAAAATGCTGGTTAGGAACAGTATGGATAAATAAATAAATCCATCACACACACACACACACACACACACACACACTCACCTACACACATTGCAAATATGCCTATTAGCTTTAGTTATGGGAGACTAGAAAATCGAAAAGACTTGGGGAAAAAAGTCATGTTGGCGTATAGTTCCTATATATTGTCCTTAGGCACAGTCATTCAATTTTGACAGTAAGATAAACTCCTCCTTGTCTTTTATAGTACTCTAGTGTTAGTTCATAACACTGTACCTTATTAATCTTGGACATGTTCAGATGACATATACTGTTAGGCTTCAAGGCTACATAGATATCACCATTCAATAATTTGCACTAAGAATTATATACAGTCAATGCTAGACTCTTCCTCTATTCCCAGAAGCCAGGAATAGCCTAAAAACAACTAATTTTATATTCACATTCCTCCTACATGCTTAAAAAAAAGTGACAGGCAGAGCGGCAAATTTAACACTCAATCTTCTGCAACCAGCAGTAATATCCAATTACTTATAGTGGCTGTGAATTTTAAATTTCTTCCAGAATGTCTTTTTCCAGCTTACTAATTATGATCTTGACAGTATTAAGGCAGGGAAGTTGTAGATCAAATGTCAATAATTAGTTCACGGTACTCTTTCATCGATTACTGTATTAGGATTATTCAACTGTCTTTCCGTAAATATTGAAAATAGCAATACTGCCTCTATCTGAAAAATAGATTTATATAATATCATCAACTTGATATTATGTCAAATCTGTTAGGTCAACACTTTGAAAACTGAAGTTCTGGTTGAAGATGAGTAATAAACTGAGTGCAAAATTAAGTTAGAAACCCATGAGGGCATAATAGACCCATGGATGATGTTACTACACATTTAATGATTAGGTGAAGAAATAACATCATGTTTTCCCTAAAAAGGAGAAAACATGGAAGGTAAACTCATATGGTCTTTTTGTTCAAATCAGTGATGAATGAAAATGCTAATGTTTGCAAAAAAAATGAATGAAAAATAAAAATATCTGCAAACCATGCCATATATATACATGTTTGTATATGCAATTTCTTTTACCCCCTGTCTTATAACGATGACTTTGGATGGTCTACAAGAATTAAAACCAAAATAACAATCCAAATAACAATTGTTCAAGATCACAAAAAATAATGAGATTCCAATTTAAAATACCAATAGGAGCAAAGCTCGTGTAACCTTTCAGCATTCATACAAGACCTGTTCTTCATAAAAAGTAATGCCGAGGATAAACTTTATGAAGGGCAATAGTCTTACAATGATTTAGAGAGATTGCCTTTGAAAAATGCCAAGATGAAGTGAACGGAAGGACATTTACAAAATCCTGTGCTGTTCTGCCAAAGGAGGGTGCCTGAACAAAACTGACGAGAAATTATTATAGAGAAGAGAAGCCATCTGAAACACCAGACATCCCAAATTCAGTATTAACTGACATAATATAATTAAAAAGGAATGAATGACATAAAAATCCTGCTGTATTCTGCACTTCAAGTAAATCATAGCGCAATTACAGAACTCCTGCTTAAGGCTCCTCCAGTGCAGCTTAGAGAGATTCAGTATTTTGAATAACTAAAAGCTTATAATTGGATGAAACCTCAAATATAAATTCATCCCATCCAAATCAGGAAATCCTGACAGATTACCAGCTAGACTTTTTAAAAACTCTGGCAAATGAGAACTCGAAACACGTTGTTCCATAAATTAATAACTTGCACCATCAGGAAGTTGTGTTTTAATCCTTCCTTCCTTCCTTCCTTCCTTCCTTCCTTCCTTCCTTCCTTCCTTCCTTCCTTCCTTCCTTCCTTTCCTCCCTCCCTCCCTAATCTTGACCCTTCTTTCTTTTTCTTTTTTCACCTTCCTATTCTCGAACTCTTTGGGAAGTTCCCAAAGAGGCAATTAGTCTTGAGTCCTGGTGACTACTTGGAGGTTTTTTTTTTAAAGCAGGATTGTGAGAAGTAGTGTGCATTTGCCTTTTATTTAGCATTGAGGAGAGTGACTGGCCCAAAATTACCCAGTTGGCTTCATGTCTAAGGCAGGATAAGAACTCATGGCCTCCCAATTTCAAGCTGGGAGCTTTAACCAAACTGTTCTCAAGTTTGTATCATAAATTTCATTAATTATATAACAACACTGTGCAACTTAAAGATAGCTATATTATTTTATCTTAAAATCATGTACAGTAAGTATACTTAACACCTAACAAAAAAGACCAGGTATATCCCAGTCTTCAGAAAGAAGAAAAAAAAATAAGCAGCCACCAATTGTCAGCTTTTTAGGAATATTTTATAAGATTGACAGAATATATCATTGAACAATCTGTTTCATATCCATTCTTCTGCTTCAGGACAAGCCCACACTTTCCACTTTCTGTACTGTACTTTTTCACATTTCTGCAAACCTCCCCCATATCTATTTTTGTGTGTTTCTTATTGTTTACTTATGTGAACCTGATCTCCTGAACAGGTTTGATTCATTTAATCAAAAGACTTAATTCTAAGCAATGTAATTATTATCAAGATAAAGGTAACCAGTAACAACAAATAGCATCGCAAGGTGCAATGATTCTAGGAATCTGAAGGTGTTCGTTTGTTTTCAAGATCAGGTTTCAATGTTTATACTATGACTGTTTGCTTTTTGATCACTATTAACCGAGAAAAGAAAATAATCAGAAGTTCTGAAGGGGTCTCGCTTTTCCACCGTTCAACAAAGTTTCTTCTAGAACAGATATTTTCTCTATTACTATAGAATTCCTAATTCGAAATAGAACATGCCCTCCGAACATCCATCCTGCACACATAAAGGTTATTTACTTTTCGATGATACTAAAAACAATAGATTGATTCAGCAACATTTAGGTGAATGTCAAAAAAAGCAATAGTTACTTTATAATTCTTAGAGATCGATATTTCAATTATATGCACTGCTGAAGGTGCAGGCTGATGGACACCATCAAGCATTTTGGCACAAAATGTGGAAAGGTTTAGCATTTAACAATCATGACGTGTTTGTCCTCTGTCTCTTTCCAAATTATTTTTTTTTTAATTTTTTTTTTTTTTTTTTTTTTTTTTTAATATTTTTTTTTTTATTTTTTTTTTTTATTTTTTATTTTAAATTTTTTTAATTTTTTTTAATTTAATTTTTTAATTTTTATTTTTTAATTTTTTTTTTTTTTTTTTTTTATTTTTTTTTTTTTTTTTTTTTTTTTTTTTTTTTTTTTTTTTTTTTTTTTTTTTTTTTTATTTTTTTTTTTTTTTTTTAAATTTTTTTTAAATTTTAATTTTTTTTTTTTATTTTTTTTTTTTTTTTTTTTTTTTTTTTTTTTTTTTTTTTTTTTTTTTTTTTTTTTTTTTTTTTTTTTTTTTTTTTTTTTTTTTTTTTTTTTTTTTTTTTTTTTTTTTTTTTTTTTTTTTTATTTTTTTTTTTTTTTTTTAATTTTTTTTTTTTTTTTTTTTTTTTTTTTAAATAAATTTTTTTTTTATCACGGTTCTAGAGATATATTCAAGTTATGAAAGAAGTACATTCCAGGTAGTGAATAAAATAATAAAGAACATTATAAGAAAAATGTGTTAGAATAAAGCCTTTTCACCAAAATCTATAAATTTAAATATTGTTTCCTTTAAGTGTTATATGCTTTCTATAATATTTATAAATAGTATCGTCATTCAATAGACTTAAGGATACCAATGAACTTGAAGCAACAAAGGGAAAAAAAGAAACAGTTATATATTTTAAATACTTAAAAACAAAGCCAAGATTAATATTAGATTGCAATCTCCTACAGCTCAAAAGAACTGTTCATCCTGTATACTAATGAATAAATTTCAGGAAAGGTAATTTTGGAAATTAGTTAATGGATATAAACTACTGTAATCTGTCACATCAAAATTCTCTGTCAATGGTTTTGCCACACAAGCCATAACAATAAAAAGCCTATTGTATTTATATTTTCTATATGTCAACTACATATTTACAGAGTAATACAGAAATAAATATGCAATTATATATTCACAAAATTTGTAAATCAAGAATAAATTCACAAAAGCAATATATCTAAGGATCAAATATTGTGATTCTTACCCAGATTATACCACATATCCCGAATCTCAAAACCAATTTGTCTTCTCATATCACCATACCTAGAGAAAGTACAAATTTTTATTAAAATTCTTTTAATACTTTTTATTAAAATTCTTTAATATTTTTAATAGTTTTGATAGGGGTTAACTCCCTGTCAAAACAAGTAGCATTTAGAACTAAATTTCATTTTATAACTTTGAATAATGTCAGGTTTCTCAATTTGTTAAGTAATATTTCCACTGTTAAGAACAGGAAAAATATAAGCAAACAATACATTGACATTCATAAACCATACAGAAAGAAAATTATTTAAATAATTAATAAATAAAAATTTTCTAAATTCATGCATCCCAGATCCTACTGTAACATCTGTATTTCACAACTTTTCTTAAAGGGAAAAAGAATTCCAGTGGGTACTGATTTTTCTGTAAACATTTCTCCTGTGGATTTTCACGGGCATATTGCATAACTGATTGTGAATCTAAGGTGGCTGTGTAGATTAATGAAAGTATTTTTAATTTTTCAGTCTCTGATATCTGAATAAAATAAATTCAGTACCCTTAGGGAATATTTTATGTTTAGCTTATTTTAGCATATATGGAATGTAGAAAATGACAAACGATAAATAGCAGGAATCAAGAAGATCCAATCACATTAATTATAAAGTTATTTTTTTAAAAAGCAACCATGACATCTGCTGAGACAGTACAGTGAAATTAAATATATGGTGTCTGGAAAGCTACCAGAAAATAAACCAAAATAGAATATTATTTTATTATATGTTGCATTTAAAAAAAAGAGATGGATATACAGTGCGGCTTAAAAGTTTGTGAACCCTTTTGAAAGTTAAATATATCTGCATACATATAATCTAAAGTCTGGTAAATTCTCTTCACAAGTCCTAAAACCAGATAAAGAGAACCCAATTAAACAAATGAGTAAAAATATACTTGCTCATTTATTTAGTGAGGAAAGTTACATATTTCTGTAAGACAAAATTAAATGAACCTCAAGGCCTATAATTTATATGGAGGGGAAATTAAATTCAGGTGAACACATCCTTTGTTTTCAGCTTTTGGCTGTCTCGGACTAAGTGATGGATGACTATCCATAACCTTAAACATACAGATGACATCTAGAGCACTGGTTCTAAAACTAGGGGTAATTATGCCCAAGGGCTTAATCTGGGCATAGCCTGTCGGTAAGAGAGCAATTTGTAATTGTTAGTTTGTGAATCTGGAATCTAGTGGAACTGCTCCTGCCAAAACACTGGTATAAAACAACCAAATCTGGTTTGTTGGGGAAATGACATTCGACGATGGAAAAAATAATTTGGGACAAACGGTTTCAAAATATAGATCTCAAGTTTCAGTTGAGTAATGGTAATGAGTATTACAGAAAAATTGCACGATGGTTTTTAACATGTTTTGGGAATAATTAGAAAATGAAAAGTTGATGATGTCTCCTAGAAGATATGCTTCTGGGGAAATAAGAATATAAATATTGTAGTAAGATCAATTAGTATAAAAATACTGATGAAAAAAAATCTGAAAAACAACAGGTAAATCATAAAATGGTCAAAAGTGCCTTTTCCCATTAGTTTAGGGACCTTTAATTTCCTGGGCTCAAAATTCAGAATGAAAATAGTCTATCATCAGATATCCTGGTATTTATACATTGTAGAAACCCTCAAGGTGTTCAGCATTTACATGAAATCTCTGAATAAGATCACTCAACATATTGTTATCTACAGCAGATATGTACATTAGAGCTTATGTATTCTCTACATGTATTCTCTAAACCCCATGCATTAATATGAACTATATATCAAACCTCTTTTTTTGGTAACTGAAACCACTAGTGCAGTAGGAAGACGTAGTTACTGATAATAATGACTAAGCAAGGTATTTATACTGAATACCTATTTTACTTTAATTGTATTTTGTTTTTTAAAAAGGCATGGTAGCCTCAATTTGTCAAACCAGAAAGTTAAGGCATAATGGGTGAGGTTTTGCACTGATTGTCGGGTTCTGGGTCTAATTCAAAGTGTGGGTTATCACCTGCAAAGCCCTAGCACTGGGTTATATCGGGATTCACTTTGATTTGAGAAACATTCTCTGTGATTGTCTCAAACAATGACACTACCCCCTTGCTTCTAATATTCTGGAAAGCCCCAGGATCTCTTCTTTTTAAGCACTTGCTTGAACTGAGAATGAGTTAGTAACCATTTTAGTTATGGTTCAAAAAGGTCCATCTACGGGTTGTATTCTCCCCTGAGTCCCTATTTGAGGAAGGTGGGTGATTCAGAAATGCGATAAATACATTTTTAAAACTTTCCTTTTTACAGCCCTGTACTCCCTTAACTCAGGGTAGAGTTGGGCGACTGGGTGTTTATTGGCCAGATGCCCTTCCTGATGCCACATGGAGTTCACAGCAGATATTTTTTCTTTGTGCCCTAGGAGACAAACATCTGCCGCTACCTAGGATTGAACTCTCAACTTTTGGAGTGGGAGGTGAGCATCTTCATCACTAGGCCACCATGCCATTCAGACAAACAGACAGACAGACAGCATTGTGTGTGAAATGGGTAAATCTCTTACAGGAGAAAAAAGTATAGAGCTACTTTTCATTGAGAACTAGTAAAGTTCCTCATTTGGACTTTGATAACTTTGATGTTATGTTTCAAGTATTTATTTATACAACTCGATTGATATTATAAAGATTAATAATGCTAAAACTGATATTTTATACCAACAGAATCTAATACATTTCCTATAAAACATATTGGCATTTTATGCTTACGGAGAGAAAAAAGTTCAAAATAAAACTTTGAATTTTAATTTTAAATCAATAAGAGCATTTGATATTGAATATAGTGTTGATTTAAATCACAATGATGTAGTATAGGTGTTTTCCACATAAGCATATATACATTTTGCTTTAACCACATTCTTTTATTGATTTCCATACAATTTAACTTTAATTCATTGCTTATAGACATCTGCTTTTAATACTTTCTTATTCTTAGTTGTAAATATAATCATTTGCAAATATCCAATTATTTATCAAATAATCACTCATTTATCACTTTCAAACAAATAACCACTTATTTATTTATTTAGGTATTGCAAGCCATCTTATTATACCAGTCTTCTCTAATTCCTGTATTGTACTAGAAATGTTTATTAACAAAATAATTCTGTGTGGGAGTTTATATAACCCAAATGCAATGATTTGAGGAAGATAACTAGGACACTATAAACAATTCAAATTAAACCAAATAATTTGTTCTGTTTGATTTTAGAAGACAACACTGCAATCTACATAATTTACATTTTATGGCATAAGCTTTAATTAAACTAATTCAGGTCAAATACATGGATCATGACCCTGAGCTTGAACCAGAATCATAGGAAGAAATCTCATTCAGAATTAAACCAGAACAAGGTAAGCATTTTGATTTTCAATCTGAGTGTCGCCGTATTTTCTCCGCTATAAGCACTTTCTGTACATATTCTATTTGTTGTAGACTCTTTACTATAATTTACAGACCTGCTTTTATTTTTATGCACACATAAACACACCTGCCAACTGTTCTCAATTGGCTGAGAAAGTCAGGGCAGTGGAAATCATTCTATTTGAAAAAAATCATCATAACACATCCAGACATGGCAACATGACAAAGCATAGCAACAGAGAGGACTGGAAGTGTACTCAGGAGCCAAGTTAGTTGGACTCCGTGGCACAATGATGAAACCTGGACTCTCTTATTGTAAGTCTCTAGGCAGAGAGAAAAGAATTGGAAGAAACCAAGTGGGGCACTTTGAGGGCCTTGATACAGAGAGGCTAGTTTTGCTATAAACCCAAACCATGTCAGGTCAGCTGCTAGAGCTGGCATATTGATATTACAGTATATGAAGAACACTAGTTCAGGGATTTTTATTTTTAATGGATGCCAAGATATTGTTAATAAGGCCAAAATTAAGAAATTACAATAACAAGAAGAAAACATAGAGATTAATACTCTACCAGTACCAAGCAGATTGAGTGAAAAACTATATATTATTAGCCTATGATTATAAGGTGGCTGAATATGTCAACTTAAGCATTGGTGTTTATGTGTTGGAAAGGGGCACACCAGAAGAAAGGATCCCGATTTCCTGAGAGGATAAAAGATCTTGACTATTTATTTATGTATTTATTACATTGATATGCAATCTCATTGCCAAGTTTTATATATGTGTGTGTGTGTGTGTGTGTGTGTATACATACACACACACACACACACACACACACACACACACACATGGAACTTTGAATAAAAACAGCTATGCAGTATGGGGGTTCTTAGAAATGTTTAGGAATCAAATGCATCTTGTATTTGAAACCGGAAATGATTTTTAGCTTCTGTGTGCATTTACTTTACTTGCTTGTTACTTAGTAAAATAAAAATTTCCCACTGAATTTTGATTTAGTGATTAAAGCTATGTGGTAAAATATACTGAGGAAACCTCCTATGTTTAGAAAAGAAATAAGGAGGGGAAAACAGCATGCTGACAGCTGAGCATCAACTCCCTGAAGCTGTCATCTTAGCGACTGGCAGGAAATGAAGGCTGCCATCTGTGACTGAGAGGCTAGGAGAGTTCTCTAAATAAAACAGGTACTGGATATGAGGATAAGTACCTTGAATGTCTTGCTATATTCTAAGTTTGGGTAGAAACTGATGTGTAATCTAGAAGGTTAACGAGAACAGTAATGTTTGTAACAATCTCTCTTATCCAGGAGAGTACTGTATTTTTAATCTATTTAAGTATTCTAATCATAAGTCTTGTTAATTTAAAATAGTATGTTATTTTCAAATTTATACATTTACCTTTTGCTGAAACAAAAATCTAAGCAAAACCATTATGGAACTATATTCGCACATTCTACAGACCATTTAAACACATACATGCTTGCATTTTCTCGATCCAATCTTCAGAAATCAGCGATAGAGCTGGGAACATCGAAACTAGTTACTTGCTTGATATGTGACTGTCCATTCGTCTTTCTGAATATCTATCTACTTTGTGCAGTTTGTATAAAGCCACAAATGGCAGAACACATAATGGCAGAACACCTAAGGGAATTGTTCACAAAGAATTTTGCTTATGTGGAATGTGGAAACAGCAAAATTGAAGCCACTGGAACAAGTCAGTTCATTCTCTCTCAAAAAAGATTGTTCCCATGAGAATTGCTTGAGGTAATGGCAGTCAAATAAAAACATGCCAGGAAAAGTTACCAGAGCAAGCTGGGGCTTGCCGAGGCTTGTTAGAAAGTATAACAGTGAACGGGAACTTGTATTTTGGTGCCATCAAACCAAATGAGGTACTTTACACAGTGGGCTTCTTGCTTCAAATTTTCTGGAATGGAAATACTGATTTGTTAAAATCTGAGCTTCATAAATGTGTGAATAAGTGAAGCTTTAAATGCAGAAAGTGACCAACAGAAGTTGTAAGCTTGAATTTGTTTCTACACAGCCTGGATTTTTGGATAAACAAAAACAGATAGGGCTTGCGGTGTTACAAAGGCCTTTGCTACATCATTCCATTTAATAACACCACTGGTTTAAGCTTAGGGGAAGGCTGCCTCGATCACAGAAAATACTAGTTCACTAGTCCAATTATTAATATCTCATTAGATTAGATTTTTACCTTTCCAAAGGTGTAACGAGCTGCATCAATGTCAATATGGAAGTTTGTAATGAATTATGAACAAGGCATTATGCAAACATGTATCTCTACAGTACTGTATGTTCATATCTCTGATGCTGGCAAATTGGCATAACTACTATAAAAATGTTTATTGTTACAAGCATATGCTTATATGCTACAAGCTGGTTGTTATCTGCAAATTCATAAACATCTTTTTATTTAACATTTTTGGTACTCTATTAGTGACAGAATTATTGCTTGGATCCAAAAACCAACCTACCTACCTACCTACATATCTATCTTATCTCAACTTTATTTTAAATAATTCAGTGAGGCACATATCTCCTCCTATTTTTCCAACAACAACTCTGTGAGGGGGCAGGATTGAGAGGGCTAGACTGAAAGAATGGATTAAACATGGATAAAGTTCCATGTTGTTCACTTCTAAAAGAAAAAAGAAGGGGAGTATAAGTCTGTATTTACAACCACTCTAAAAATCTATGAGGAGAAGAGGGACAGAGAGAGAAAGGGAAACAGTGGAAATAATATGCAACACAGTATGAATATAGACCTCGTTATATCAAAAATCTTTGTATACACAAAATCCTATTGGGAATGGAAAGACGTATTGTCTCTGTAGACATTCTTCTCCTGGAGATGTGGGCCCCCACTCTGTGGTCTTGCTTGGGGTGCATGGAGAAGCACACAGCCGTAGAGTAGGTTACTGCCCTGAAAGCCCAGCCACCACCTTTTAAATCATTTCTAACATCACTTGACTCTTTTAAAATTTTATATAATTTTAACTGGTTTAAATATTTATTTGTACATCACCCAAAGTACAAATATGAGGGAAAGGAACAATTTAAAAAATGACAAATAAAAAAGAAAATAAATAAATATTGAAATTCAATCCACTGAAATTTATATATGAGTTTTAAAACTATGAAATTTTAAATAAAATCTGTAAACTACTCCTCTAAAGCTAGAAAAAGCTTTATGACAAATGTCTGAGATTTATTCACATTAAAATTAATCTCAAAATTAGCTACAAGAACTTTTATTATATGTGTTTTGTTGCAAGTTTTACAAAACTATTTTATAAAAACTAACACAAACTTATAAAGAGTAAAAGCAGTAAATATAATGGTTTTCCATCAGTAATAAATATAGTTATTGTTTTCCTCTAATCAAAGAGTTTAATGTAGCCATCATACAAAATTTCCATTATCTACACATTATAAGTTCTTTAATATTATAGCAATGTAAACTAATGTTAAAATGAGATTAAAATGAATAGAAAAAATAGAGGATTAAAATTGCGTTTTCTAATGGTAATTTTGGAGCATTTTGATCCCATTGATATGACGTAAGGTAAATGTTTGCTTTATACTTTAATTTTGAGTCCTAGCTTGATGCTAAAAATATGATAAATACTTGAATCATAGTTTCAAATTTAATCTTTCAACTTACTATGATTACTTGTCAACCTGTCTTGAGTTTTCTGAGCATTTCAAGTAATATTATGCTAATAAACTTTCAAGTTCCTATTCATGATTTTTATCTGACATATAACTTACTTGTTAAGTATTTTGCATCTTTTAGCACTTGAAAAATTTTCCAGTTGTAATGACTCTTGGGTAAGAAAAGCAACAGCAAGATGAAAATAGTTGTTCCAAAGCTGAAAATTGCAAAAAATGTGAAAACTGTCAACATTTTCATACTGAAATATATTGATACAGGTAAGTTAGCAAAGATGTAATTTATATTGTGCATATTAATATAGTGTATATATTAAGAAAACATCAAGCTATTGGATGTTTATTAATAGAATCTTTGTGTATTGTTGCATTGGGGGAGTTCCATGCTGGAGGTGGCTGCTAGATTGATGATAGACTCTACCTCCCCACTTGCTCTCTGCTCTCTACCTGTCCATCTTTTGTTATCAACTTTTGTTTGGTTTACACTTCTGTTCATTTCTTCCTTTAGGACACAGAGTGGTTCCACAGCAGGATAGGCAACAAATAAATTTAACAAATAAATATTTATTAAAGAAATGTGCTTGTCTAGACATACTGAAATCAAGTAAAACAGAAAAGGAATTTGTATTTATTTATATTATATTGAAAATGAAAAAAAAAACCTCTTTAAAAATCTTCTTTAATATAGTTTGAGAGTCTCCCAAAAGAAGAGAGGTGTTCTTTATTGTTCTATTGAATATTAAGGGAATAAAATCATATAGCACACAAGGTTGAAGATTATATTTTAAGTGTGTTTTTTGAGAAAAATTTGGCTTTGGAAACATTATTCAATGGAGTATCTGAACAAATTATATTACATAAAACAAGCTGTCAGGATTCCAGCAATTGTCCTAATTAAATCATGAGCCTCGAGCCAAACTTCAAAAAATTTCAAAGAATTTATTAGGAGCTACATACTGGCATGACCTGTATAAAGCCAACTCTGGCATACGTTAATTTACAGTGACCTGTGACCCTGTTTTCCCCCTCCCCCCCCCCCCATGTGTCATAAATCAGATTCTCCAATTAAGCACATTCAAGGTCTTGGTGTCATCAATCACGTTCTCCAGTTAAGGAATTTCGCAGGCAAAAGCTCCAGTAACTTAGCTACAATCTTTCTGAGATAAGGTTGGAATATGCTTCTAAATTCATTTGCCATATGCTCCTTCAGGTTCCCCCCCACCCTCTTTCTTATGGCAACTTGGAAACAGGCATGGAAATGTTTTACAAGTTGACACGTGACCTTATTTTTGCTTGATTAAAATAAAGAAATCCCAACAGGTTCCTGTATTATGAAACCAACTTGCCTTAAAAGCAATAGCAATAGCACTTAGACTTATATACCGCTTCATAGTGCTTTACAGAATAAGCGGCTTACAGAGTCAGCATATTGGCCCCCATAGTCTGGGTCCTCATTTTACCGATCTCGGAAGGATGAGTTAATCTTGAGCCAGTGAGAATTGAATTGCTGAACTCCAGCCACAGTCAGCAGCCAGCAGAAGTAGCCTGCAGTATTGCATTCTAACTACCGCACCACAATGGCTCATGGTGATGTCCTTTTGAGTTTAAATCAGTTCCTGGCTCCATTCTATACTATGATTATTACTGTTTTTAAAAAATTCAAGACTACAACCTTAAAGATCATTTTGCTAACATACAAAACTTCCAACTCTCTCTCAGTTGATGAAAATAGACAGTTTGACCCATTTGTATTTGTATTTTGTCTGGTAGAAAATATTCAACAGAATTTTCAAGAGGCAGCTGCAGATTTTTGGGATGTTTTGGCTTGCAAATCCACTTAGAGATTTTTGCACTTCATTAAATGCCTTATTCAAAAAAAAAAAAAAACCTGAGATATAGTAAATTTCTTACAAAGCCAAAAATATAGAAAATCTTGAAATAATAGCATGGAGGGGAAGGAAAAGGCAGGCTTGAAGTCTGAAGAAGAACCTGCTTATATGAACATTAATGTGGAGAAAAGACTCAATTAATGTGGAGAAAGTTATTTTGTAGGTCACAAAATAACCGTACAGTCAAATATACCTGTCTTAGAGTTAAAATGTGTAAAGATCAATGTAATATCACTAATATGCCAGTACAAAAAGATGGCAACCTGCTTTAAAAAAGAAAACCCAGCTTAGAAAAGCCAGTTAAGTTTTTCTGAAATTTGGTTTATGGTACAATAACCTTTCAGAATTTTTCTTCTTAAATAATAAATGTGAAGCAACTTTATGGAGAATAACTTGGGTGATCTCACATGCTCTCTTTATCCAGATAGGATTGAAGGAGCCAATTTACTTGTCAGCTCTCTGTCTTTTGCTACAAACATCAGCTCTACTTTTGGTAGAGCTATCTTCAATCCATCATTCTTCCCCCAAAGCAGAAATTCCTGGAGGGTGAAAGAATCAGGAGCTGAGGAAATTTGTCATACTTGCTCCAGCCACTAATGGAGCTTTGTGTATCAAATCTGATAGTATTTGAACTGGTTTTGTACTTAAATGTCTTTCCATTTGCATTTTTGTGAGCTTGTTTTCTTTAAAGACAAAATTATCCCTCTTTGTCATGTTAACTTTTTGACTTTTCTTTATTTTAGGATCCTGGGATTTCTTTTAAGTTTCTTAAATGTGGTTTTTAATCTAGTTAAAAAGTTTAGAGATGGAAAATTATTTGAATGGGACTTGTTTGGGGTGATTCTCTTTGGATTTACTGACATCTGGAAAGGAAAAAAAGCATGTTGTGACTTTGATTACAATAGACACGATATTTAAGCTTTTCTCCCTACATTCGTTTTATGTATTCTAATCTGATATCATTTAAATTGGCTTTATATTTAATTGACTTTCTATTTAAAGTGAAGAATATCTATGAGCTTAAAAAGTGAAACCACTTTTTAGATGTTGATTTGTCTACAGTTAAAGAGTTGAAATATGGAATATTGAACTGAATACATGTTAATCTAATTATCAGCAAAGAGTTAGGAATCTTTGTCATGAAAAAAGTAGGGGATTGCTTTTTTAAGGGGGATATTTTTCTACTTTTTTCTTCCTTGCTTTTTTACATGTTCTTTCTTGCTTAGTCTGTATTATCTTTTATTGTTGTAATCAAAACTTTATTATAAAAATAACTTAAATAATATGGATAACTAAAGTACAAATTGTCATTATGTCAAAAATCTGTATAAACTCTATATATCTATAATATACAATTATCAGTCTATCATAAATAATTACATACATGCCATATCTTATGCTATATATAGATAGCACATCAATGAGAATCTTTAAAAAGGGGACTACAGAAATATATATTGATAAGGTCTTTTAGAAATAAGGAAAATGATATTTGGCATATATTTTACCTGTAGCTCAAAGCTGGTTTGATCAAGAAATTTTTTGTTCAGCATATCTGCATACTGATTAATTGCTCGCAAAAAGACTCTGAAAGATCAAGAGAAAATTACATAATTACACATTTAAGACTTTAATACCTTTGTAAGTTTGGCATTCCAATTAGTTATAAATCTAAAACTGCCAGGAAAATAGATGCTATAGCAATAATTTCAAAATACGTGCAATTTTACTACTATTAAGGATACAGAATTATAAGCAGATATTTCAGAATCAATCAAGGAAATTAGCATATGAAGAATCTGATAAACAACAGGAAGCTTTTGGATGAATTCATTTCTCTTTACCATAAGATCAAGAAAGATAATCAACAATTCTACTTATGTATAAAGCAAAAAAAAAATTTGTTCCATAAAGCCACAAGTCTTCCTGTTAAGAATCAATAGCTGATGAACCGTGCTTTGAAAATTCTACCTGTCAAATGCTTTTATCTTTCTGTATAATTTATGCATAGTTTGTCAAAAAGAGTATAATTGGATAAAAACCTTCCAGAAAGGATTTGCTTTCAGCAAAAACAAATCTTACTATTCAGTAATATAATGTTAAGTATAACTCCCTGACCCTCAAATCAAAGCTTTCAGATCTCCTTCACCACCATGATGAGAAAACTGAAGTCCGGAGCCCAAAGCAAGACTGCAACAAGTGAAGAGAATAGTAGCAAGGATAGATTACACTTCTACCTCTTCCTCACTACTGCTGCGGCAGGTCTGAGTTCCCCTGAGGCGGAACGGGAGAACTAGCTACAGCCAACTTGCTGCGGCCAACTCGTCATGGCCAACTTGCTGTAGCTAACTCACCACAGCCAACTTGCCATGGCCAACTCACTGCGGGATAAGTTGCGATGGAACAATTTAACAATTCGATTTAATTATTTAAAATAAATTAACAAATATTTTAACTTTTGTCATTCACATTTCATTCTGTCCCTCCTTTTGCATCCTTTCTTTAATTATTCTATTCCGCCATCTCTTTAATATTAGTATAATTCTTGTGCCATGGCAAATTGGATGCAGTACATTGGCTGTGGCGAGTTGGCTGCAACAAATTGAGAACTCACCCCACCCACTACGGACTTCCCCTAACCTATTCAGATTCAGCAAAGCATCCATTCTGCTAAGAAGAGGTAGAAAAAGCTGACAATGCCAGTAGTAATAGAGAAGGGGGAATTGCAATAGCCTCTCCCTTTCTTTTCAAAGATCAAAGATGCAAAGTGAAAATGCCGAAACCTTTGCTTTCAAATGTTTCATCAGCAGATTGTTCAAACTGATGTTACTAACATGCCAATTAAAGTCTTGGTAAACTATCCTGATTTTTTAAAAGGTATAAATAATACAACTCCGTGACATTATCTGAAAGCATTGCAATCATAAAGGGCAGACTCTAAAATTCTTTCTGAATTATCTATCTGGTTTGTATAACAACAAATATGATAAAGAGGAACCCACATTAGAACAGAAATAATAAGCTGTTTTTTGCCTTTGCAGAGCCGGGGTGGGTGTGGCCTGCATCTGAGGCATTTGGCCCAGGGGCTGCCAGTTTGACACCCCTGCTATAGAGGAATCAAGAATCATTAGGTACATTTAAAAATTATCTCGTAGTATACTAAAACCAATATATCTATTTCTCTTCCATTTTGATTCTTTCTTTTCTGGGGCCATATTTTGATGAGGATCCTTGGTCAGACATTTTACCTTTTTTAAGAAAAAACTCCTCAGAAAGTAATATCTAAAACTAGAGAAATATATCTAAATTTAGAGAAATCTACTAAATTAAACTGTAGGTAATTTAAAAAAACATTTTTCATCTAGTTCATTATTTTTGAAAGAAGCATAATTATACATATCTACCACTGTTCAACAAAATTTTATTCCACTAATAAAAATTATTAAGATGCAAAGCTGCCATACTGAGTTGGACAATTGCTGGATTCATGCATCACTCTTAAATAAAAGCCAGCCTTGATTTGTATATACAATATCACAATAAATCAGTGCTTATAAATGACAGCTTCTTAGTCCATATAGCATACTAAGCCATGACCAAGAAATACTATTAGATAGAATATAAAGTAGCGGCACATAATAGTATAAAGTAGCATAGCATAGTCACTTCATATTAACATATTATTTCTCAACCTGAGGATGGCACATACAGAAGAAACTTACCTAAAATATAGCTATTTGAAATGGTCAGGTGGAAACTGCTATAAATCTAATCCTTTAAATATAATGACAGATGATATTCCCAAGGTCGTCTTGAGTTTACTCACATATTCCTACTTAGTAGACAACTGACTAGAGGAGAACAGCAGACTTGATATCTAATTCATAATCAGATACATTTTATACAATAACCTCAGAATGGGTGCTTTATGGCCCATAAAGTACATCTGGCCATCATAAAATGTCACATGTATCAAACATTGGCAATTGCTTGCATTTATGACCGATTGCAGATTCCCATGATCACATGGCCATGTGAATTTGTTGTTGTTGTTGTTGTTATTATTATTATTATTATTATTATTATTATTATTATTATTATTATTATTATTATTATTATTATTATTATTATTATTTTGCTAGAAACCATCAAAAAACAGTTATGCAGAATAATGGGTTCACTTTGCGACTGCCATAAAATATGATGGAAAGTGGATCCAGTCACATGGATACCTTGACTTACAACTACAATGACCAAATTTCTGGTCTCAAATGTGGGGGTAAATTGAAGACTACTGGTACAGTATAAATAAACCCATAAAGTTTGTACAATTGGGCAAGTTACAAATTGGTCAATCAATCTCATTGAGTTACTGTTTCCATTAGTATGGGGTTTGGTTGTTTAATATTTTTCTATAAAATAGCAGTCATAGGAGCAATATTCTTATATGCTTATAAATCACGTTTTTTAAGTCTCGTCTGTAAATCACCATTCTCTAAAGATGAAAAGATAAAGTTATGATACATCAATACCTGATAGACAATTTCTCCAAAACATGCACACACACACACAAAATGAAGTTTTGATTTTCATCCTGTTTCTGCCACTTTTGTTCTTGATTAAGCCCCAAAACGTAAACAAAACTCATTGCCCAGAGGAGAAATAGTTGAAAGTGAAGGGAAAAAAAAGAACTTGATCTTTTTATTCTAGCATTATCATCAAAATTATTATACAGGTGTAGAATCTGTTCTGCAACATTAGTATGAGAATACTTGTGTGGCTGACACTGCAAGAAATGAATCACTAATGCCTGGAAAAAGAAAAAAATCTTATGAAGCTTTACGTAATCTTCTGACTGAGCGATGCAAAAGCTGACATATTTTTCATATTTTAGCAGGAGGGAGAACATACTTTCTAAGAAGCAAAAAAGGGTATGTTACAGTAATTATGGAGGGAAAGTATTCCCCAGCTACTGGGGAGTTGGGTCCAGAGGTGGTATTCAGCAGGTCTCTGACCAGTTCTGGAGAACCGGTAGTGAAAATTTTGAGTAGTTCGGAGAACCAGTAGTGGAAATTTTGAGTAGTTCGGAATACCACCTGTGACTGGCCCCGTCCCCATCTATTCTCTGCCTCCCGAGTCCCAGCTGATCGGCTGGGTCTTCTTTTGTTGCCCTGCACAGGAGAATGGAGCTGGAAGGCAGGTTAGTGAGTGGTGAGAGAATGGAGACTTTACAGTATTCTTCCCCTGGAGTGGGGTGGAAATGGAGATTTTGTAGTATCCTTCCCCTGGAGTGGTGTGGGAATGGAGATATTACACTATCCTTCCCCTGTCACATCCACAAAGCCACGCCCACAAAGCCACACCACACCCACCAAGCCATGCCCACAGAACTGGTAGTAAAAAAATTTGAATCCCACCACTGGTTGGGTCCACACAGTAGTATCTTCTTTTTCAGGAAAGGACAAGTGTGCTCCTTCCTGAAGAAACTTGTAGTAGTCCAATTGTTTCATCCAGTTTCCGACTGCCAGTCCAGGGCCTATTTGGAATTGGACTGCATGAGTAGCTGGCCAGAGTGCACACATGCATAGTTCAACGTGTGCGAGCGGGGGCCCTCCCATTTGTGCATGCATGCCAGCCCACTGCTCGTGCAAGGACTGCATGCGTGCACTGGTCCACTACTCCCACGCCCCAGTTCTCCTCTCCTCCCACCAGGCCACAAAGTTTGGGAATGCCTGATCTAGACCGTTTCAGACTGGGGCATAATAATGAGGCAGCACTGATGAGCTTTGTTGGAGTTGGAACAGAGGTCAACCATTCTGGCTCTGCTTATTTTTCTCAATATCATTGATCATGGTAATTTTCTGGACCACCTATGAGATTCAGAATGGGGGAATCACAATGTTCTGTAGCACTTCTTTCTCTATAATTGGGACCATTCAGTTTTGATAGGGGATAACAGATCAAGTGAGAAACTTTGTCCTAGGTAAGGTATTTCAAAGCTTGACACTATCTGCCCTCTTGTTTAAAATCCCCCCAAAGCTGCCAAGGGAGATCACCCATCAATTTAGTATCCAGTATCATCAGATGATATCCAGATATACTGTATATCTTGGCCCCAGGCTGATCAGGTAATGCTGTAAGGTATTGCCTGTGCAGATTTAGATTTGAAAGAACAGGCTCAGTCCTGTAAGCCTAATGGCTGTGGTTGTTTAGATTGCCACATATTGAGACCTCCATGACATGATAGCAGTGTTCCGATATCTCAGGGGTTGCCACAAAGAAGGGGGAGTCAAGCTATTCTCCAAAGCATCTGAAGGTAGGAGAAGAAGCTATGGATGGAAACTAATCAAGGACAAAACCAACCTAGAATTAAGAAGAAATTTTCTGACAGTTACAACAATTAATCAGTGGAGCAACTTGCCTCCAGAAGTTGTGAATGCTGCAACACCAGAAGTTTTTAAGAAGAGATTGGAGAACCATATGTCTGAAATGGTATTGGCTTCCTGCCTAAGCAGGTGATTGAACTTGAAGACTTCCAAGGTCTCTTCCAACTGTTATTCTATTCCTATTCTATTCTATTCCCATTTTTAGGTCAGAAGGGTTGTACTTCCTCTTTCAGGGCTGGTGCACAATTTAGGAATCAGCAGTAATAGTTAATAATATAATTGCATAAGTTCATCTTTTGACAATTGTGACAACACCTGGACCAGGAGGGTTACTCACATGCTGGTTGTCCCCGAGATGCTTGTTCAGGAGGCAACTGGACTTTTTTGTTGTTGTTTTTCTTTTGAAGACATTTTGAGAAGCAAAATATCTTCAACAGAAAAAATAAAGTCTATTCTTGTTTTTTTTTCTTTTGAAGACTTTTCGCTTCTCAAAACATCTTCAAAAGAAAAAACAAGAAAGTCCAGTTGCCTCCTGAAAAAGCACCTTTGGGACAACCATGACCTGATGACTGAGAATCTCTACAGATGTCATGTGTTGGTTCCTTACATTTGCACTATCACAATGCTCTCTACATGGCACAGCCCTTGAAAGTACTTGCCCATTGCAGCTGGTCCAAAATACAGAAATATTTAATACCTTTGCTTCTTTTAATTATATCCGTAAAGCTCCATGTAAAGCTCCATGGTACAATTCAAAATGCTAGTTATTACCTATATAAATAATATAATACCTAAGTATTTGAGGGATTACCCATCCCCAGAACCTTTGGACAGATTTGATGTAGTTGATTAAACAGTGTTTAAGACCCAAAGATTATAGAAAAGCTTTCCACTAACTCAATCTGTGAATATGTGAGATGCTCTTATAAAAATAAGAATCCCAGAGCATTTAATTACGGTCATGAAAAGTTTATACACTGGGCAGGAAGTCACAGTCCAGACAGAATATGACAGAATATACTACTCTAGGTTGGCAAAAGAGTAAGATAAGCATACTGTCTCCTGCATACTGCATACTGTCTCCTGGTTGATTCAACCAATCAGCTAAATGCATATCAAGGGATTCTGGATTAGAAGAATATGGCCGTGATTTTAAAATTAGAGGAAGAAACATCAATAATCTGGATACCTTAATTCAGATCAGTAGCATTTCTGACTATTGAAAAATTTAAATTTAATTTGGATTAATATGTTGTCACTCAAGAGAAAAAAATCAATAAAACTTATAAGTCTTCTAATTTAAAATGCATACATGCATTCAGACCACACAAGAGACATAACACACAATAGTCAGGATGAAGTACTAATAGCCAAGTGCTTTCTGAGGGGTCTCTTTTCCCAAACATTCGTGACATTTATCTTTGTTATTAAAAAAACAGTAACCCTGTATATTGTACATCATCTTTCTTAAGAGAAGATACAAATAGATTGAACATATTAGACCGGTATAAAAATAATGATATTTGTTGTAATGATGTAATAATGATTTCCATTAGCATAAAAAGGAGCAAATTTAAGCCTTGCTACCTTCCACATTAAATAAGCTGAAAGCTGAGAAGATGAATGAAATTCAAGCAATATTTGATTTGTTACTATATTTCTTTTTTGTATCTCTTTACTGACATCTAACAATCACCTGTATTTTTGTCCAGATATATTGATTAGGTAGGTTTTCAGATTTTTATTCAAATCAAAATTTTCCAAATATGTTGATACTATCTTATTAGTCCACAGAAATCTCATAATTAATTAGAGTTTAATACATATGTTAGATTTTAAGGGCGATGGTTATTTTTTCAACAAAATATATTTCTTGGATGAAAAATGTTTTTTAAAACAAAAAATATTAAATTGTTTGTTGTCACTTGTATGGCCAAGTGTTCCTTTTATATCTTATTAGGCAAAGAAAATGAATACAGTCTGACACTTATCATGACAAAGTGAATGCTATTTTTATGTGTTCCGGTTCTTAAATATGCCCAGCAGTCACATCATAGAATTCCAACTGCCAGGAATTGATAATTGTCTTTAATCTTTGTAAATCTGGTGTATTATTTGATATATCTATCAATAGTACTTTAATTATAACTGGAACAAAAATATAAACTATGAAGATCTAATTAAATTTTTAAAAATGAAATGACTGTATAATCATATTTAAATTTTATTTCTTTTCTGTCTTTTTTTTCATCTTTGAAATAAAGTTTAACAAGTGGTAAATCTGTCAATTTGCTTGGGTCATTAGGAGATTGTAGCATTATATTTTGCATGTTTATTGAAGCTTATAATTTAGTTTCATAAGTGGGTTCAGCATGCTCTTAAATCATAAAGTCAGCTGACTCTTTCTGCTCTGTGGCTGTTCCTGGGTTTTTGAAGCCCAGTATATAGAACCACTCTTTATGATAGCTTTTGTAGCTACAAGCAAAGCAATTTAGAAAACACTTTTATAGTAGCAATTTCTATATACTGCCTGCAACAAATTGCTTGGCCAGGGAAACATTTACAAAATAGTTTAAGTAATACAAATAAATTATCAAATGATCATCACATACACAAATAGAAAACTAGTTTCACATCAATAAATTCACTTCAAGTTAGAAAAAAAACAGAATGATTTATAGGTAGTCCTTATGACCACAAAAGGGTCTGAAAAATTCATCGTTAAATGTTATGGTTGTTAAATATTATGGCTGTTAAATGAGGAATCATATGACCACATCTAATTTTTATGACCTTTTTTTTTTACTGCAGTCAGTAAGTGAGACATCATGTGAATGTCACTTGAGATGTCCCACTGGCTTCCCTAAGGACTTGGTTTGTTGGAAGCTGGCTGACCAACCACATGAGCATAGGATGTCATAAGTGTGAGCTGATTGCCAAGTATCCAGATAGCAATCATTTGGCCATAGGGACACTGAGACAATCCTAAGGCTTTGTAAGTAAGTTACTTTGTTCAGTTACTATGAAGATTCTCAGTCATCTAGGTCATGGTTGTCCCAAAGGTGCTTTTTCAAGAAGCAACTGGACTTTCTGGTTTTTCTTTGAAGACGTTTCTTTTCATCCAAAAAGCTTCTTCAGCTGTTTTTTTTTTTTCAGTGCTGTCCTAACTTTGAATGATTGCTAAATGAATGGTTGTTAAGAGAAGACTGCCTGTGGTCAGCATCTATTCATTTCTTTTAATCTAGGCAGGAGCCAAGAAAACAAGACCTAACATGTGGACCCTTTCTTGTATGTCAGGCCCTCCGTGATGTATGGCAGATCCATGGGGACCCGCTAGCCACGAACTCCTAAGCTGCTTCCATTTCTGTACCTGCAAGCAGGTTAAAGTCTCCCAGGACCCTGAATCTGGAAAATTCTACCACCAAGCCAGCCACAGTTTTGAGCAGTTGTGAAACAGAAGCTGCTATGCAGCAGGGAAGCTAAAAGCAAAGTGGTAATCCCACCTGTTCTCCAACTTTATAAATAAGGTCTTATATCTAGCTAACTGTGGAGTAATGCCTTTGAAAGCTCCCAACATGTCCTAGATGACATTGCCTGCTTCTGCCTCTGACCCAGGATCACAGTTGATGTCATAATATCTATGACATTACCAAGAGGAGACACCCCTCTCCCTCCATGCCCATTCAGGTCTCAATGATATACATAGATTCAGTCCACTCATCCATGAATAAGTAGTGTTTTATTACAGACTGATCTGGCATTGAATAGCAAGAGCCTCAGTCCAGAGAATTACAAGGTGGAAAGACACTGAATATAGGTAGTTCTCAAGATATGAACAGTCATTTAATAGACATGACAGACCTCTCAAAGGCTATATGAGACCATTTTGAAGTCATGATTGCTGCCAGCACCTGCGTGATCATTTGCTCTTACAACTAAGCACAGGGATGTTGTAGTGCCTGTCCAGTTCTCCATCTCTAATCCCACCCAGCTGGGACGTTAGTTTGGCAAGAATCTATTAAATGCAAGCAAATAAAGGATTTGACTCAATTGGGATTTCATTGTCTTGTCTCTAGGCCTGGGCACAAGATTACAGGAAATCTTATGGGAATTTACAATAATGACTACAGATTTGTTTTAAGTTAATTGTGAAATTAATGTGGCAGGATAGTAAAAGCTAAGAGAAAAGAGCACTGGGAATAATAGCTGCTTCAAGTAATATTTTGTAGCTTTTTTCTGAATATATACAACAATTGCAATGGAATAATTCAAAATTCTACACACAGTCTATCTCTTCCTCCTCAGAAATACAGCACATTCCTTGAAACTCATGAGAGTTACTTTCAGATAAGTACATAGCTTTTTCACTTGGAAAGTGTAAAAGAAAGATGGAAAGAAATTAAAGTTCAGAGAAAGAGGTAAGGTTTGGAAATTCCAGATACTGTGAATACGAAGGAACTTTTCTACTGAATTAAGTGGCATTTGTTAGGCAATAAATAATGCCCTCATACAATGATCCATTTGACATTTTTGTTTGGGAGTGAACACTAGTTTCCTGCTATTTCTTGCACTCTTTACTGGCAGTGTCAAAGAGAGCATTAGCCAATTAAGAGTCTCCTGAGAACGCCCATGTTAGTGTGAAAATGGTGAATTTAGTTTTAGAAGGCAAAGCCAGGGAGGTGAAGCTTGTATATGGAAATGTCACTTTTGACATCATTTATGCTACCTTGGACCAGTGCTGACATTTTTTCAAAAAAATGTTTATAAGGGCTGAAGAAATGGGGAGATACCATGTTTCTCAAGAATAAGACCTAACCAGAAAATAAGCCCTAATGCGTCTTTTAGAGCAAAATTTAATATAAGACCTGGTATTATTTTAGGGGGGGAAATGGTAATAGGAGTTGTTAATCTGTAAAATATATCTTGCAATCAAAATTATATAGAATGTGACCATCTGAGCTGCTGGGATTGATAAGAGATGGAACATGTGCAGATAGTGTACATATTTAAGGAGGATTACAAACCAGTTTCCCACAAAGCAAAAGGAGGATGCCATAGGCAGACAGAAAGGCAATAGATAGAAAGACAGCATTTTCTTTAGTCTTGCAAATTACTTCCTACATGCTTTATCTAATCTAATCCATATTTAATTAATGTCTTCTATGAAGTACTCTGATAGACATTCACATCACTATGTAGATGTGAAATCACCGTATAATGATTTCAGTCCTTAGCACTTGAAAAAAATATGTTAATTGCAACCTACTATCATGCATATTAATGTTTCATATATTACCATGAAAAATGTTAACAAATATCATTAGCTTTTAACTACTAGACTATAGGACTGGGTGAAAATAATATAGCTTTCTGGCTTCCTCATAGTTGGGAAGTTTGCTGTGCATCTCTCTCATTCAAAGTCTCATCTATTTTAAGGATAGGAACTGAAGGAGAGTGCCAACTCCCTTCTCCCAGGTTAGTATTGTCACTCCAAAGTGGCTATTTCACAAATATCTTTCATATAAAAGGAGAAAAAACCCTATGCTTTGCTCCAGCAAAACACCCAGCATCTAGGGAAGACGTGCCTTCCCTTATCAATGATTCTCATTGGACCAAATTTTTTGGTGCGAGCCTTTTTTCCTCCATCTTCCTCTCTCTTTTTCATTCTTTAGCTGAATGAAGCTTTTTTTCCCCCAATTTACATAGAAGATGGGAAGTATTGTTGAGAAAAATAGCTGGAGAAACTCACCAAGAACTAAGAACTTCAATTTTAACCTTTCTGGCTTGGTACAAAAAGACTGAAGTCCATAGACCTCTTCTCCATTATCCTCCAAACAGCTTTTGAGAAGGCAAAATCTGCTTCATGAAAAGAATTGAATAATAATTCGTTTCACTTAAATATGTAGAGAAATGATTACGGTGCTTTTCAAAATTAAGGAACCTTGCAGTTTAGTTGCACAGATGCTTTCACTAAGAGAAAGATACTAATGTCAATGAAATATTTATGAAATAGGAAGAAAAATGCACAGTCAAAGACAATTTCTAATATTAAGAAGGAAAGTTGTCAAAAGGCCAGTAAATCCTATTTTTCTAAAGGAATGTTTAAAGTCTCTACCTCAATTCTCTTTCTGCACTGCCATATTCAAAGTAGTTGAATGTTTTAATAATTTCTTCACAAAGCTTTATATACAACACTTGTATATTCTAATTTTTAATGGTTTAAATTTTTTTAATAATAATTGCCTATATTTTGTAATGATTGTTTTTATATTGTGATTCTGATTGTTGTAGGCTGCACAGAATCACTTCTGGTGGGATTGGCAGCTATATAAAGTTGACAGATAAACAAACAAATAATCTACATAATAAAAGCTTTTAAAAACTCAATAAATAAAACAATAAATATAGCATTCTTGATATATAAAGACATAAAGAATTTTTAGAATGAGCTATGGTTCCCTTGCTTTCATACCAATCTGAGTTTTGCTGTCAATATATTACTTTTTACTAAGAAATGTAGCAACCCAAAAGTCTCCTTAGTCTAGCACTGTGTGACATGGTGTCTGACACTTAACTTTTCTGCCAAAGAAGTCTTATCACATAAATGCACCAGTAAATTTTTCAGTCACAGTGTAAATAGCTCAGGCTTGTTAATTATTCAGTTTCACTCACTCCTGAAGTCAAGCACAACAGTATCCTACAGTATTATTGTTCAAAATGTATAGAGGCAAGAACTTCTGAAAGTACTATTTTTACAAATTGATCCTCCTATGAGATTTTACTGGTTAATTTTTTACATGCAGACTTGAAAATGCTTCTGTGTATCCCACAATAAAATGTATCAGTATAGAGAAGAAACCTAGGTATCATCCCTCCGAATGAATAAACCTGTCATGTGTTTTATATATGAAATGAATGAACTATCATGTGAAACATTTTCAGCTGATTTAACATCTCAAGGTGATAGTAAATATATAATTGCGCAAATCCAGATAAATATTAGGGAGCATCTTCTGTATACCTGCAATCTGATATTTATATTTCATATTTGAACTGCAACTTTCCATGGTTCATTAAGAGGCCGTTTCTAAATTTCAAATTCCATCCAGGCTTTAAAATGGAAGTCCTGATAAATGGTGACAGGAAAAAAAATTGTCACAACAAACTCTTAAAATGCTAGTTAGTTATATGATATTAGCAGCCAGCTAGTTTATAGCAAAAAATAAAAACCTTCGGTAAATAGATTTATAAACAGAACCTTCTTATACTGAATACACATTTGTTATATTTGGAAAATAATGCATGTGGGAGCCACACACACACAAACACATTCTAAATTCCTTCTATTATTAACCATCAAAATGTTATTGGAAGTCTTTTTCGTGTCCTTCTTAAGCAACCAGTTTCTTTGTCAGATTCACTCAATACTGTAATGTCATACTTCATTTTCCTCAACAAAACTGTTCCGACTGAAATGAAATGAGATGTGTAATAAACTGACCAACTGAACCGGCTTTAAAAAGAAAGCAGTAAGCAGAAGTAAAAGATTGCAGAGTAGGGGAATTATCCCTATTCTTGTTTGTTTGTTTTTTGCTCAGATACATACATATACCCTCATCATAACAATTCTATTTTTAATTATGCAGTGTTATGCAAAGCATAATCCAGGGGCATCTGATAGTCCCATAAATACTGACCACTATTGCTTATCATGACTTTGCCAATCAAGCCTTTCACATACAGATAATGTATAGACCAAGCACGCAGACTTAGAAGTACCAGTTTTGGCACATTTTGACTACTATGCCACAAGGGTAACAAAAGCCCAGTTTTACTCAGGCATGCTATTTTATGCAAGTCAACATACTACTGCTGGAATTCCATCAGTTCAGAAGTTCATGCAGTAACAAAAAATACAGAAGATGCATTTACTTAGGAATGCTTGTTTAAAGATTCTCAGAAATCTTTTGAATCAGATGTGCCCTATGAACCTTGTTTTATTTATTTTATTTTGTCAAGCGATTATAAGATAACAGGTATAAGTATAAACATAGTTATGAATACATGAAATGGATACATATAAGAAAAATAAAAAGAAACAATAGGACAGGGACGGTAGGCACATTGGTGCGCTTATGCAATCCCCTCCGGACCTCTTAGGAAAGGGGCGAGGTCAATAGTAGATAGTCTAAGGTTAAAGTTTTTGGGGTTTGGGAAAGAAACCACAAAGTTGAAGTCGTATTTCCTGCAATCAAGTTTGGTGCGGTTTACCTTGAGTTTGTATCTATTGTGTGCTCTTGTATTGTTATGGTTGAAGCTGAAGTATTCATTGACAGGTAGTACATTGCAATATATAATTTTATGTACTATACTTAGATCAGACCGAAGGTGGTGTAGTTCTAGGTTTTCTAGGTCTAAAATTTCAAGTCTGGTGGCATAAGGTATTCTTCAACAAATAGAGGAGTGGAGAACTCTTCTTGTGAAATATTTCTGGACTTTCTCAACTGTATTAATATCAGATACGTAATGCGGGTTCCAGACGGATGAGCTGTATTCAAGGATTGGTCTAGCAAATGTTGATATTCTTTCTATAATAATTAGCGGTCAATCTAATTGAACTGCTACTTAAAATGAATAAAGAATAGAATAGAATAGAATAGAATAGAATAGAATAGAATAGAATAGAATAGAATAGAATAGAATAGAATAGAATAGAATACCATTATTGTCATTGCCTTCCACAAATACAATGAAATTTGAAAGCTACTCCAGCACAGTGCCCCAAACACCACATCACAATCATATTACAGAGTATTTAATAATAATAATAATAATAATAATAATAATAATAATAATAATAATAATAATAATAATAATAATAATAGGACTAAATCACAAATGCACTTTGATTCAAGACAATTACTGCCTTGGAAAAGAAACTGTTTCTCAATCTATTAGTCCTCATTTTAAAACACCTATAACATCTCCCTGATTGTAACCGTTCGAAATATGAATGTCCAGGATGAGAACAGTCTGTGGAGATTTTTAGTGCTCTAGAGAGGAGTCTGGTCTTCGCAATCTCTTCCAAAGAAGAAAGAGATGATTTTTTGTGCTGTGTTTATAACTCTCTGGAGAATCTTCTTATCCACTACAGAGCATCCAGCATACCACACCGTTACACAGTATGCCAAAATGCTCTCCATGGTAGAACAGTAAAAAGTAACCAGCTACTTTTCACCCAGACCACTCTTTTTCAGCAACCTCAGAAAGTGCAAGTGCTGTTGGGCCTTCTTTGCAGTGGCCATAGTGTGGACCGACCAAGTAAGGTTGTCGGAAATATGAGTTCCTAGAAATTTAAAACTATGAACTCTTTCCACGCAGTCTCCATTGATATATAATGGGAAAGGCTCTGCTTTGCATCTTCTGAAGTCTATAATCAATTCTTTTGTCTTTTTGATGTTCAGGGTGAGGTTATGACTCTTGCACCACAAGACCAGTCTGAGAACCTCTGACCTATAGGCCATCTCGTCTCCTCCTGACATGAGTCCCACCAACATGGTGTCGTCTGCAAATTTTATTATAGATTTAGTGGGACAAGAGGGAGTGCAGTCGTAGGTGTAGAGTGAATACAAAAGGGGGCTCAGCACACAGCCCCATGGAGAGCCAGTGCTGAGAGCAAGAGTGGAGGAAAAATAGCTGCCAATCCTAACAGTTTGGGGTCTGTTAGTAAGAAAATCCCTTATCCAACAGCAGATGTGAGAGGAGAGGCCCATTTCCAGCAACTTCTTAATCAGTATATCTGGAATGATGGTATTAAAAGCCAAGCTGTAATCAACGAAAATGAATAAAGGAGATGATTAAGGAAATGGGTGATATAAATGGACATATTGCTGTTACCTTTCCAGAGGGGTTTATGACAATTTGGCAGAGCCAACTTGCAACAGCCAACTCATCACTGCCAACTTGCTGCAGGACAAGAGTTACACTAATATCAAAGAAATGGTGGAATAGAATTGTTAAAGCAAGGATGCCAAGGGAGGGACAGAATAAAATGTGAATGGCAAGAAAACTTTTTTTAAAAAAAATTATTTTAAATAATTAAGTAGAATTGTTAAATTGTCATGCAGCGAGTTGTACCACAGTGAGTTGGCCATGGTGAGTTGTCCTGCATTGAGCTGGCCATGGCAAGTTGGCCACAGCAAGTTGGCTATGGCAAGCTGTCCCATTCAATTCTCAGACTTTGGCCATCTGCAGTTTCTCCCATTCGTCAGGAAAGAAAACAAAACATTTCAAAACAAATAACAGAACTGCTAGAAAAGGAAAAGCACATAATCCCGAAATAACCGTTTGAGAAGTTTGGAAATCTGACAATCTATTTATAAAAACAAAAATACAGTGAGTGATATATAGCCATATTATGCCATCATTCATTGTCATCTTTCCATTTTGAAAACATTTTATACACTATAAGTCTGATTCCTTATGAACAGTCATTCTCGATTTAGTACACCTACTGGAAGGCCATCATTTGATGGCATTTAAAAAACAAATTTAAAGAGGACTTTGTAGTTTTTAACAATGATTTCCTTATCATCTCATTCATTTTCATCACTATATAAGCTGAAAAAAATTGGAACTTCTGAGTCTCACAATGTAGTTTGGCAGAGAAAAAATAAATTTGTGAATTTGTGCAAAGTTATCTCCTATGCTAATCTTCTATAGCTATTGTTTATGTTTTTGTATTTGCTTTATGATTATAGACAGTGGAAATGAATGGGAAATCTGAAAGTGAAAGCAGTGGTGCTTAAGATTTGTATAGACTAAGACTATTTAAAATTTTTGGAAGGTGGTTTTAAACCTTGTTTATGATTTATGGAATTGAGATTAGAATGAAGCTTTGCAAAATTAACTGTTAGTTATAATCATGAAGAAAGTTTAAAACCATCTTCCGAAAATTTTAAATATTCTTCTTTCTATAACCAATAAAGCAAATACAAAACCTTAATCAAAACCAATCAATATAACAATTAAGAACATACTATAGCTGTATAGAAAAGACATTTGTTAAGTGAGTTTTTCCCCATTTTACGACCTTGTTTGCCACAGTTGTTAAGTGAATCACTGCAATTGTTAAATTAGTAACACAGTTGTTAAGTGAATCTGGCTTCCCCATTGACTTTGCTTGTCAGGAGGTCACAAAAGGGGATCACATGTGTCGGGCTCCGGATGCTTTCTGACCCGTTCTCGAGCCCAATACATTGGCAGGGCGCATGAGGGGGTGACATCAGCAACCACGGCATGCTACGGCTGCCCAGGAGCTCAGGAAGAGGGAAGACCTGGCGGTCCTGATGATCCTGACTTTTCACTGTGACAGAGCCGCTGTGGAGCAGCTGGGAGGCTGTGATAACCTGTACTGCATGGGGCTGCGTTTGTGTGACTGTGGCTGTTTGCAACGTTTGGGAATGGCGCGGGGAGCACAGGGGTGGGATAGACTGCGGAATAGGTTAGGGGGAGTTGGATAGCATAGAAGCACAGTGGTGGATGATTAAGAGGTAGGATAAGGAGAAGCAGGATGGCAAGCGGATATTAGGAGGGTGTGGTATTAGGAGAGGACGGATATTGATTAACCCAGGGTTGTTTATGAAGGAAGTATTTAAAGTGCTGAGAGGCATTAGCTCTCAGCGCTGGCTTTTCACAGGTTTTCCATCTTGCTGCTGTTAATCCTGACTGCTCAGATTAAAACTGAAACATGACTACATCAAAGAGTGAGTAATGTCTGCTTTGTGAATAACTGCTCAGGAGTTCAGAGGCAGCTGAGAACATGACTCCACAATACTACAACCATCACAAAGATGAGTCAGTTGCCAAGTGTCTAAATTTTGATCAGATGTCCATGGGGTTGCTGCAACATTTGTAAGTATGAAAAATGGTCATACATCCTTTTTTCTAACTTTGAATGGTCACTAAACAAACTGCTGTAAGTCAAGGCCTACCTATACTAGTAAACAGTAGAAATAATGTGTGGTTATATATAAGCTTATTCTGATTTTAAAAACAAAGTTTAACATTTGACAATCTGAATGTCAAAAGTTACTTACATCTTTTGCAAATACCTTTTTGAATAAACAAAAAAAATTCCAACATTCACACAGCTGAAATTGGCACTGGAAAAATAATGAAAGTATTACATCCGCTTTTCAAAAATAGCTGTTACATGATAATGACTTATGACAAACTTTGTGAAGCACTCCTATTTTAATTTAACACTTCTACTTCTACTTAATTACTTAGTTCACACCAAAGCTTTTCTAAGTAACAAACACATCTACATGTTCTTGCTCCTGACACTTGTTAAAAGAGAGTGAAATATAGCAACACTTCAAATGTGACTAACACTGGTTCGGGAATTTGTTTTAAATAAGTAAAGAAAAACCTCTTATAAAGCCTCACTCCAAGCTGAAGTATTCAAGGTCTTATCACAGAAAGCATAGTCCATACAGTCTGTGGAAAATGGCTTGTTTATTTCTTTCTTATCACTGTCATATTCATTTTGGGGGAAAATATCTAAGCAGAACATACGAAACTTAATTTTATAATTCATTTTAATATTGCTCCATATCAGTTTTTCAGTAATATATTTCAACTCATGTTTATATTGCCTACTACTCCTTAGAAATCCTCAAACATTTTTACACAGGTAAAAATCAATGTATTAAGACAAATTTCATAAGGCTTCAAAATCCCAACCCTCTTTTTGCCAGCAAGAGAAATCTTTAATTCTTTCTCCAAAACACATTCTTAAAATATCCACAATATGAGATCGTTAAGCATTTTGCTAAAGTAAAATGTTGTTTTGTCCTCATTTTTACAGTCATTTTGGTGATTAAATAGGAGAGACAGAGAAGCATTCTCAAGAGAGGACAAAAAACAAACAAATTAATAAACATTAATCCCTTTAAATAAATTTATGTTTCTGATTATATTCCTGAGTCGTTGGGTCCATTTGCACTTGGAAAAAATTCCTTGGAGAGGGGGAGTACTTATATGATATTAGAATTTCAGGAATACAGTACAGAAGCATTAAGTATCGAAAGTTTTATTTGTGGCAGTGGGAAAAATTTATTTCAGCATAACACTTGAGTTTTACCAAATTAGATACTTTGGAATAAAATAAACCTCATACTTCAAAATATATCTTATCATACATCAGTGTGGGCAGAGCATTGGGCTTGCCATTAAAGAACTAGCAAGCTCAATGAAATTAAAGCTACTGTATATGTAAAATGGAAGGTATTGCCATACTTGCATGTTGTAAAACAGTGCTTCTCAGTGGATGACAAGAATATTACAAGCAATACAAGGACCCTGAATATAACAGGAGGCAAGAGTCCATTCAGGGGAAGGGAGGGCAAGGGAGGGGAGGGGAGGGGAAGAGACAAGGAAAGAGCAACTTCTCCAGTCTGAGGCAAGTTGGATTACTAATCATAGCTAGTATGGCAGTATTCCAATGGTAGAAAAACCCAGGGCAGAGATTGTCCAATATATTTGCTAGGAAAAGTGCCTCACTCCATGACCTCCCTTCAACATGTTAGTGTTAATATCCTTTATAATGCCTTCGTAAGGACACACTTAGAATACTGCATCCAGTTTTGGTCACCACTATGTAAAAAAGATGTTGAGACTCTAGAAAGAGTGCAGAGAAGAGCAACAAAGATGATTAGGGGACTGGAGGATAAAACATATGAAGAATGGTTGCTGGAATTGGGTATGTCTAGTTTAATGAAAAAAAGGACGAGGGGTGACATGATAGCAGTTTTCCAATATCTCAGGGGTTGCCACAAAGAAGAGGGAGTCAAGCTATTCTCCAAAGCACCTGAGGGCAGGACAAAGAAGCAATGGGTGGAAACTAATTAAGGAAAAAAGCAACCTAGAACTAAGAAGGAATTCCTTGACAGTTAGGTCAATCAACCAGTGGAACAACTTGCCTCCAGAAATTTTAAATGTTCCAACACTAGAAGTTTTTAAGAAGAGATTGGACAACCTTTTGTCTGAAATGATATAGGGTTTCCTGCCTGAGCAGGGGGTTAGACTAGAAGACCTCCAAGGTCCCTTCCAATTCTGTTATTCTATTCTTCTCGTCTCGTCTAAACATTTACTGGAGAGAGCATTGTACAGAGAATAGGACTGTAACACACACACAAACACACACACACACACACACACACACACACACCACAAAAAATAGATGGGATGAAAAATTCCACATAGCAAATAGGGAAACCTTGCTAATAATATTTGAAAACATATAGGTAGTCCTTAACTTATCACCACAATTGAGCCCAAAAATTATGTTGTTAAGTGAGATATTTCTTACATGAGTTTTGCCGCATTTTATGACCTTTCTTGCCTCAGTTGTTGAATAAATCACTGAAGTTGATAAGTGAGTAACCTGGTTGTTAACTGAATCTGGTCTTCCCATTGACCTTGCTTGTCGGCAAAGGTGATCATATCATCTGGGACACAGCAATGGTCATAAATGTGAATCAGTTGCTAAACATCTGAATTTTGATCACATGATTATCGGGATGCTGAAAAAGTCATAACTGTGAAAAACAGTCATAAAGTCATTTTTTTCAGTGCTGTTGCATCTTTGAACAATCACTAAGTGAACTGTTGCAAGTTGAGGACTACCTGAACTAGCAACCAGACAGGCAGAACAATTCGAGAAAGATAATTTTCAAAGAATAATGATCATTGTGATAAAACAACAATGTTTAGTAAAATAAATAATCTATATGAAGGATGAGGTCCAAATAGGCCTAAGCAATACTTAATCCTTCAATATATAGAAACAGAATTTTACACATAAAGGGGAAAAAAGTCATTTGCATGGGAAGATGATTAGCCTAAATAATGCTGTAATAAATCTCATTACAGTTCTCATGCTTTACGTGATAGGTTTAACATCCAAAAGATCTTAAACCAATTACATCTTTATAAATTATTTCAAAGGTATTCACTAATACGCAGATAACTTTCATCTCTTGCTATCACTGTACTAGTTAATCTTGGCAGACATAGTATTTCATTAAAAAAACATGTTCTTTTACATTTTAGGTTCTAAAAAGTTATAAATCCATTTTTTTCCCTTCCTATAAAATATTAGAGGCCTAGAAGAACCAAGATCTGATGCAAGGAGCTGAAACTAGTCATGTCTATTGCAAATAATGCTCAAATGTCAGCTGAGTCCCCACCCACAGATACACAGGGAAGGGTGTATACTAACCCTGATTTTATGCTCTAATTATGACTTTTCTGGTATCGAAAATAAAGCTAGTTTGCACAGACTTTGAATGTTTGCCCGTTAGCTTTTGAGTTTGAGTGAAGTCTGACAAGCCTAATTTTATTTTTCGTATTTAAATCTATATTTACTCAAAGGGAAGGTTGTCTTCCTTCCCTCCAATAATTACCCATGGGTAGGGTTGATTTCATATAACTCTTGTGGAGAACCATCTTCTTTCCTTCTTGCAAACAAATAAGAAAAAAAAAGTTCAGTAAAGACAGATTACTTAAAACATTAGAGGCCTAGAAGTAGAGACAGATTATTTAAAATATTAGAGGCCTAGAAGGACAATGAGCTGTCTTGTTGTCCTTCAGTAGAGAAAGATTATGTCAGAGTGCACACAGTATGACTAGGTAAGACAACCCAGGAGCAAATACAGCACATAGGCTTGTATTTACATATAGTGGTTTTATCCCTACAGAAGCATATATACATACAAGTACTTTAATACAGGCCTTGAACTAACAGCAATCAGCTACACCACTGAAGCACACATGGAGGGATACATACACCCCAACAAAGATCTCTCTTATATTGCAGCCTCTTAAAGAGGTAGCAGTCAAGTAATCCTTCTGACTCATTGCTACCATTGCATCATCATTACAGCAGCTGGTCAGCTATTAAATCATTACCCTGACAGATTACTTAGATGCAATGGTGGTTCTTTCATCATATATGTATCATATTTGTGGTTCTTTCATTATATATGTCTCACAAACAAGGAGTTTTCTCCTATAGTCATCTGCAGAAAGTTCAAGAGCAGAGTGATTTTTTAGAAGAAAACAGCTACTGCTGTTTCTTCAATACTTCCAGAAATGCTTAAAAAGAAAATACAGACTGCCTCAGAGGAAGATGAATATTCAAGTGACTGCTCAACGAACCTCAGTAACCATATAGGCGTTATTTATGTGTTATTTATTATTGTGGTTTCCTCACATTGTACTTCTGGATGACTTGCAAGCCAGACTCATTGACTGGGAGACCATCAACTTGACTTGGAAGTATTCAATAAAATCAAAGACAGAGATAAAGTCACAATGCCTATGCAATGCCTACAGTTTAAGAGTTTATAGACCATAAAGGTGGGCTCCCCAAAAAGGGGGTGATGATATGGCTATTATTTTTATGGAATAGGCCCAGATGCCTTTGGTAAGGGAGTTTGTAATTATAGAATCCAAAATGACTTATTTCTGTGAAGAGCTGGTGACCTTTCTTTTTGACATTCATAGCACTCCAGTAACTGAGGTGTTTTTCTAATCAGTGTGTCCTACAAACATAAAAAGACAAAACTAATTGAACATTTAATAAATGCAATGATGACATATTCACTGAAGAAGAAAACAAAGACAGCGACATCATATCCTGACTGAAGTAAAGCTAGTTATTACCTTCAGAAGCAATGTGGCAGCTGGAATTTACTCTTTTTTTTTCATGGCACTTAGGTGGCTGTTTTAGCTAGTTAAAGATCTTTTTGTTTTCTGTATGTTTTGGAAGAGAGAAGAAAGCTACATGATTTTAAGAGGATATATAATTGGCTATGCAAGAAGGCAGGTCAGTAAGAAGCGGAGTAAGGGAAAGGGACATTTTTGGAAGGGAAGGGAAAATAGGAATGGCAGTTGATTGGGTCCGGAACATGACCCACCAAATCTTTAAACACCCAGGGAGCTAGTAAAAATAGCTTTCTCGGGATAGTGGCAGAGGTGATAGAGGGTAAAGACAAATTACTACTGGAAGATGACAAAGCAGTAATAAATGTCACACTCAGTTGGACAGCAGTACAAAAAACAGTGGTGATGCTGGAGGAGAATCCAATTCTCCTAGGTTGGTTGGTTGGTTTTTTAATAAATAAGATGTGATCTGAATATTGTAGGAAGTGACAATTATCCTTTACTTTTGGTCAGATCACTTTGATGCCTGGACAGCAGTTGACTACAAATGTGCTCTAGGATTTTAGAATTCACTCCAGGCATAACACTCCAGGCTTAATAATTGTTGGAGTGGGGGGGAGACAAAAAAGTGTAGTGATGAAGTTATCTAGTTTGGTAATGAAACATCTGGAAGACTAATTTTAATTGTCTATAAAAGTATACAAAAGAAATGTGAATTTTTAAGAGTTACGGTAAATTAACCTTTTTTTCATTGATTAGTATTGCTGTGGCAACCGTCAGTCAGGAGTTACCAATTACTGTCTAATTCAAAGAGAAGAAAAACAAGGGGAAAATGATAAAATATTTTTTCAAATCAAGGGACAGAGAGTTAGCTGAAATTGGCCCTATTCATTAAAAAAACAGCATCATTAATTTCCAAAAGATTCTTATCATTCACAAAGAAGAGTATACACATAGCACTGAAAAAATAAACAAATATTTAATCATGTTAAAAGCATTGTAATTTGGCTTTGACTCATTCATCAATAGAAATTATACACTAGAGGACAGAAATCTAAACAAGTATTGCAGCATAAACTATGATGAATGCTCAGCTTATTTTCAGCCCTAGACAGATTGTAATGTTATTTCTACACATGGCTGAAGCTTTTCCTAAATTACATTACTGTAAAATAAAGCAACTCAATATAGACTTAACACCCTAAGGACGAAATGCCATACAAAATAAAATAAAAGAAAGCTATGTAATTGATTAGGATTAGTATTCTTTGGCTCAGTATTTGTAAACAGCAATGGATCATGCCCAGTATTTCCTAGTCGAACCACAGTCAACTACAATGATCTAATACATATCGATTTTACAGAAGACATTGTTGAAAAAGCACTACACAATCTAAAACCATCTCTATCTATTGGACCGGACGGAATATGTGCCTACTTCTTTAAAAAGCTACCCACTGCCATAGCCAAACCTCTAAGCATAATCTTTGAAAAATCTTTCAGGACCAGCTCCTTGCCAGAACTATGGTCACAAGCCACGGTCATCCCCATCTTCAAAAAGGGAGATCCCAGCCTAGTTGAAAATTACAGACCAATCTCTTTATGCTGCATCACCTGTGTAAAGTCATGGAATCAATTATTAACCAATCCATCATCCTCCACTTAGAAACAAACAACCTGCTCTCTAATAAACAATTTGGTTTTAGGAAAAAACTATCATATAATCTGCAACTCTTACATTGCAAAAACATATGGACTACACAAGTCAATCAGGGCAAAGTAATAGACGCAATCTATATAGACCTTTGTAAAACCTTTGATTCAGTGGTACACGACAAACTACTCTTAAAACTAAAATCGTACGGTATCTCTGGACACCTGCATTACTGGATAGAAGCATTCCTGTCAAACAGACAACAAATGGTCAAAATTGGGAACGTCCTATCAAATTCTGTACCTGTCAACAGTGGTGTCCCCCAAGGCAGTGTTCTAGGACCAACTCTTTTCATACTCTACAAAAATGACCTCTGTGATCATATCAAGAGCAACTGCGTTCTCTTCGCTGATGATGTAAAGCTATTCAACACCACAGACAATACTGCTACCCTTCAAGAAAGACCTTGACTATGTATCAGAATGGTCAAACAAATGGCAACTTCAAATCTCAACAAATAAATGCTCTGTCCTACATATTGGCAAAAAAATAATAATCAGAAAATAAAATACAGGCTGAATAGTCAAGACCTTGTTGATGATCCAAACTCTGTCAAGGATCTTGGAGTACTCATCTCAAATGACCTAAGTGCTAGACCTCACTGTAACTACATAGCCAAAAAGGCGTTAAGAGTTGTTAATCTAATCTTACGTAGCTTTTTCTCTGGTAATATTACACTAATAACTAGAGCATACAAAACATTTGCTAGACCAATACTCGAATACAGCTCATCAGTCTGGAACCCACATTACGTATCTGATATTAACACAGTTGAGAAAGTCCAGAAATATTTCACAAGAAGAGTTCTCCACTCCTCTACTCGTTGCAGAATACCTTATGCCACCAGACTTGAAATTCTAGACCTAGAAAACCTAGAACTATGCAGCCTTCGGTCCGATCTAAGTATAGTATATAAAATCATACATTACAATGTCCTACCTGTCAATGAATACTTCAGCTTCAACCATAACAACACTAGAGCAAACAATAGATACAAACTCAAGGTTAATCGCACCAAACTTGATTGCAGGAAATATGACTTCAGCAACAGAGTGGTCAATGTCTGGAATACTCTACCTGACTGTGGTTTTTTCCACAAACCTCAAAAATTTTAACCTTAGACTGTCTACTATTGACCTCACCCCTTTCCCAAGAGGTCTGTAGGGGGCGTGCATAAGCACACCAACGTGCCTACCGTCCCTGTCCTATTGTTTCTTTTATATATATTTTTTCTTATATGAATCCATGTATTCATAACTATGTTTTTACTTATACCTATTATCTTGTAAGCAATTGACAAATAAAATAAATAATAAATAAAAATAAAAAAATAAATAGTAACATTACAATATTATCACTATTAATACAATAATATTAAACAAAATTTCAGAAATGTTTTTAATGTATATCTGATTAATATTGAATATATAAGAAAAAAAATGTTATATTAAGGCTTAAGAAATATCACAGACCAGTGATCCAAACCGTTAATCCATCTGTTCAGTTCTAGAGAGATTTTTTTTTCTATGTAAGAAAATAATATATTCCTAAGTGATAGAAAATCAGCACCCATAAACTTTGTATTCCTAAGTGAACTGCACCACTGTGTACCTTAAAAGTGAGTACATAAAAGATACATAAAATAGATGTTTCATTTAATAGTTGACTATCGGTATGGACAATTTATCAAGGAAACAGCCCCTTCTTGTAAACCATCAAATCACTTTCATTTTAGGCAAAACTAGAAACAATTAGGCTAATTTAATCTCCCCGATTTTCTTTTCAGTTCATTGGGTTAGCATTTTTAATCATTTTCTGACTAAATTTGGACAGCCATCATTATATCTAGCTAGTACTTTTAGAAGTGCTAAAAATCAGTCTTGCAAACAGCTAGAAGAATACTGCATGAAGGGCCATATCATACTTGAGTTTGCGCAAGTCAAAAGGATTCAAACACAATTTACTGCTCATAAAGGGATCATCAAAAAGACAAGAAAAAGACCTGTTCAACCAAAAAGGTTTCAAGAACAGATGGCGAGAATATATAGAAGAGCTGTATGCCAGCAATAATGAAGTCTACTGTCCTCAGGATCAGGAAACAGAAATAAAACCAGTCATCCTTCGAAAGGTCATATGGGCAATGAATTAACTGCCAAATAATAAGACTCCATATGTTGATATCATCAAGATAGAGAAAGAAGTGTAGCAAGGTTGAATTTTTTTTACCACTTTTCTTATTCAACCTATTAAGTTCAAGTGAACATGAGGAAACTGGAAAAATTGAAGTAAACATTGGTAGAAGGAACATCAACAATCTTTGATATGCTGATGACATAATCTCAGAAATCAACGGAAGTATAAAACATCTGATCAAAAGGATTAAAGAAGAAAGCGAGAAATTTGGCCCCTTCATGAACATCAGAAAGATTAAGCTCATGACCACTATGAGGAATGTAAATGTCAAAATACCAATTGATGGTAAACAAATTAAATGTACAAGAATTCACTTTCCTAGAATTGCGGATTGATCAAAGCTGTGAATGAAATCTAGAAATAAAGCATCAACATGCACTGGGTTGCACAGCAATGATGAACATTAAGAATAGAGTATGAAAAAGCAAAGTTTGGCAACTAAAAGCATATTAATTCACACTATTGTGTTTCTCATAGCTACCTATAGTTGCAAAACTTGACCATGAAGAAACTAGACAGGAGGGAAATCAACTTGTTTAAGTTGTGGTGTTAGAGAAGGCGCCCGTGCATTACTTGGATGGTAAAGGTGACAAACAAGCAAGTATTGGGGTATATAAAACAAAACTTTTCTGGAAGGCCAAATCACAAAATTCTGCCTTACTTTTTTCAGCCATATCATGCACTCCAGTACTCCAGTCATGCTTCAAGTGGTCAGCAGTAAAAGGAAACAAGGCCACCAAAAACAGACAAAGCCAGATCATAAATTCACTAAAATAAGCTGTAAAGATTGAAAAATGTGGAAAGCTGGTCCGCATAATTGCTGAAATTGAAAAGATAGCATCTTTAATTTTAGAACGTTTTTCTAAGAAAAAAAAGTTCCGCACAATAATAACTCATGCAAGGTGGTAATTAATAAATGTCCTCCCTTCTCTATTTTTTGCAGATGTACTACTGGTACTTGTAAAAGGGATCTATCAACCAGATTGTGTATAGCACAGGTGTCAAACTACAGCATCATGTTGCCATCACATCACATTTCATGATGTTTTTCCGTTCCTAGAGCTGGGGTGGGCATGGCCTGTACTTGACGCATCCAGCCCTTGGTCCCCCAGTTTGACACCTTGGTTTATAGCATTAGGCAGAATGAGAAGATTACATTAGTTGGTACATACGATAAGTAATGGAGGATTAGTGAAGTGCTGGGATTTCAAAAATCTGCATTGCAAGGTTTGTTCTGCACTATTCCAAAGTAGCCACATTTGTATTAGCTGAAGCTTTGAAGTTATTTTTAATGGTAATCCCTCAAAAAAATGTTCAAATAGAGCATATATGCTATAAATAAATGTATATAAAGCATTCCTGTAATCCAGGTAGATGATTATCAGAGCATGATGACAATTGTCAACCATTGAAAACAGTAATAAACTGTAGCAGGTGAAGCAACGAAAGTCTTGTGGCCCTCAAACTGCTATACTAAAATAACTATTCATTACTGATATCACGGAAGGAGCAGCCCTCTCTAGAAAGATAGCATGGTTGTAATACATGAGGAAAAACTTACATAAAAATACTTTTAAATTCAAGATTTCTGAAAATTCAGCATTCATTGCATGTTTAGAAAACATTAGTTCTCTTAACATATTTTGAAGGTTGCCAAAGGCAGTGTTTTTGCTTTTTTGCAAAGAATAAATATGACAGACTTCAAGCACAGGAACACAATATATATATATGGAAGCAAATAGCATTTAATAGGGGCCATGAGAATAAAGTTTAATTTGATTTGCAAAAATCTTTAACAGATTCCCCAAACACTAGAAAGAGCTAGACCTAGAATTAAATTTAGAAAATTAAAATGTAGAAAAGAATCTTGAAGTATAATACCTCTTAGGACAAAATATTCAAAATAATTATGCAGAGGACTTTACCTAACAGTATACTGGCAGAGACTGCTCCTTTCAATGATGATATGCAGTTTGACTTTTTCTGGGTCAATCAGCCACCAAATCAACATTTTGTACTATAGTGACTATGCTCAAACAGTGAAAAAAAGCCAGAGAAAATCAGTTACATTCTAGAACTTATATCCCACATTAATACAATGGTTAAGCCAGATAATGCTAATTAGATTTGCAAGCATTGCATTTATCAAATTCACATGGAGAGAAAACAGAATCTAGGTTGCATGTTGTATGTGCTCCAAGTACTAATGAAACTATTTCATTGCAAAATTAAAAATTATTCCACCTTTATGTCTCAGCAGGTGGCAGCATCTAGCTGATCTCATCTAAATTTGGAAACTAGGGAAGATCAGACTACTAGGCCAAATTTGAAAGTAAAAAAAAATAGAATACTATAAAAGAATATTAGAAATATAAGTTAGATTGGGAATCTGAAATACCACTGGAAGGCAGCAATTACAAAAAGATAATGGATTGCTCCTTCTTGATGGGTTTTTTCCCCATGTAGTTGCTGGGAATCTTGACTTAAGGATATCTTTACCTTTTTATAATAGTATATTATAATATTGTAACAGAACAGGCTATTAAATATACTATGCATTTATATAGCTACCCTGAATTCAATATAACATGGGTGGCTATATAAATGTTTCACGTCAATCGGCCAATCAATTAATCACACAAGTTTTATGAGTTATAATCCAAAGCTTGCACTATTCTCTTCTTCCATTTTCGCAGTTATTATTCAAATCCTTACACTATTCAATCAAAATGCTATTTTCCAATCCAAAAGACTTTTTTAAAAAAAGTTAAAACTGCACTGATTTTCTAAAATATACATTACTATGGGGGTGTTTTTTAAAACGATCATTTCTAAATGGAAACTTTTCATACCCATCAGAGAACAAATGAGAGAATATTCAAAATATCAAATTATTTTTTAAAGAAACCTAAAATTATTTCTATTTCTGGAGAACTAATTAGAAAATAACATACAATGAAGAGGCATTGTTAGCAGCATTTGGAAAAGGAAACATGTTATATTACTAATTCCACTTGAGCTGACAAAGAATTGAAAAGATCTCTTGTTCCAGAACTGCTATTCATTATTATTAAAAACAAAATAATTTCTGGACATTGATATTCTTTTTCAAAAAACCACGGAAACATCATTGAGAATAGAAACTGCAATGCACAATTTTGTACCAGGCAATATGTGCACAGCTCAAAGATTTTACTCTGTCCACATCTCCTTCTTGAGAACAGAATCATCTTTTTCAAAAAACAACTTCCCTCAAAAAAATCCAAGAAATAATGAATAATATATATGGTTACTTTCTTTTTAAAGTGATGTAAAATGACCAAAAGTATGGAAAACCTTTCCTAGTTATTTGCATTTTTTAACTTGGCAGGGATACCAGCAAAATAAGATTCTCTTATGCCTAACCCACATCAAATTGCAAACAGTGCATCACATGCAATTAAATGTCAACACTTTTAATAGGATTGGAGGACCAGATGAGGCAAAGAAGCTACTTTAAAATAAATTATCATGCACAAATTTAAAGCTGATTGTTTGTTGTAAATCATACAAACTAAGTTCCTGATGAAACCATTTTAAAAAGATGCTTGTCACTAGCAACTGAATGTGCAATTTAAAGACCCATTCCTTAATTTTAATTGCAATCTACAGACACAAAATTCATCTTCGAGAAAATTTTATATCAAAAGATATTTTCTGCCAGGACATAATCCTTCAGATCTTGACACAAGTATAGCTGAATACTAGAGCATTTTAAAAAGCTCTTGACTGAAGATTCTCTATTGCAGAAATGATTTGAAGTTACGGATTTAAAACCTTAATGAAAAAAATCAAAATGAAAAGCCACTTAGACCTCTGTGCAAGGAATGACTTAAGGAAGATCATTCTGTAGTGACACAGTCAGCCCAGTATGATTATTTCCATTGCTCAGATATAGACAGAACATGCAGGACCTTAATGGGTGTTTTTAAGGAAGCTATTTTTAGTAGTCTACCTGCAAAAGCATAGTTTGATTAAACATGCTGATTATTTGATGGGAACACAGTGTTAATCAAAATAGGCACTAAGTGTGGTAGCACAATTTCATTAGAACGTAAACTGTAGTGAGTCTGATGAAGAGAGCTGCTGATTGCTGGGAAATACAATTCACAGTAATATAATTTAAACCTCAGTGTAATATGGACAGACAATAGAGAAAGAAAAGTAGTAAAAATCATTTCTATTTAACTGATGAGTTGAAAAACTTTTCACATATGAACTTACTCCAAAAGATTTTTCAATGAACTTTTCTATCTCTGTTGGAATTGTTATAAAAGGAAGAACACTTAATAAATATTATACACTAATTACAACAGAAAGCTTATTAAGTCAAGAAGTAGGCAATCTATTTATGTGCCCTGATCTGCTAGCTGGGAGAGTTATCTTTCTCAGGCTGGCCTAAGCAATTAGTTAAACAATGGTTTACTAATTCAAAATTTACTAATTGAAAGTAGAGGCAAGGAGCAAAATCAGTGATATTGTATTGCTATGTCTGAATAAGATCACTAGTAATTTTTTTAGTTATTTTTAAAAATCCCTTTTATAACTCTGGATAGCAAAATATATAGTTTAACAAAAAAAAAAAAAAGCTTTCCTGTGCGTGAGAAATAATGTTGATTATGAAATTGGGTAAAGACAAGGTTTAATGATGCATGTGACAAAATAATGATATTTATTGATGTTTTTGTACTTACTTATTCTGCATCATGTTCATTATAACCCAGTCAGAAGGATATACATTCTTCCCAATAAGATTTTTGAACATGATGAATGTTTCCATAAGGAAGTCCTAAAACAAAAAGCAAAACATATGATTATTTTACATAAAGAATAAAAGAACAAAATAAATATTACCTTCATTTGCAAGAATAATAGGAATAATGGAAGAAAAGTCTCAATTCTTCAATTAAATTGAAGAAATTATATCTTGTTGATCAAATAAGTGTATCTAATCTCCTCTAAACAACATTGTATCATGCAGCAATACACCAAAGAATCGTATCATAATACATTTTTATTAGTAATGCCAGCTCCAAGCAAAGCTGATTTTGTAACAAAACTAATACTGCAGGAATAAATAGCCTTTAAATGTCTCAGACTATAGTTCCGAAGTTCCAAATTCTTCACTATAAAGAAATACTGTTTTTTTTATTGTAGGTTGGATTTGACATCAAATTGTTTTTGTATTGGGTTTTCATATATTGTCAATCACCCAGATTAATTATGGATAGATAGATGAAATAGATAGATTGATAGGTAGGTAGGTAAGGTAGATAGATAGATAAAGATATAGATAGATAATAAATACATTATAGTAAACACAATTAGCATAGTCAATGATTTGGAATGGAAAGATTCGATTTAAAACATCCAGAGACCATGTGCAATCAAGAATGTTTCATCATATTATAAACTGATTTATTTTAATTTGGCATAGGGTTTTATTGGCACAGTATGATAGCTGTCCAAAACATTCTGCATTCAGAAAAATAAAATAAAGTATTGATTTTCAGTCAGATTCTCAAATTCAAAAAGATCTTCAATATGCTGTTATTCTTAGCAAGTATCAATGAAAATCAATATTTTGACATCAACATTATACTTTGCATACTTAAAATTTGTTAAGTGGCTGTTACTAACATACATTGCTAGCATTATAAAAAATAAATATATAATTTTAAGCACACATTTAACATGTTTGGTGTCCCCCTATTTGAAAAAATATATTAGTTTATTGTTTTCTGCCATCATGGTGAAGCTTGATGGTTTTTCCAAAATAATAACCCTATTATTATTTTTCTGGCTTAATTATCATGCTACCATTTTTTTCTATTAGATGGATGCTTTGCTTTTGAATGAAATGCTTGATTTCCTTGTTTTACAATTTAATAATTGTACAGCCATAATCTTAACAGGATTTACACTCAAGTACATAGGGGGCTGAATTGAACCAAGGAATTTATTATTGAATATTTTATTTTTCAAGGTGTATTCTTTATTAAAGTTTTGGACTATTGGGTTTACGTATCTTTCCTAAATTTAGAGGCTGAATTTTCACATACTTTGAAAAGGGTGCAGACTATATTACACCATTTATTACAGAGCAAGAACAACATCATTGACAATCATTTACTGTCACACTGACATATATTTAAGCAAAGTACTTCACGATATGCAGTCTAATATTAGAAGCAGAAACACTAACAACTCTGGCAATTCAGCAGAGAAAATTATTGAAAAAGAAAAGTTAACTCCATTAGCACCAAGTCCATTTTGCCACTCTGTTTCAGGACTGTTATAATTAAGATTAATGGTTATAAGAGATCATACTTAATTGCCTAAACAATATTCTTTTTTCTGTTCTTTCTCTTCCATGTTGTTATGGCCTGTAAGCTTATAGTAGCTTATCAGTCTTATGAAGGCTATTCAGAGAGTGGGTTTTTTTTTTCAGATGAAGAGTAATTAGAGTGCCTTTAAAGAAAGAGTAAATAAGTGGTTTCTGGCACATTACCATGGGATACATGAATGCAATTTTCTGACCTCTCACCATCACTACTTTTTCTTCTTCCTCCCCTAACAGCTTGCAATAAGTAGTCAGATAGAGGAAAATAAGACTCAAGTAGTTAAATTAAGGATATCTTATCTATTCTTTCTCGCCAGTTTTCTTTCAAGATAAATACTGTATAGTGTCAAGCGGGGTGGGAACACCTGGAAAAAAAGACCTTGTTGAATGCTTCCAGTCTTCTATTCAGTAGCCAGAGAAAGTAAGCTGTTAGAACATGAGTTCTTCTTTCTTAGTGATATTATTTGTTGATTTATTTCACATAGGTAAATGCTACAGGAAGGCCGGAGGGTGCAGGGTGTGGTTGGGTGTGAGCTCTGGATGATTGGGCCATGGATATGCCAGGCGTAAGTGCAGAAAAACCAAGGCAAGGACAGTGCAGCTGGGCATGAGCTCAGGAAAGCCAAAGGATGGAAACACACCCTGCAAAAGGGTGTGTGTATGTGTGATCTCAGGAAGGCCAGAGAACTTACCAGAGTGACTTGCAACTTTCTCTGCCAGATTCCCTAACAATAGCAGTAGCACTTAAACTTATATACTGCTTCATAGTGCTTTACAACCCTCGCTAGGAGGTTTAGAGTCAGCCTATTGCCCCCAACAATCTGGGTCCCCATTTTACCGACCTGGGAAGGATGGAAGGCTGAGTCAACCTTGAGCCAGTGAGACTCAAACTGCCAAATTGTTGACAGTCAGCAGTATTAGCCTGCAATACTGAATTCTAACTGCTCCGCCACCACGGCTTTTTACTTTACTTAATGGGAAGCTGGCAGGGAAGATCAAAAATGTTGATTATGCGACTGAAGGATGCTGCAGCTGTTGTAAGTGCAAACCATCTGGGAAACATTAGCATTTTGGTGGTAGCAAGTGACATGTCTATATATGATTCTTCTCAATAGCTTCCTTCCATGATTTACCTAACCATGGTTTACTTAATATTTTCAATTTCCTGGCACACAATTATGCTACAAAATGTAGTTAGCTACTTAGCAATTTACCATGACATGTAATGTAGACAAGTTGCAATTCCAGCAAATGCCTGAGATTTCACACCTATGTCTTAATGTCTTTGAAAACAAATTTAAGGAACTACTGTCACCTCCTTCAGCCTGGCCAATCTCTTAAGATTAGCAGGCAAACTCTTTTCAAGCTTTTGATAAAGAGAACCAGTATTCTGGTGGGCACAAGGGACTGGATTATTTCAGCTTCATCATTATGGGCTTAAAAGTGCTTCAAGACTACTTTAAGTCTTAAGGTAGTCAGCCTATAGATCTTTTAAATTAATTAATCCAAACCAAGACACAACTGATAAAATGTGCTAAAAACAAGGTATTGGATTAAAAATCTTCCCTTGGAAGATAAAATAGGACATTGAAAAGAAGAAACAAAATTACAGAATATGTAAGCTACAGGACTTATGTAAAGTATTATCAGTTACAATTTAATTATTTAAATAAAGTACATTTTGCTGTATATACAGTGTTTAAAAATAATAAAGCAGTTTAACATAGCTTCCAATTAAGAAGTATGTTAAGTAGTCAGTGCAAAACAGTAAGACTATAAAAAGATTCACACAATATGCATCTATTTCTACCATACTATATACAATTTTTATTATATTTATTATATAATCATTATATTTATTTATTTATTTTATTTTTATTGTTTATTTGCTTATTATACTATTACATTTATATATTAAAGGCTTCTATCGGATGGGCATTAAATTATTATGTCCCAAACTATAGTGAATAAAGAAGCTGGCTCTGAAGGATAGAAGGAAGACCCACTATTAAAGCAATATGTCAGATCAATGAAATTGGAGCCCCGGCAAAGAAAATAATTTATAAAAAGGGTCAGAAGCAACCCGCTCTCTCTTCCCAATTTGTATGAAGACAAAAGGAGGAAAAGTAGCACATTCACATCTACAAGTGTTTGCTATTAAAGTTGTTGCAATATATGTAGATTTACTTTACTTGAATAATGTCTGTTTCTTAGTATGGCCTACCTGATAGGGCCGACTCAAACTTTAAAGCTTTTTAAAAAGTATTTACCATCTCTTAGAAGAGACTAATCCTCCTTTCTCTTTCCTCTAGACATTTGAAGTAAAAGGAACAAGGTTTTAAGTGTACAAATGATTATCTGAACTTTGGCTATCAACTTGTTCAGGTTCTCACATCTTAAACGCTAAGAGTTAAACACGTATTATGTATTAATTATGCTACCTGTGTTATAATAGCTGTGATTGGCTTTCTCAAAAAGTAGCATGATAGAAATTTAAACTGTATGAGGGAAGAAATGGACACAAGCAAACATTAGGAAGAAATGTTTCCTCCCGCCATCAAATTTCAGTGTTCTGTTTAGATCAGTGGTTCCCAAAGTGGGGGGTACTGCCCCCTGGGGGGCAGTGGGATACCTTAGGGGGATGCTAAGAGGCAAGGGGGCTGGCAGGGGGGCACTAAGAGGTGGCAGGGGAGCATTTGATGCGCTGGCCCTGCAGGGTCATCCATTGAATGTTGCACTGCTCCGGAGCTGGCGTCTCGAATGCCCCCCTGCCACCTCTTAGCGCCCCTCTGCCGGCCCCCTCGGGGATGTTAAGAGGCGGCAGGGGGGCATTTGAGGTGCCGGCCCTGCAGGCTCACCCATTGACTGTTGCACCGCTCCAGAGTCAGCGCCTCGAACGCCCCCTGCCACCTCTTAGCATCCCCAAGGGTGTTAATTATCTACACAATAGATAAGCCCAGAATTTGAGAGTGTTTAGAAAATTTTATAGCTGTTTGTCTTTATCGTAATAGCCAAATGCACAATCAGCAGACTTGTCTCACTAAACAAGACAGAATGGCTCAGATGTTGTCAAACTTGCATAGGGACTTACACATAGCACAAGCTGCATTCCAGTCATGCGCAATAGGATGATATTGCAACGTGTGATATTTTAGGGTAAGTTTGTCAGCTCTAACCTAAAATGTATAAACATCCGAGAAAATGTAAGCATTTATTTTTGTAACTTGTTATTCTTACAATCATTTTAATTTTTAATCAAGCCTGTTTTTGATTTATAGTTTAACATAATTAGCTAAATTAGGGAAGTAACATGTATATTATTTATTTTTATCCCTAATTTCTTCCATCAAAAGATGATTTAAATTTAATTATAACTTTACAGGATAAATTGTTAGAAGAGATATAGCATTCCTGTATTTTGGATAAAAGTTAGAAATGAATACTCTTTGAGACTTCTAAAATTGATTTAAAGCATCTTCTTGTCAACATAACTTTGTAAGATTGGTTTCTCTGCTCTGAGTGTTACTAAAACAAAACACAGAAACAGTTTAGATATATATTATCCTCTGGGAGCAGCATTGTCACCAATCTAATCCAGATTAGATAAATTTACAAGCAAGAGGCAAACAACTTGTCACATTAAAAACTTTAAATGTAGATATATGGACTTAGTGTGTTTTCTAAGTTTATATAAAGATAAAGGTAAAGGAGTCCCTGTGGATTTTACTCAGCTAGTCTTTGCTGACTATATGGGGTGCTGCTCATCACCCTTTCAAGGCACTGTCTGAAGACATTTCCACAGTCATGTGGCCAGCATGACATCACGGAGTTACCTTTCCACCAAAGTGGTACTTATTTATCTACTCCCATTTGCATGCTTTCAAACTGCTAAGTTAGCATGAGCTGGGACGAGGATGGGAGCTCACCTCTTCATGTGGCACTTGGGTCTCGAACCTGGGCTTCCAGCTTTCCAGGTGACAAGCCCAGCATCTTAACCACTGAGCCACCGTGCCACCCCTGAAAGTTTATGTAAAGGCATTTAATATGAAGAATTACTACTTCACATATAACTATCCTATTCCTACTGCAGAACAACAAAAAGTTTCAAGTTTAATATTGGATATTTATATCAATTGCCTATAATATACATACCCTTTCAATGAATAATATTCAGTTGCTGTTCTCTTTTTTCCTAAGTAGTGTTTGTCCTGATTATATTTGTTGAAGTGTAACTTTATGTCTCTGAATCTAATTTAAAAAGTATGTATTTTGCATCTTTTTAATTTCATTTTTTCAACACTTTTTTATCTATATATATAAAAGCGAAATACCACTCACGCAACATCACAAAATCTCCAGAACCATAAAGCCTACAAACTTGAAATTTGGCACATATGTTCCTTTTGGCTTCTAGGTGCTCACTAAGAAAAGATTTTTCAAAATGACTATCAGCGCATTATTATTTTGTATATTATTATTAATATGCTCTGATGCTAAGGAGTTCTACTCCCCCTCCCCAATCTGTTCCAAATGCAAAACACAAGCAGAGGAGAGGAGTTTCAGTTTCAGTTTTAGTTTCACAGCACCAAACAGCTTTAGTACAGAACAGTTGAGCTAAGCCACGCCCAGGCTCCTTGCTGTCTCCTTCTTGCTCACACAGCAAATACTGTTTCAGTTTCCAAACAGCCCTGAACTCTCTCACACACTGACAGGATGCTAGCCAGATGAACACCGATGGATGCTGGTAGGCAAAGGCACAATTTTTCTCCCTGATTTTCCTCCCCCAAAAATAAGCCCGGCCACATAGTTTCGTAGCGAAGCACGGGTATCAAGCTGGTATTTTATAAAAGTATTTATCTACAACAGATTTGAGATAATAAACCTTTATCTTCATTACTGATAGTTTGGGAAGTGCTGGTCCATATCACAAAAAACAGGGATCGTGAAGATTGGAAAATGAGAGCCAGTTTTGTGTAGCCTGCTGGCACCAGGCTAGAAATCTGGAGCCTGTAAGTTCTAGTCTGAAATGAAATGAAAGCTGGCTGGGAGAGGTTGAGCCAATCACACTCTTTCAGCTCAATTCACCTCACAGGGTAGTTGTGGGGAAAACAAAGGAGGAAGGAATATTGGATATGTTTTCCACCTTGCTTTTTTTATTAAAATAAAAGAGTGGGGTAAAAAATATTTAAAAATGATTCTGTGGGACAGGATATGAGGCAGGATTTTACATGGGGATATTGGCTATTCACTTCTTATCAAAGCTGACTGTAATTGGATGTTCTTAGGTGTAAAGTGGTAATATCTTGCATTTTAAGTCCTACTGAATGCCATGCAATACAGTAATGACACAACTTCTGCAGTAGTGTAACTCTGCATATTCTATGAATGAACACAAAAATGTTTAGGTTTTCTTTTCCATGGGGCCAAATCACAATTTCCTAACACACCTAAACAGCACACACCCCAAAATCAAGTTCACCATGGAAACGGAAACAAACAAACAACTACCATTCCTAGATGTACTAATCTACAAAAAAACAGATGGCACACTAGGACACACCGTATACCAGAAGAAAACACACACTAACCGCTACCTCAACGCCCAATCCCACCACCACCCAGCACAGATAAACTCCGTGGCTAAAACACTAATTACCAGAACCAAACGCCTGGCAGACAAGACACACATTAAGACTGAACTATGCACCCTGACTAAAGTACTGACAGCCAACGGCTTCCACAAAAGCAAAATCACCAGCTTGATCCACAAAAACACACTGAAACATAATAGAGACCCAGAAGATGAACAGACCTATGGAACAGCTGTCCTGCCCTACATAAGAGGTACTACAGACAAAATTAGTAAGGTACTACACAGACATCACATCAAGACTGCCTTCAAAACAGACAGAAAAATAGCAGCCATCCTTAGCAACCCCAAAGATAAAATTGACCTGGAAAACCAAGGCATATACGAAGTCCCCTGTGCATCATGCCCAGCCACATACATTGGACAGACCAATAGAAGAATAAGTACCCGCCTGGATGAACACAAAAATGCAGTCAAAAAGCTGGAACACACTTCCTCACTAGTCCAACACATGGAAGCCACAGGTCATAGCATCAACTTCAATGGCACCAAAACCCTGGCCACTATAGAAAACCCTAGCCACAGAATCATCAGAGAAGCCATAGAGATTGAAAAAAGACCAGAAAGCATGAATAGAAGAGATGATTCCACCAGGCTGTCAATCATTTGGAAGCCTGCACTCACAAACAAAAAAATCTCCACACCACAAGCCAGGCAAACACCTGGGCACAAACAGATCCCCTCTGATACCTCCAACTCAAACACACCCCAACCAGGCACCCAGATGAAACCCAGCTTCCTAACTAATGATAGCCGTCCATTTACCCGAAGCCAAGCTGCACTAAAGGCCTCCAATAAAGTAACACAATGCTGCCAGCCAATCAAGATACAAAAAGAGCCAAAAAACAGACAGAAGTTATTAGAGACACCAATCAAGCAGAACACAGCAAACTCTGAGACCAATAAACACAGACCAAGACTCCCAACCAATCAGGATGAAGAAAAAACCATTCTGGCACAGAAATAGGCTGCCCCAAATTTAAATCTGAAACCACTGTAAAAGTCTGACTCACAGGCGAACACTATACAGAAGCCTGATGATGGCAGATGAGATTCTGCTGAAACGTTGCTACAACTTTAAAATAACAACAAAGCCGTGGAATGCCATAACATGCGAAGTACCAAATGGACCGAAAACTTAAGAATATATATATATATATATATATATATATATATATATATATATATATATATATATATATATATATATATGGCATTCAGCTTTAGAAACTTAAAAACTTAAGAATACACACACACACACACACACACACACACACACACACACATACATATATACATATACATACATACATACACACAGTATTTAAAAAAAGAAATAGTGTAAACATGGGACAATGTTTCAGGTTAAACTTACAACAACATCAGTTCTCATCTTCCCCAAAGTCTTGATTAAATGAGCATAATGATAATCTTCCATTTGTCTTAAAATAGCTGTCATGCTTGCAACAAAATTTCCCTGAAAATAAAGCAAAATAAACAAAGATGTCACACAACATGCAGATTATCAGCAATTCCAGGCAATCACAAGTTATATGAACATTTCAATAATAATAATAATAATAATAATAATAATAATAATAATAATAATAATAATAATAATAATAATAATAATAACAATAATAACAATAATAATATGAACTTGCTGCTGTTACTTCTAAAGTTCCTATAATTTTCTGAGCATTATATTGTTCCACATATATGCTTTGTAAAATTCTTGGCTCTTGCTATCTTTTAATAATTGTTAAAATACATTTTTCTTCTCTATAAAATACAATTAATTATATGTGTTACTGTACCATAATTTGTTAATGAGTGGATTGGATCAGAAAATAGGAATCTTTATATTGCACCCTGAAGACATGAATCCTAAATTCAGAAAATCCTGAAAAGTATTATTTTGGCATTGTGTATGTATGTGTGTAATTTCATTTAACTGCCACTACAACATTTAACTGAAAAATGTGTACTGTGCTCTACCTTACGTAAATTATGCAGCACTCCAATAGTGCTTCAGCACATGAGGAATATGAATGTAACTTAAAACAGCTGCACCCTCTTCTGAAGCATTGCACATCCCTAATAAGTATTTTGAAATAATATGTTCTTTTGCACAGATATATACAGATATTCCTTTGCTATTCATAAAAATGTATACATACACAATCATTGTCATTAAGTCCTAACTAAACTATAAGCAAAATAAGGAATTGAAAGGCTCTTGTTTCTTCTTTTACAGCAATCATTATCTATACAAAATAATGGAAACATGGAGGAAGACAAGACTGCTTACATTGAAATTAGATATTGTAAAGGACAAATTTTCTAAATCAGATAAACATATTCAAACATTTACCAGCACCTGCAGCATCCTCTAAAACATTCTTCTTTTATGTTGTAATCTGATGACATTGTGCTGTTTGACTGTTTTCTCCAAGATATTATTTTTTAAGAGACATGGTGACGCAGTGGTTACAGTGTAGTTATTGCAAGCTATTTCTGCTGACTGGCGACTGCCAGCAGTTTGGCAGTTCGAGTCTCACCGGCTCATGGTTGGCTCAGACTTCTATCCTTCCAAGGTCAGTAAAATGAGGACCCAAGTTCTTGGGGGCAATATGCTGACTCTCTAAACCACTCAGAGAGGGCTGTAAAGCAATGTGAGGCGATATATAATTCTAAGTGCTTTTGCTATTTTTAAAAACCTTAGCCTCAAAACCTTACATGCATTTTAATTCTGATTAATAGTTTTAGTAATTAATTTTCTAGTTAAGGTGTTAGAATGTGGTCCTCAGGTTATGGCCATTTGTTCCATGACCACTCAAAATTATGACAATATTGAATATGGGGCGGGATTTATGACCTGTACTTGAAGTTGTGGCTATTACAGTGTCCCTGCAGTCACATGATTGAAATTCAGGTGCCTGGCAACCAGCTAGCAATTACAATGGTTGCAATGCTCTGCATTCACATTATCACCATTTGTGACATTCCCTGACACTTCCCATAAGTATGGTCAATGTGGGAGGACCCAGCAGGAAGTTACAAGTCATGTCTCCTGATTTTTTGTCCACCTGTGATCTGTAGTACCTACTTGCCAATCTAGCAATTACCCATAACGCCTACCATACCAGCTCCACGTAGCACCTGTTTGCTGGCCTGTACTCCACAGCACTCACTCGTGGCACTTGCCTGCCCCCTCACAACTATCACCTGCCAGGTTGGTTGCCTGAGACTCTTGCCTCTTCCCATGTCATGGTCTTGTGAGGTCCTCACTTAACAACCTACACAGTCCTGGGATTATGATGGAAACCAGGACTGCTGGGGTTGCTGTTGCTGTTGCTAAGTGCTAGTCATATGGCATCATTTCTTATGATCACTTGCCAGTGAAAATTCTGGTCATAATAGTCATTTGTAACCCAAAGACTACTTATAGAACATACTCATTCATAAGGAATTCTAAGGTATTATTCTAAGGTAGTAATTCTATTCTAAGGTAGTAATTCTAAATAATAATGAAAAAGGAATACATACAACTTAAGCCACGGTGGCGCAGTGGTTAGAGTACAGTACTGCAGGCTACTTCTGCTGACTGCTGGCTGCCTGCAATTTGGCAGTTCGAATCTCACCAGGCTCAAGGTTGACTCAGCCTTCCATCCTTCCAGTGTTGGTAAAATGACGACCCAGTTTGTTGGGGGCAATATGCTGACTCTGTAAACCACTTAGAGAGGGCTGTAAAGCACCGTGAAGCAGTATATAAGTGTAAGTGCTATTGCTAATTGCTATTAATGTGGGTCCTGAGGGAAATCATCAACTTAACTTTATGAATGTGAGCTAAGACTTCCTGGATTTAGATACAGCTTCTAAATCAATACCTTAAGGAAAGATGCTTAAGAAGATATCTCCCTTGTACATTTCTGACTTTTTTCCTCTTCAATTGGTTAATTACTTAAGATTAATGTTTGTGCAGATGAATCCACTTCTTATTTTTCCAATACTTTCAGTTTTTATCAAGGGATCCTAATCTTCTCTTTGTAATTGTACAGAATTTCTTTATACAAATTACTAATATTATGTTGATAAGTAAAGTGGAATAGTAGGTGTGTGTGGGAACAGGAGTAACTTCCAGCCAGCTTCCTAACTGATTTTGCTTGTGGGAGACCACAGCTAATGTCACAGATTGTGATCACATATCTGCAGGAATGTTGTGATGGACTTTGCAAATAGTTGCAACTTCACAGCAACTGTAAGTCCCCCTTGTTCAGTGCTGTCAGAACTTTGAATGGTTGCTGAATGAATGGTTGTAACTCAAGGACTACCAGGATATCCAGTGACCTGAGTTTATGATTAAGAGTAATAGAAGGCTCACAGGTCAAACAGGAGGCTTAAAGTTACTGTACCCCAGGAGATAAATCAACTTATTACAGAGTTCTAGAAATTATTTTTCTTTGTTCCCAGATAATTGGATTATAAATGTTAAAGGAGGATCTTAATTTATACCTGTGATTTTCAAGGAAGCAGAAATTGTTTTCATTTGTGTATTTTCTTATTCTATCCTTATTACAACAAGTTCTGGTTACCATACACAATTATTCTTAAAGCTTCTCATATCCTGTGAGGAGGTTTTAATTGGCTAAAAAAGACTCCATAAACAGATTGGAGCTGTATGGACTTGGATTTCTGAATCCTTAATCCTGATTTCACACCTGAATCATTATACCAGACTGATTTTCTTTCTTCTGATTTTCAGGTGGCAGAAAAGGTGTGGGAATAAATAAAGCATATGTTGTTAAAAGAATGGAATACAACTCCCATTAAAAAAAAGAAACCATCTGGATCAATCTGGAATTTAAAAAAAATAATCCTAGGAATCCAGATTGGTTTCTTCATTTGTTTTTTTTTAGGGTTTTTAAAAAAGATTTAGAGTCCCTCCCCCAATTCTGTATGTCCCTGAGCACTTAGTTTTTGTATTAAATAGGTATAACCTAGCAGTTTTGAAACTATAGTATTCTGGCTGGTGGGGCCTAGGAAAAGGGCCTTTTCTGCAGGGGCTCCTGCCCATCCTTTTGGCTTCCATCCTTTTGACCTTTCAAAAGGGCTTGAAGACCTGGCTCTGCTAGATGGCTTGGGGCCCAACAGGAAATCGTCATATTTGAGGTGGTTGAACAATTAAGAGCCAAATCCACCTCCTTCCCTGTACATCCAGCTCCCTCCCTTCCCATCTTTTAACTATAATTCTATTTTGATCGTAATTTCCATTTCCGTTGCTTTAGAAGTATTTATCTTTTAAGGTTTTAATGCTTTTAATGCTGTAAGCTGTGTAGTTGTTTACAGGATGAAAGGGCAAATAAATGTAATCAATCAATAAATGCAGTTAGTTGATTTCTAATGGAATGGCCTGGCAACCATAGCAATCAGCCTTTGCTTCCTGGTTGTGTCAGTTGTGAACCATTTATGCTCTGAGTACTGTTAAATTTTTGCTAGCATTCAGTGTTGATACAATATGTGGTCAGGTTGCTCAGACACAAATATACAAAGAAAAAGTAGAAACACTTTTAAGAAAAAAAGAAAACAACTGTAACCATAATTCTCCATCTTGCAAAAACATCAGAAATAGTAGAGGGGAAAACTAAAAACATTGATCTTGCCCTAGTAAGTTATAGAAATAATGCTACTGTAGATATCATGCTAGTTAAAACTGATGCCTGCATCCTTTAAATTAACAATCAGCAATATCAATAACATGAACTATGGTTTCTTTTTTTTTTCTTTGCTGATTTGATTCATACATTTCATGTAACCATGGTATGTCTTTGACTTAGCATGATATGTGAACCCAGTCACTGTGATTTGTAAACCATGGTTAATGAATAGATTGATCAACATTTTTGCAGTTGGAAGGATACATTTTTTAAAGTTATTATTAAGTCATTGATGGGTGAAGTGGATTAGGAGTTACATAAAAATGTACTTAGATAATTAATTTTATATTTATTATATTTTCTTATCACTATATCCTTACAAATTCAAGAACACATACCGTGATGCTTGATCTTACCAAACTATAATGTTAACATTAAAAATGTTTCTCTACTATATTTCAAATGATGGATGGTCAGCATGCAGAAAATAATATATTTCACTCTAATTTCTACATGGACCTCAGTGGAGAATAATGGAATTCACTCAAACATTTGTTTTTTAAAAAATAGATTTCCACATTTAGGAATGTATACTTCATGTGCCGAAAATAAATTTTATTTTTAGTAAATATTTTAAAAACAATAATAAAAGGAAATACAAATTAAATTCAAAAAGAAAAAGTTATAAACAAAAAAGGAAAACTGCATAGAAAAAGAAAACAGGGAAAAAATAGAAGAAAGAAAAAGAAAAATATGTTGAGAGGGAACTTCTAGTCTTCATTACAACAAACAACAACAAACTGATAACTCATCACCAACTATAAAAGTAAAAGCAACATTTCTTCTTCCTATAACCCATCCCTTCTATATGCAAAACCTTAAATCATCAACTTTTTAGTCCTGGTATCAACAAAAACTCTGTAAAAGACTACCAGAGCTATATATATAAAAACAACACACACACACACACACACACAGACACACACACACACACACAGAGTTTTAACCTTGATCAAATATCAACTTTGTATTTTTCTTTTATGTCTAACTATCTTGATCTTTAATTTGTTCAGATGCTGTCTTATTGCCACTCAAACACTTCATCGGAGCTTTAAAAGAGTTCTTTGGTAAATCCAGTGTAAGTCTTTATGCAGTGTTGGTTTGTCTTTTGTACTTCCCCTTTGATTTTCAAAACCTTTGTCTATCCAGTAAAGTTCTTGTCACAGTAGTTCTCTTGGTTCTTTTCTATCTTGTAATCCACAATTTTTCCTATCATTATTATTTCCAATTTGAACGTCTTACATATTTTATAATACATACGTTTATTCATTATTTTTGATTCTACTATTCCTTTATCAAGCAACTTTTGTTTCATATCTATCATTCCTTTATTAACATCTTTTAGACATAATCTATGCACAGAAGCAGAGATTTTTATGGATATTGTTGATATTGTAGTCACTAATTTCTGGATCCATTCTTCAAAGATATTTAATATTTCAAGTGTTCTAGTATTTTGTGTAATTTGGTAAATGCTAATTCTAAAGTGTAGTAGTAAAGAAGAATGACCTTTGGAGCTTGAGTGAAGAATTGCAGCCTAGGGAACGGTTTTTGCAGGCAAGATAGGAATGAATTATACTTTCAGATTTGCAAGATTCTGTTAACGTAGCTTTACAATAATGTAGAGTTAGCTTATCTAGTCATTTCTTTTGGTCTACCTGGGAAGGTTCTTATGCTGAAGTACAAAACAGAACTATATAAATTTCTTCTGTAGTGCATAACAATCATAATGGATCATAACAAACAGGAAATCTTAATACTGAATCATATATTTGTCAAATATTCACAACTCGGGTTTTCAAAAGAATCTTGCAAACACAAAACACCTGGATTTCTTTTTTTAAGGCAAAGATTATCGAAATTTAGATATTTCTTACATGATATATTATTGAAATCAGGGGTGGGATTCAATTTTTTTAACAACGGGTTCTGTGGGCGTGGCTTAATTGGTGGGCGTGGCTTGGTGGTCATGTTATTGGCTGGGTGTGGCCAACTCAATATCACTCACATCGAGGCACGCATCTCCTCACCTGGCCTCTCATGACAACAGTCGTAAGTGTGAAAAATGGTCATAAGTCACTTTTTTCAGTGCCATTTTAACTTTAAATGGTCACTCCACACAAGCAAAGTACCAGCAAAGGAGGGGAAAAAACTCCAGAGATGTTCCTGAGACAGGAAGTCTAGTCCTGCCAAGAACGTAATAAGGGTTAATGGAGAGGCAGTTTCTGTAAGCAACACCAGCATGTTTCCTTCTTGCCTTCCTTACAGGATTAGACCAGTAATTTCTTCTAACAATATATATTCATATATATATATATATATATATATATATATATATATATATATATATATATATATATATATATATATATATTCATAGATTTTCACGGGTACAGGTATGTAGGTCTAGGTGTGTTCGTGTCTTTTCCCGTGTAAGATTAAGAGTATTTTGGCGACATTTCGGTGAGGTCCCACTCGCCATCCTCAGGCTGGTGCTTTGGCTTTGTGCCAGTGCAAGCTTGCACTGGCACGGCCAAAGCACCAGCCTGAGGATGGCAATGAGACCTTGCGAAACATCGCCAAGTTATATTCTTAAAGTCGAATCTTACAGATGAGATTCTGCTGAAACGTTTACAACTTTAAAGAACTACAATGCGTGGGAAATACAACCAAGCCTACATGATCTACACACACACACACACACACACACACACACATATATATATCCTTTTCTTAAGTTATATATATATATATGGTATTTAGGTTTCTTATATGTATATGTATTTTCCCATGTCATAATATTTGTGCTTTTATTATATTATTTTATATATATATGTATATAATATTTTGTATGTATGTATGTATGTATGTATGTATGTATATATATATATATATATATATATATATATATATATATATATATATATATATATATATATATATATATATATATATATATATATATATATATATATATATATATATATATATATATATATCCAGTGACGTCTACCCAACCCACTAGAGTGAGGAGGCAGGGAATGCTGTGAGTCCCAACCCTGAGGGAGATACACCTGGTGGGACATAGAACGGCCATCTCTGTGGTGGCTCCATCTCTCTGGAACATCATTCCCTCAGAGATTAGAATGGCCCCGTCCTTAATACTATTCCGAAAGGCACTGAAGGCCAGGTTTTGCCAGCAGGCCTGGAGAACCCAGAGAGGGATGGAACCCATCAAATGGCTAGTGTGACCCGCTGACGTCGGGGTGGGGGGATGGGAGTTGATTTTTGTTTTTGTTTTGTTTTTTGTTTTCCCAAATTTTGTTCTATTGTACTTTACTAATTTATTTGATTCTTTTTGTTAGTTCTTATTGTTTTTCTTTTTCTTTTTTGTTTTAAATATGATATTACATTGTGTAAGCTGCCTTGAGTTGCCATGGGCGAATAGGTGGCAATATAAATCAAATAAATAAATATTAATTATTTATAAATTATTAGCTATTTAATTTTATTTCTCTAAAAATTGTTTTTAACTGTAACATTAAATTCCTAATAGAGCTAAAGATACTGGATGTCTGGGAGTTTGCCTAAGTGCAGTGCAACTGAAGCTAATTTATAGATATATTTTGCATAAAAGTCCAATCTGTGTCAATACAGAAATTATGAGTGCAGTTTATGACTGAAGATTAGTTTGCAAAGCAAAAAGTACCCTTTGTGTAATTGTAACGATCTATGAAGCTTATCTAATTTAATTGTTACAGTACTTCTTTAAAGTCTTACAAAGGAAGTAATGTGAAGAGAGGAGGTTTTATAATTTATATATTTGAGTTACATTCTATCAAAAAATCCATTTCAAATAAATGGAAGAATCCAAGTTATAATAGAATCTTTTATGGACAGAAGTCAACATAAAAAAAGAGAGAGAATAGTCTGAGATATTGATCTTTTCCCACCACAGAAAACTTATTAAGACTGAATTGCTCCTGCCTCTATTAAGATCTGGTTGAAAGCCCAGTACATCACAGAATACAATTGAGGTAATCTTGAGATTTCAATTATCTCAGTTGGGGTGAAAGTTATTTAGCTGCTTCATCAGCTTCTTTATCATTAAAGATGCAGGGCACATTGTTAACTATAGGATGAATTGCATATGGTATACATTAACTATGTATTATAATATGTGGATCCATTTACTGGCTCACTTGTTCCTGTCTTTCTTATTGTATGTATGTTAAACATCTGTGATTAAAAACATTTCTGACTTCTATTTTTATTTATAGATTTTAAAAGATAGGTGAATCATCATAAAGGGAACATAGATCAATTTGCTGACTTTGCTATAGTTATATACATGTAGCTTTACAATTACTCTGCGTATAAAATTGAAATTGATTTGCCAAAAATCTTTTTCTGCATGGAACGTTATGCTATATTAGGGATGCAAAGATGAAACAGTAAAACATGCAACTGATTACACCCTTAAAAGCTAACCCAACATTTTTCAAAACATTTTATAAAAATCAATTACTTCATGTTGCTTAATATTTGGTTAGCTTACATTTAGTAAGTCTCACTACTGTAGTGTTAGGTGGATAAAGGCTGCACTAGCTAATTTCAGGTCTTAAAATTATAGAACATACTGGTATATATATATCACCATGAATAAAGATTCATTTGATCTGAAATTGAAGCATTTCACAGCAGGTTTACCTAGCCATCAGGTTCATCCTTCTTATCTTGTGTTTCAGTCTCATTCTTACTTCCAGGAACGAACAGTGATTATCTAGATGGTCAATAGGGAAACTCAGGGGTCCAGTTAATGACCTATCTTCCTCCTACTTCATTTTAATTGAGTAACATGTAAGGAAATTTGACTCATACAGAATAGAGAATGGGGGGAATGCTGTTGTGCTACCCATGCCTTCTCACTTACTGGGAGCTGGAAGGCAGGAGTTACTGCAAACCTAGAGGGATGTGCTGCAAATATCTTCAAAAGCTGAGCCAATACACTTAGTGAAATGTTCAAAGTTACGATGGACCTCACCAAGGGTATGAGTGACCCAGTTCTGATGGCCATTCCAACTGTGGTGATGTGACTATATATCAGGCACTCAGCAAGCAGCTTGCATATTTATGGCTGTTTGTACTGTGCTATAGTCATTGCTTTTTTGCTGAAAAAAACCATGGCGGTAGTTTTATGACAGCAGCATTTACTTAATTACTGCTGCAAAAAGGTCATAAAATCATGTCTGTCACATGGTGACCCATTTTTGAACCATTACAATTTACAAGTCTGATGGGCAAGCTCCATTATGGTTCTAAGTAATACCTATAATTAACTAAATGACTTTGGTAATCTGCTGATTGCTATGCCTCTTAAATTGAGATTATTTATCTACACCAGTTCTTACTCTGGTAATCTTCTGAAGTACTGTGATACACTTCTTTGATCTCATTTATTTTCTTATATCCCTTGTTATTTTTTAAAAAAATTATTTATAAAATTTATTGGCTACCCATCTTACTCTGGATAGCTTATAGTTACATAAAATCTAAAACATCAAAAGTTAAAAGTTAAAAACAAACATTAAAACCAAAAACACATGGGGAGAGTGGGGGGCGGAATGGGATGGAGATGGGATCTGTTATTACTCAATCAACTACCTCCATTGCGCTGATCACCCACTGAAGCCCCAAGCCAACTGGCACAGCCATTGCTTTAGGCCCTTACAAAAAGATAGAAGGATTGGGGCCAACCTCACATCAGGGAGGGGGGGAGATGTTCCAGGATAGGAGCAACAGCAGAGAAGGCTGTCCCTGGATTCTGCCAGCAAGAATACTTGGGCTCCTCTACCGACACAAGTGGTATGGGCCAATCCCACTGGGGTGAGATGGTCCCTCATGTAACCTGGACCTTGTCATGAAGGGCTTTAAAGGTGATCACCAACACCTTCAATTCCATCTGGAAGCAGACTGGTAACTAGTGCAGCTCAGGGAGCAGTAGTGTCACAGGGGCCTTTGGGAGGGGGCAAAATTACCTGCCCTGCCACACTTTGCATCAGCTGTAGCTTCCGAATGCTTTTCAAGGATACAGTGTATTACAGTAGTCCACTAATGAGATGACCAGCCTGAATGACTGAGCACAGGGAATCCTGGTTTTTATAAATTTTATTATTTATTATTTTTATAAATAACTCAAGGCAGTAAACATACAAAATCTTCTTTTATTTCTCCCTCGGCAACAACCCTGTGAAGTGAGTTGGGCATAGAGAGAGTGACTGGCCCAAAGTCATTCACCCTCCTTTTGTGCTTTCAGTATGGTCTAGTGATTAAGGCACCAGGTTAATAAGCAAGAGTAATAACATATTTCTGTTTATTATCCTGGTGCCTTAACCACTAGATCAGTGGCCCGCTAACCTTTGGGGCACCAGGACCAGGTTCCATGGAGGTTTTTTTCACGGACCGAAGGGGGCATGGTTTTACATGCTGCCTGCATCCCGCGGATGGGGCTTCGCTTGTTTGCATGGACTGGTTGTTAGCATGATGCGGATCAGTGCCGGTCCACGGACTAGACCATTCTGAATTTGTACTTTGAAAATGACTCAGAAGTGCCAGCAATCTCTTCTGAAACCATGTAACAGTAAACATCAAACTTCACTGGCATTATATTCCATCACAGCAGCTGAATATACAAATGAGTGATTTATAGGAAAGAAGTAGTAACATTGGGTAACACAGAATGAATGAGAACTGCAAATATAATATATGAAAAAAAAAACATGAATATCTGTTAAAAAAACAAAAATAAAATAGGGGGTGATGCAGAAGTGATTCCTTAAGTTGGGATTTATTCAATTAGCTCCAACAAATACTGAATATGCAATACAATTAAGTTTGTGTTTATACAGCTAAAATTATAATTATTTTTTTTTAATTTAAGAAAGTCTGTACCCACATTAAACTCTACTTGTTTTATGATTCTGAATGTTCTCTGAGTCATAAGATTTCTTTTACAACCTAGCTACTATCGGACATATTAGTATTAGTAATATTATATTTTCATAGTATTTTGTTTGTATGTGTTTAGGTTTTCTATAATTTTATTCTTTTAATATTGTAAGCCATACAGAGTTAGCCTGTGGTAAGATGGGTGATCAATAAATTTAATAAAATAAAAATAAATAAATAAATAAATGATTCTGATGAAACAATTAAGTAAAATGACTTCTGATTAACATTATTCTTTTTAAAAAAATAATAATAATATTCTGTCTCACTTTTAAAACACTTTTTCAAACTTCTTTTTAACAATCCCTTTAGGCATTTTTCTAAACAGCTCACCAACTTTACAAGCACCTCAAGCAAACTGTGAAGCAGCAATAGTTGCAGAGTTGCCAGTAATGCACAACAATTTTTAATGTTAAAAAAAATGAGATTTTATACAAGTCCAGAACTGCATGAATTGGTCTTTTCTTATGAACAACTCTTTATAATTTTTCTGGCCCTACATTCCTTGAATCAGAGATGTAATGTGAAGGGCTAATGTGATATATATTGGATGGTACATGACCATGAAAGAAAATGTGGGGGTGGGGAGAATGAGCAGGCAATCTGAAACTGCCTGATGATCCTGGAGGGAGAAATAGTTGTTTTTCCCTTGTACTGAAGGGATACTATTTTGGTGTAATAAATGTCATTTTTGTGACAGATGGCATTAATTGGGAGGTAGGGAAACCGAAATCCCCACTGCTAATTTAGAAAATAAACTTACACTTAGGAAAGTTGTTTTAAGGTCTTATGGCAGATAGAGGGAGTTGGAACCAAGCAATAGTCAATGCCTCAATGAAGGGGGTGTGGTTTTGTCACTTCTAAAGTAACAGTGGCTCCAACTCAAGAAGCCTTCTCTCTCTCTCTCTCTCTCTCTCTCTCTCTCTCTCTCTCTCTCTCTCTCTCCTTCTCCCTCTCCCTCTCTCTCTCTTCCTTTTCATGAAAAAGTTGTAGAGAAAGTAGCAGCCCTGAAACTGCATTGGATCTGTTCTGATCATTGGTCATGTAAATGACTGCAATAGATCCTAGAAGAAGGAGATTATTTGGAGCCTTGGACATCAGGTTTGAGGCTGCTTGAAACCCAGCAACACCATTTATGGATGGCCTTTGGAGAGACTGAGATCTTAGGACAACAACCCTCCAGCTACTTCTTGATCTCCAGAAATTTCCCACTTGCTTCCTAAAAAGTTGGTTCCATTTGGTAATAGGGATTGAGGTAGTAGGGAATGATTTTTCTGGTGACCTCTACTTTGTACAGTGCTTGGACTATCTCTCTTCTCTCCAGTGCTTTTTAACATCTGTATGTTAAAAAATCTGTATGTTGGGGGATATCCCCTGCTGAGACAGGATTCAATATTATTACACTATTGATAAATATCTTGTTCTTAGTTCAAACAGGTGATATAGCAATAGCATTTATATACTGCTCCATAGTGCTTTACAGCACTCTCTGGACAGTTTACAATGTATTTTCATATCCCCCCCCCCAACAACAATCTGGGTCCTCATTTTACCGACCTCAGAAGGATGGAAAGCTGAGTCAACCTTGAGCCATATCAGGATCGAACTGCAAACTCTGGTCAAAGTTTCCCTGCAATACTTCAAACACTGCACCACCACAGCCATTATATATTAGAAGTGTTAATCCACTGGAATGGTTTTGGGTTTTTGAGCCTCATGATTCCAGGGATATTCAATCTCAAGGATGAGCAAGGGTACACTTTTTTATTTAGAGCTTGTCAGCAATTTGGGGCTTCCAGTAACTCCTGCCTGAAAAAAGTATAGCTATGGCTATGAACACTTTTTACAACTAAATTTTATATGACAATTGTGACATTTTCTGGATCAGGAGGCCCTGTTCACAGTCTCTTGCAGAAGAAAATATGGCATTATAAAAATTACAGTGAATTACCACATCCCCAAATATATTTTTCAAGGAGAAATGTATCGTCAGATCAGCCATGAAACACTTGCATTCAAAGGAATACTAATTCAAATATTAATGGAGAGTAGTAATGCTCAGATGCACGAACCTGTAGAATATGCACCATTCAAGGATTTTAAGTAAACAAACAAAGACATTGGAAATGTAGTATGATAATTTTTGTTATCTTTGTGTCATTATTTGTTGTGTGACATTTTAGATAAATACACATAGGTCTGTGAAAAAGTTTTCTCATCCTTTTAGGTTTAAATGTTTGGGTATCTGTGCTGCAGAATGTGAACTACATATATCACCAGTACTACTATAAAAAGGAAGCTTGAATGAATAATTTATAGTGAAATTGATGTATATTTCATTTACTTCATAAACAAAAACATCCAATATATGATGTGCCGTTGTTTCCATAATTTCAGTAAATTCAAATGAAAAGATAACTAGATCCGGTTGCATGAATATTTAGTTAAAAGCCAAGGCTGATTTGGGTCAACCCTGCCCTATAGATAACTAAAAACTATGACACTATTTCAGTAAATTCTCACTATTTTATTATTCATTTATTTGTTTACTTATATCATGCCATTTATTACTTTTACAAAAAACTCAAGGTGGTGAACATATTCAACACACCTTCCTCTTCCTTTTTTCCCCACAACAACCCTGCGAGGTGAGGTGACCTGAGAGAGTGACTGGCCCAACCTCACCCAGCTGGCTTTCATAGCTAAGGTGGGACTTGAACTCACTGACTCTTGCTTTCTATACAGATTCTGCCTGCTTAAAATAAATTTTGGATTAAAAAAATAACATGCAATTTATGCCTATCGATCAAGAAAGAATATAAAACATTTCTAAAGTTGTTAGGCTCCATCAAGCCACATTTGAAAGCTGGTATCTTGAAGCAGAGATGATTTGAAACAATGGTGAATCTTTGCAAGACTGGCTATACCATTAAAATCACCCCAAATATAAAATCATCCTGGAAGTCACAAATTCCTGGATCTGTAGCTCTCTTTTGTTTTGGTTAAAATCAGTATTCATGATTTCACCAAAAGAAAACCACTAACTAGATAAAAATGGGATCCGTGGGACTGTATCCTTCTAGAAGCTATTGCTCATTTCAACTTTGCAAAATGGCATCTACCCTCCAATCCTCCAGACTTCTGAAGGAATGTTGCATGGACAATTGAGTCAAAAACAGAACTTTTCAGGTTGCATGGATATTGTATCTAGTGGGAACCAAACACTATGTTTCACCATAAGAATCTTATATCAAGGTAAGAACAGGAGTAATAATATCATGGATTAGGGGTGCTGTGTTTTTCAAGGTCCAGACAACTTTCCAATATGCATTGTGCATTGGATCAGAGAATTCTATTCAAAAATAGCAAGACGATTTCAAGCATACAAGCAAGTCTATAAGAGAATAAATGAAGAACAAATTTTCTGGAATGGTTAAATCAAAGTCTAGACCTAAGCATCTCATAACTGCTGTGACAGGAATGAAAGCAAGCAGTTCGTGCTAGAAATTCCCCCAATGTTTTTGATTTAAAACATTTGCCAAAAAAAAAAAAAAATGGAACAAATTTTCTACATGACTAAGTGAGATATTATCAGTTCAGAGCAGCAGGATGCAGAATAGTGAAATTAAATGGCAAAAAGCATTGCTTCTTCATATAGATTCCAGGTGAGATTTTTCTAACCAGCAATTATCTTCTGATGTTATAAACCAGAAATTTGTTATTTGAGAATCAAAATTTCAATTAAATTGGCTTTTCCCAGCAGTTACCAATTGCAAAGGATTTGGAAGGTTACTGTATTTGAGGAATTTACAAAAAAGTTTTGCAAAATAGATTGCACTTCAAAAAAAAATTTGGACAGAATATATGCCTTTGGAGAAGAGATCTTAGATTTGCATAACCAACTTGTTTTGGTACAGATGTACATGCTTATTTATCTGCCCATGTATGTCATTGTACATTACATATACCTTTGGACATTTAAAATTCATATAGGGATGTAACAAGTAGAAAAATCACATCTTTTACTGTAGATATAAAGCAACATTTCAAAGTTATAAGACAAGGCAGAATTTACATTAAACATTACTACAGATTTACAATGATACTTTGATGATCAGTAAACTCTTGACAGTGGAATCATCTTACTGTTTTGATGTAGTTTGTTAATATATAAAAATTACAAACTATTTCAGAGCAGCTATGTCGCAGATTGAAGTCAATTCTTTTGGAATACATCAATATCTCTATTTTATCTTTTTTAAAAATATATATATATATAGTTAATTTACAATAAATTTTAACTTGGGATTAGTATATCTGTCATGAACTGCAATGAAATTGGAATCTCTCTCTCCCTCCCTCCCTCTCTCTCCCTCTCTCTCATATAACAGCATAGAATTATGTACCAGTACAATAATTTTACAATTGAGGACATGGAAATCTAATTTTGCTATTGACATTTTTCTAACAGATGCTAAGAGAACATCATTTACAGTGTAATTATTGAAGCATTTTCAGTTTATTACATTAAACAACACAAAATAAGAAGCGAGTTAGTTTGACCACAGAGCAAAAACAAAATATTGGAAACTTGAACTGAGATGGTACTATGATGCTTCTGCCTGTCCAATGATAGAGAAATAAAAGTTGTAGCATTTTTGAATTTCTATACAGTACTGCACATGCATTATTATGCTACATCAAGCAGCTGAGAACTGATTCAGAACTAGTATGGTGATATGTTGCGGATCATACTGGATTTTAATAATTAATTAAGAATTAATTATCTGTGGGAGGCTGTTTCTGTTTGTCCCTTGCTAGATGGAATCAAGCAAATAGCAATGTTGTAGGCTAGCTTCTTTAACCACCAATCCAGATTTTAAAGTAGGGACAAGTAAATTAATCCTACATAACTAGACGTAACAATGACCTACACAATTTCCCCAGATATGTAGCAATAACAGTACCAAGATTAAAGTAAATATCATGGAATCGTACAATTGGAAAGCACCTCAGAGCACATTTAGTTCAAATGATTTCAGACTTAAAATAATGATTTCAGCCTTTAAATAAACATGTTGCAAACCTCCAATGGCTTCATTATAAGATTTCCAAAGTCTAAGAATAATATATCTGAAAAATGTGAACAGTTCTGCTGGATGTACATCTACTTGAGAATGTAGTAGTAATAGCAACAGAAATGTGTTGATATGCATGTACAAACATTTGCATTCCTGCAGTTACACAAATAATGTCCTACTCTTAAACCAGCTGCTTTTACACATATTTTTCAGCAGAAAACTTAGCATTATCATCTATGACAAGTACAGCTACCAATTTTCTACAAATAAGTATCAGCAGGAAGCTTGTATAAAGAGAACCAGATGTGATGCAGTATAATTTAGGTAGCAGCTAGTAATGTGTACTACAACTAACCTGAATATGCTTCTAGCATTGCTTCAAGGTTTCATTTTATTAAGAGAAACAGAAATCTTATTCTCTGATTTACATTATACACAGAGAAACACATGTAAACTCAAATCTAACACCATAGATACAAACGGAAACCTCAAAATATTAATCTGTACAGACAGCATTAAGCCTACAACTTTTACATTGTAAGCCGAAAAGGAGCATTTCTCCTATAACCCTAGGCCAATGTTTATGTACTCTATCTTCTGTATCTTAAGATTCCACATAAAACCATTAGGACTGTTACTTTAACTTACAGTGTTAATTAAATATAGTGTGTGCATATTGCGTGCACAACTTCAAAGTAAAGTTATTGTATAAATCAGTGCTGATAGCCAATCCTAAAGGAATCATACATAAAATAATGCAGTCTACAATTCAAAATGTTAGGACTGTGAAGAAGCTGTAATGTAACATTTACCAAGATTCCCCAAGACAAGGTTATTTTACACTCTGCAAGAAACCCTTAAGGTGAGCTAGCACTTCACTATTCTTATCACCTTTGGATAGGCTTGAACCTGAGCCATTATTAGTTATTAATTTCACTCATTACTGGTTTTTTTACCACTATCACTTCATTTCCTGTAGTCCATTATTCAATTAATTTCATCTCATTCTGTGAACACCTTCATGCTCATAGATCTGCCAGTTGTAAAATAATTGCCAACTAAATTGTCAGGGAAATCACCGCATGTCCTCTAAAATCAGGCTCCATTTAAGCCCTGGTAAGACTATCTTAATGGGACTACCACCTTTGTTAAAGTCCAGGATATCTACGATCCTCGGGTAGTTGGGGAAGTGATCTGACCATAGGAAAGATACGAGATTTTTTCCAATTTTAAATAATATTTCATCTGCCACCAAGTTAAAAAAAAACAGCTGAAGCATCTACCCTATGATGTCTGAGAAACAATTGCTTGTGATAAGAACATGGTCACCATGGAAGCCATAACCTAAAAAAACGCCTTCCTTAGGGCATACAAATTGAAACTACAACAGCCTAAGACTCCAGCACGACTCCCACCCATGAGCTATTTTCTAAAGCACCTGTAAGCCAGACAAGGAATAATGGATGGAAACTGAAAAGGAGAGATTCAACCTGGAAATAAGGAGAAACTTTCTGACAGTGAGAACAATGAACCAATGGAACAGCTTGCCCTCAGAACTTGTGGGAACGCTATCACTTGAGAGTTTCAAGAAGAGATTGGACTGCCATTTGTCAGAAATGGTGTAGGGTTTCCCGCTTGGGCAGGGCTAGATGGAGTAGATGACCTATCAGGTCCCTTTGGACTCTGATTATCTGTTATCTGTTATGGGGTACATCTACCAGTTGGTCAATACTCCAGCACAGACACTTAATCATTTCCAGGGTAGCATTGCTGTTCCTCACAAAAGGCTAATGAATTATTACAGCTACCTCTTTTTCCTGACTTTGGCACTGTAATCCACCATCACCCAAGACTAGGCACGCATGCCCCCAACTACCTCAATTCAAACTACAACTGGCCTTAAATGCAAGCTACTCAATGCAAGAAGCCTCGTAAATAAAATACCTGAATTTCTCCTCTTACTAAATACAGCTAAATTCGACATCATATTTGTCTGTGAAACATGGCCCAACGCATCTCTCCCTGACTCCATTACCTCAGTAAGAGACTATCATGTTTACCGATCCGATCGTGAAATCCGTAGAGGAGGTGGTGTTGCTATCTTCTATAAAAAGTCCTTACATCTAAAAAACATCTAAAAAACTGCTGCACACTTGGAATCCAGCTCTGCAGATTTCTGCAGGATTATACCTGTTATTACCCAGTTATGTTCCCCAAACACACATCTCACAACCACCTGCTTATCTGTAACCCTGTTTTTCTGCATACTAATTTTAGTATTAACCATAAGTAGCTGGAACCAAGATATTTTTTAAAAAGCCATCTGAGCCCAGAGCAAAGGAAAAGGGTTTAGAAGAAGTCTGCAGCAATATATGGAGTTTCTTTTCCTGAAGTGTCCTGCTGGCACCTACCACCATACCTCTCCCTGTCTGTTATAGTCTCAGCTGAAAGCTCCATTGCATTATTTTTCTCATTAGAAAATATTTGCACTGAAATATAAAGTTGTGATAATGCTGTGACCTTGTGATGAAGAATAGGCAGTGCGGTACTGTACAATACTTGGCTACTACCAAGTTCTAATATTACATGAAAATCCACATTACTAATATAAGTAACCCTCCATTTACAACTGCAGTTGGAACTGTAATTTCAGTTCAGTTGTAACTCGAGGCACTCCCATGACTGAAACCAACTTTACAGCAGTTGTTAAGCAAACCATGTGGTCATAAGACTTAATTACATGGTCATTAAGCCAATCAGGCAACTGTAAGTGCAAACCTATTTTTCTGAATAGTCATTTTTTTTTGCCAGAAACTGGGGAAAAAAACACTGGAATCTGTCAAATAACAAATGTGTGTTCACATGAATGGGTTTTTTTTTTAACCAGTCATAAATGTAAATCAGTTGCCAAGTGCCTGAATGTGGTCATATGACCAGAGAGCTGGGAAGGACATTTTTCGATGGCTGGAAGTGCTTTATGGACTGTAGAGTACCCTTTTCAGTGCCTTCAGAATTTAGAACAGTCATTAAGCTTCCCAAACTAATGTTTTCTTCTTCAGTTATACTCCAATTCAGATGAAATAAGTTAGGAAAAGTCTGATCTATTGTATAACAACAATATTAAAAAGACACCTGAAAATTGTAATCTGTTTTAGTAATTACATTTCTACTTTTGGATGGGGAAACATTATTAAATCTCTGTCTCACCCCTGTTATGTATATAGAACGTCTTTTTTCTGAGTTCCCAATTTGTAGAGCTGTCTTATAATTAGAATACTAGTTATGAAAGGAAACCCTTTCCTATTTGTTATCACAACTTTTTTAAAAAATGAATTAAGAAAGAAAAAGAGGAAGTAGAAAAAAAGGGGGAGAAAAAGAGGAAAAAGAGAAAAGGGGAGGGAAGAGTCTAGTTTATTATGCAATGTAAATTGGCAACCTTTTCAGCTTGAATGAATTACTGAGCACCTCATTCCTGCAAGTAACTATAAACGAAGAAGTCATTATAATGGTGGCAAAATATATCTTCAAATATCCAACAAGAATTTTGGATACTATGTTCTAAATTATTATCGATCTATTAGAACTATTACTGTAGTTCTAAATTCTCTCGCTCTTTTAATCATTTTGACCCACACAGACTACATAATAATTGGGAATGTGTGACATTTTGCTTCTGTCATGAAACTTCCATGTTTTCTTCAAACTTTTAAATATGCTCTACTTTTATATAGAACAAATACTTTTAGATCTGTCATATCTGAAATCAAAACCATTTCTCTTCTTTTACTATCTTGTTCCAGTCTTTCAAATAAACACCTAAACAGACATCCCCATTATGATATAAATTACCAAAAAGTTAAAATGGGTTTTATTTTTTTTAAAATCCAAAGCAGTAAACACCTGCCCAAAAAAATAGAGAGGAAGCAGTTTGCTTTAATCCCTGTTCGGTACTTAAACCTACTCCTGTCTGCTGTCCTGCACCAGTTTGAGAAGGGCCCCTGTTGGTTGCTTCCTTTATTGATCATGCCTTTTTCAAGCTTCTACATCAGAATCTGACATCTGCAACTGTAAAATTAAAACAGGCATCAAAACAGAAGTGTAGAACCTCTGAATCAAAGGCTGTGTGGGGCCTTTCTTAATAACCCAAGAGAAGAAATGCCACTGAGTTTTAGAAGGGGTGATACCAGTGCAATGTTTATTTTGACAACAAAGGCTTCAAAATCGGTGTGTTTTAGTTTTAATAGTAACCATTCAATATGCCTTCTTAATGAGACCTTGTGTGTTTTAAAAACTGAAATATTATTTTACATCCAAAATGTAAACATAACAATATTGTACACTTAAAGCATCTGTCAGCCATTTATTCACTAATTAAATGAGTGCCCCTGATTTTTTTAAAAAGCATAATTAAATCTTAATACTTTCAAGAAATATGTACTATAAACATAGTTCCATTATGAACCTTTATTTATAGGTTCAGTTTTGTCCCAATTATTGATATTTCTGAAAATATTGTGCTAGGTAGACTAATTATTTGTTTTAGAGTATTAGGAAACTTCTTATGTTCCGATATTAAGTAGACAAACTGCTATCTTAACAACAGCACTGTAGATGAACGAACACTGTTACTCTCTATCAGAAAAGACTAAATATTCCTCCTTTAGCAACTGGCTTTGGGACTGACAACTTGGTCATTAAACAAAGAGGTTGCTTAGAAGCAACCGTGCTAATGATTTTACACAGAACAATGCATACTGACTAACTGTAATGGCAAAGACATGACTGACAGAGGCACCAGACAATTGTTTTTTCAACACCATTGTAACTGTGAGTTATTACTGTCCAAGGCAGTTGCTAAGCGAGGACTACCTGTAATTGCTATTGTGTCTTATTGCTAGGATTTTAAATTAGATTTTTAGATATTCTGTCTGTTCCAAAGCTGACAATATCTGATAATTAGTGAAAACTCTAAATGCTGACTGCATACTTCATACACTAGTTAGGAATCAACCAATCAGATTATTGATAACTTATTGAAAGGCAATATAATTAACTGTGAATGAAGCTACCTACCTTCAGTTGAGAAAAGTATCCAGAATAACATACTGTATTATTCTCAATTCTAAGGCAGGGAGACTGCAGTAATTTAAAACAAGAAACTGCAACTACATTTGCACAGCAGACAAACCAACACTTTATTTAACAGCAGCAATGCAATAATTACTTTCAATAAAACATCTAATAAAGTTGTTGATCCCAGATGATTGCAGAAATGAACAGCCAAACACAGTTAATATCTAAAAGAAATTATCTCTTTCCAATTTATCAAAGCCAAAAATCTTGACATGAAATCAGAATGGCCCTAGTGAAACTGGAGCAGTCTTGATAATATTTTTATGCCTGTAATTATATCCCAAACTGTGAAATCTATTTAAATAGGGAAAGCACTAAGTGGTCAAAATAATATTTAAATGTGGGGAGGGCGGAGCTGGCGTCGTGATGATATGGCATGCGATCTTGGAGGTCTGAGATCGCTGCCGATATCTTTGCTCCTGGACGGCCCTACCGGATCTAAACCGTCCCGAAGAGACGGTGAAAGTGAAGAGTGCATCCTGTCAATCCCAGGGATACCGCAAAGTCCCTGGTAGATCCAGGAGAAGCTCTTCTTGCCAGCGGCAAAGAGGCAGCCATTAAAGCTGCTGAAGTTGGGACAGCTCCGAAATGGAAGAGAGCAGAAAGAGAGAGTGTGCCGGTTTGGTGAGAACTTTTTTTTTTTTTTTTTAATTTTAAGATCTGAAAGGACACCCTAAGGAAAAGAAAGAATCTGTAAAAGTTTTCACAGAAGTGATTAAGCGGTGATTTTAAACAGGAATGTCAAAGTAATGTTTTGTTTTGTTTTCTCATTGCTGGATTTTCTATATATGATCTTGTATTTTGAAACTGGACTGGTTTTTTCATTTATATCTATTTTTTTCTTCTCCTTTTTGATTTTGTAATATTTTAGGCTAGAGGCTCCCTTTAGTTATTTCATTTTTTTTAAAAAAAATAAATCTTTTCTTTTTTTTATTAATTCTTATTATATCCTGCTCAGAAAAGGAGGGGGAAAGTGAGAGCAAAGAAACTTTGTAACACTGCCAACTAGAGGCTTGAAAATATTCTATTTCTCTGTGACCAGACAAAGCCAAGAAAGAAAGAACTGAGACTCTTTTTCAAGGACATTGCTATTTGATAAGATAGAGGGAAGAGCATGGGAGAGTATTATTGCAGGTGCTCTTCTGGGTTTCTATCAACAGCGAGTCTGGTGTTGAAACGTAGGGGGGAAAAAGGTGATACGTTTTTGGAGAAGAGAGTTATAATAAGAGCCTTGGATAATCAAACAAAGTGCAGTGTGCCCTTTTTACTTTTCCTAAGTTGTGCTATCCCTCCTCACCAGCTTTATTGTATTTTTTTAATTTTTTTTGTAATAACTATTTGGGTTTTTTGGCTTTGTTGGAGCTTGTCTTTGTTTTTCTTTTTTCTTTTTTTTTGGAAATCCAATCTCTACGTTTGCTTTTTATTTTAAAGGGAAAGCCTTACAAGCCTTTTTTTTTTCTCCTTTCCTGGTATTTTTGTTTTTTCATCTACCTTTCTGGTTTATTTTTATGCACTTTTTTCTATTTGAGATCTTTCAATGGGATTAAGGTGTTGAAGAACCTGAAGAATGTTTCCTTTTCCTTTTTTTCTTTTTTCTTTTCTTAAGTCCTTTTCTTTATCTAACTATTGATTGGATTAAGGTATACAAGAACCTGAAGAAATATTGTCCTCCCTTTTTTTCCCTTTTTTATTATTATTGGGCTTCTTTTTTCTACTATTTTTATTTTGAACTATAATTGGTTACTTCACAATTGGATTAAGGTTTAGAAGAACCTGAAGATTTTGAATTGCTTAAAATGAGTAGGAAATTTACAGCTCCTGGTTCTTCTACTTCTTCCTCTCCACCATCTGGAGGACAACGTTCAATACAGACAATGTTAAAGCAAGAAAAAGAACAAGAAAAAGTGACTCTGCAGATGATTATGCAAGGAATTCAAAATATTCAAGCAAGATCAGAGAATATTGAAGAGAATTGAGAACATCGAACAAAGAACAGAGAACATTGAACAAAGAACAGAGAACATTGAACAAAGAACAGGGAAAACCGATGAAAAAGTGGAGAACATCCAACAAATGATGTTGAAGTATGATGAGAGATTCCAAAAAATTGAAGAAGATAAACAAAGAGACAAGAAGATTGGAGATATTGATAATAGATTAATGGTGGTTGAACAAGATAAAAGTGGTATGTTGAGATGGGAGATGGATAGATCAGAATTCTATCTTAGATTCCAAAATGTAGAGGAAGAAAAAGGACAAAACCTAGCTGAGATAATGATAGAAATACTGGCTGAAGCTTTGGAAATAACTCAAGAGAAGATGATGGATGGAATAGATGAGGTTTATCGAGTTTTCACAAGATATGCGATGAGAAATAGCTTACCAAGAGAAGTTCACATTAGATTTACAAAGAAAGCCATTAAAACGCAAATATTGCAAGTGGCAAAAGAGAAAACATTGAAATACAAAGAAAAGGAGATTGTGGTCTTGAAACAAATACCCAGAAGAGTGACAGAGATGAGAAGAGAATATCGATTCCTGACTAAAATGCTACTTAAAAAAGAGGTGAATTATAGATGGCTGATTCCAGAAGGTTTAATGTTCACATGGCAAGAACAGAGACATAGAATTGACTCAATTGAGAAAGCAGAATTATTTTATACAGAATTTTTTGGAAGGAAAGAGGAAGAGGCAGAAAAAGAGATCTCACTAATTGAATTCCAAGAGGACTGCCAAATGGCGACTGAAAAAGGTGCAGTAGGTGGAAAGGTGGAGCCAAAGAACAACGTGAACTAAGATCTACGAGAGCTGCTAAACTTAACTATAAAATATAACCATGGAAGAGAAAAAATTGATTACAATTAATATAAATGGACTTAACTCAGCCGTTAAAAGAAGGAAAACCTTTCATAAATTAGAGAAATTAAAATTTGATATAATTTGTCTACAAGAAGTACATATTAAAAAACAATATGAACAATTGTTGGTACAGCCAAAATTAGGGAAAATATTTACTTCCTTGACCCAATGTAAGAAAAGAGGAGTGGTTTTATATATTAAAGAGACCACCCCAGCAAAATTGATCTATACCGATGATGATGGAAGAATACTAATGGTGGAAATAATGGACAATAATATGAAAACACTCCTGATTGCAATTTATGCTCCGAATGACAAACAAGAAGAATTCTACAAAAAATTACATATGAAAATAATTGAACTGGACTATGCTAATATAGTTATGATGGGAGATTTTAATGGAATTGTAGACAATAAATTGGACTATACAGCACAGAAAACAATAAAGCAAAACAGAAAGACTCTCCCTAAATCTTTTTTTTAAATGGTAGATGAAATAAACTTAAAAGATACATGGAGAGAAAGAAATGCTAAGACTAAACAATACACCTTCTATTCAAATAGACACTTATCATGGTCCAGAACAGATATGATATGGATGTCAACAGAATTAATATCTAATATTCAAGAAATAAATATTGAAACAAGTACTTGGGCAGATCACAATCCAATGACAATTAAATGGAAAGGACAAAAAAGATCTAGATGGACATTAAATAATACTATTTTAAAGGAAAAAGACTTCACACAGTGGATGGAGAAAGAATTGGCTTTTTTCTTTAGAGAAAACAAAAAAGAAGATACATCAATTCAGAATGTATGGGATACAATGAAGGCATATGTTAGAGGCTTGATAATAGACTATACAAGGAAAAGGAATACTATGAAAAGATTAGCCTCTAAGGCCCTAGAGGATGAGCATAAAAGACTTGAAAAAGAGCTACAGAAAATGCCACAGAAAAAGGACATCAAGCTAAAAATGGATATAATTAAACACAAAATGGGTCAAATAGAAAAAGAAGAATTAGCACAGAAAATTAGAGGTGCTAAACAGAACTACTTTGAAGACGCAAAGAAATGAGGTAGATGGTTAGCATACAAATTGAGAAAGGAGAAAGAATCAAGGAAAATATAGCAATTAATAGATGACCAAGGCCAAGTTTGCCATGGTAGTAAAGAGAAGAAGGAAATCAATCGAGACTTCTATGGGAAATTATATATGCAAGAGAATATTGATGAGGAAAGAGTTAAGCAGTACTTACAGAATGCTAATTTACCTCAGATACCTAAAGAGACTGAAAAAATGTTAGAAAGCAATATCACGATGATGGAGCTAAGTGAAGCACTCAAGAAGCAAAATAATGGAAAGGCACCAGGTCCAGATGGACTTCCGGCAGAATTTTATAAAACATTACAAGAATCGTTGAATCTTCCATTGCTAGAAGTTATGAATGAAGTTATGTTAAAGAAGAAGATACCTAAATCATGGTTGGAAGCCTATATTACACTTATTCCAAAAGAGGAGGCCAACCCATTACAAATTAAGAACTATAGACCCATTTCTCTACTAAATGCAGATTATAAAATCTTTGCTTCAATATTGGCATAAAGACTTAAAAAATATTTAAATAATTTTATCCATCCTGATCAAAATGGATTTCTGCCAAAGAGACAAATTAAAGACAATATGAGAGTAATCTTGGATACTTTGGAATACTATGAGGCACATCCTGAAAAACAAATGGCTCTGATATTTTTAGATGCACAGAAGGCATTTGATAATGTGAATTGGCGATTCATGTTATTACTGTTGGAACAGATGGGTTTTCCTAGAAAATTTATTCAAGCAATAGAAGCTATATACTATAAGCAAACGGCAACGGTAATGATAGAGGGAGAACTGACAGACTCTATTAATATAAGAAAAGGAACAAGACAAGGGTGCCCACTATCACCTTTGTTGTTTGTGTTAACTTTGGAAGTGTTAAACAGAAATATTAGAGATGAAAAGAATATAAAGGAATGAAAATCAAAAAGGAAGAATTTAAGCTGCAAGCATTTGCGGATGATCTGGTTTTCATCTTAGAAGACCCTTTAGAAACAGCATCAAAATTGATAGAAAAGATAGAGACATATGGAAAGGTGGCTGGTTTGAAAATAAATAAAGACAAGACAAAGATTTTGACAAAGAATATGCTATTAAGACAAAAGGAAGAACTGGCAGATCTATTGAAAATTCAGGTCATGAATAAGATCAAGTATTTGGGGATATATTTGACAGCAAGATGTAGTACATTAAAAGAAAATAATTATATTAAACTTAAACAGCAGATAGCGCTAGATTTGGCAAAATGGGAAAACTTACAACTGTCACTAATAGGGAGAATTTCAACAATCAAGATGAATATATTACCCAGAATTTTATATTTGTTTCAAACAATTCCAATTAGGCTTGGAAAAGACTACTTTGAAGATTTAAATAAAATTGTGTTGAAATATATATGGCAAGGTAAGAAAGTGAGAATAAAGTTAAAACTTTTGCAAGATGCTAGAATAAGAGGAGGGTTTGGTTTGCCTAATTGGGAGTTGTACTACCAAGCTACAAATTTGATGTGGGTTAAGGAATGGATAACACTAAGAAATACTAGATTGTTGACATTAGAAGGACATGATTTGTTGTTGGGGTGGCATGCTTTTTTATGGTACAAAGGAACTAAAACACAGTGATATTTTAGAAGACATTATATACGGGAGTCTCTGTGGTTAAACTGGGAGAAGATTAAAAGACAATGTTATTTGAAAATTCCAGTCTGGTTATCGACTATTGAAGCATTTTCGTATCCTATAATATACAAAAAGGAACAAACAGTTAGATATGGTGAAATATTGAATGAAAAGGGTGAACTTAAATCTATGCAAAAGCTAGAGGAACAAGGTATAAAGATGAATTGGTTTTCATATGCGCAAATACATTCAAGGTATGATAAAGATTCTAAAACAGAAGGTTTCTATGATAAACTGACTGACTTAGATAAGATTTTGACAGGTACTGATGAAAAGGTGATTAAAAAATTGTATGGATATTTATTAGAAATTAAACTAGAAGAAGAACAAGTTAAAGAAACTATGATTGCTTGGGGGAAGATTTTGGATATTGGATTGATTTAGAGAAATGGCAAAAATTGTGGTCTCAAAATTATAAAATGACAATGTCAACAGCATATAAAGAAAATCTGTATAAGATGTTTTACAGGTGGCATTTCCCCGACAAGAATAGCAAGAATGTTCAAGAATAAATCCGAAAAATGTTGGAAATGTCATCAGACACCTGGCTCATATTACCATATGTGGTGGACTTGTGCGGATGCTAAAAAATACTGGACTAAAATCCACATGTGGCTGGAAAAAAAAACAAAAAAAAAAACATATAGACTTGAAACCAGAGATATTTTTATTGGGAATTTTACCTGAAATATATAGTAAAGACTTGAAATACCTGATTGTAAATGTATTAACAGCGGCTAGGATTGCATTTGCTAAAAACTGGAAAAAATGAGAAAATACCATCACAGGAGGAAATCATTAAGAAAATATTGGAATGTGCTGAAATGAGTAGATTGACATTTGAAATTAGAGAACAAGAGGATAAACAATTTTATAAAATTTGGGATCTTTTCTATCAATGGTTAGACAATAAAGTACAGTAATGAAATATGTAGACTTTTAGAAAATAATAAATATATACAGATGTACTTCTTTCTTATTATATCTACAAAATGATTTTAGGATAGATTTGGGATGATAATATGAACTGTTATAAAATAAACTAAGTAAATTATGGTTATCTTGTAAAACATGAATGAATAAAAGTATAGTCAAATGATTGATTAATAATGATACTAAGGTATTTAATTTTTGATTGACAATATGGGATTATATGTAATGTAATTGTAACTGAAGACTACGAAATGGAAGCACAAAACAATTTGTAAACCAACCGGCACACTGTATGTACACCTATGGAAGATAACTTGATCTTTTTATGTTTTATTTGTTTGTTTGTTTTTAAAAAACCAATAAAAATTTTAAAAAATAATATTTAAATGTGCATCATTTGGTAAGAAATAAAATTTATTGTTATCATTTGATTTTGACAGCTTGCTAATTTAAAGTAAATAGAAAACAAAAACTCTTATCAAACTATAGCAGAAACATGGACATTAATGCCTTTAGTTTAGACCTCCACAGGTACAAGAATGATTCATTATTGGAGTGGTATCTTGACCAGTATGAGATAAAATATGAGACACACGGAAGTTGACCATATCAACAGCAACTGTGCTGCAAGAAAAGGAACATGATGATAAAGCTAATGATAAGTTTAATAAGATATTTTGCCAAAAAGATGTGTTGGCTTGCAAACATGACAAGTGAAGGAAATTAACACCAGAATGAACTGGTGGTGACATTCCATTCCAGACAAGTACTACCACATGAGCACAAAGCATCCAAGATGACATAATAAACTGTCCAACGACATATTGTATTCCCATTGCCTTTTGTTTCTATGGGTAGAGAGGAATATGACTGGCCATCCAGTATTCTTACACCTGCACCAGTGGGCAAATTTGTTCACAAACTGCTGTTTTCAACACTGTTGAGTAAGAACAAATATGTAGGAAAATCATGATTATAAATTTGGTTCTTCTTTATGTACATACCTTATTTAAAAAATTGCAAAGAAAGAAACATGACTGTTATAAGCTATGCCTTATTGGTATGAGTGATGTATGCGTGAATAAATGACAGTAGTTAAAAGGAATGGGAATTACAGCCCAATTCCAGCACAGAATGAACATTATAAGTGGGAGGGTGAGGAGAGACATTTTTCATGACAGAGATTTATTGCCATTCTGTTCAGATATTAGTGTTATTAGATACTACCCTAACCTTACTCCAAGGGCAGGAGTGGTTTTGTGGCCCATCCCTCAAGTAGCATATTACATTTGCCCAAGTACCATGGGAAAATATGTACTATGTGGAAGGTTGATGAGAATTATAAAGTATATGTGGAAGATTGATGAGAATTTTTAAGTAATTTCTCGTTAGCAGAGGACATTTTTTATAGTAGGTTTCTCATCCCCCCCTCCCCCCGCTCCCAGGAATTCAACAGTTAACACTTTTGACATTTCTCCACTTTATCTCTCAAAAAACTTTGTGAATAAAGTTAATCTGAATACAAACAGCTAAGATCACTTGGTAAGTGTGAGTGAATAAATGTTGGTTTCCTACTAATGATCCACCATTACTTTGGAAAATTTACAAAAATATTTTTCTGTGAATATTTTGGATTTTTACTGTTTTGATTAAGACCAGATTTATTGTATTATTAAAACATGACAAAGATTAGCTATTTTTCCTATCAACATTTGATGTAATTGTATTACTGATTTGATTATAGAATAACTGTTTGATTATAAACTATTTGACAAATTATAAAGAAGAAAATTTATAAACAATTGACATAAAAATGTATTGCAGTAATGACTTGCTACAGAAACTTTCAGCATTTACTTTTTAAACTTTTAAGAATAGCAAGTACTAGAAAATGAAAAACGGACTCTCCAGATGTTATTTCACAGTATTTTATTGCCATAGCTTTTGCATTTTCCATACCTTTGAAACGTGAACAGCTTATTTCTCTGTCAGAAAACATATTTACTTTTGTGTTTAACTTTTATCATTTTACGTTTATATTTTAATATTTGTTTATTTAATGTCCAGTCCTTGGCACTCTCCGAGCTTGGTTGTTTTCTTTCAGACATTTCATTAACAAACCATGTAACATCATCAGTGCTAGTAGGGAGTGGAGTTTGATCTGATTTTATATGCCAGAGGTTTGCCCTGTCAGTTTTGGTTGAAATGGTCTTGGTAATTCCTTTGATTTGGTTTTGTTTACTGTCAGTTTTTTTGGGAGTTTCTTGATTGGAGTATTGTTTGCTTTTTGACTGTTAGTCTAATATTTGTCTTTAGTATTAATCTATGCTCATCTGTATCATTGCTGGTGAGAGACGTTTTGGTATTTCTGATTTCTTTTTGGCTTTTTGATTGTCTCTTTTAAATGGTGTGTGTAGATTTATGTATACTGAGGACTATGCTTCCAGGAATTCTCCAGCGTTTTGGACTTGGCTTGGACGCTTATATTCCCAGTTGAAATTATATGGTATCCAAGTTGAAACTATATGTTTCCAAATCTAAGATACATTCACATGCCCAGAAAGAATAGAATTACACTAGTTAATAGAACAAGGAATGTAAAGCACACAGATTTGTCACCCAAATTGATAGGTATTTGCCATCTTTGCTCGTTGGTCCATGATGTATAGTGAGCCTCCAGTTATGAGACAGTTGAAACAAAACTAAGTAACTTTATAGGTTCCTCACTATGGAAATGAACACTCTAACAAAATTAGCCTGTACATTAAGCAAGATGGCTGCTAATATAAGAATGCATGAATAGATCAATAGGTTATAAACAAACTGAATTCTGACACTGCGCAGTTAGAATTATGATACTAAAATTTAATAATTAAAACTATCATTAATTGCATAATCCCTTCTGGACGAACATACCACATTGCTAACTCTACTTTTTTGGATGAATGTAGGTTTTAAATAAATTAAACAACACCTTTCAGATCTAGCAGCCTGATTGCAGATGAAGACAACAGATAACTAATTATTCATGATATAATTGCAATGGAAAACATTTTCAAGCACGGACAATGTAAAAAACTTCCTTTTATTGTTCATGCATGGTAAACACTGAAGGTTAACATGATATCGTTGAACCATGTAGTTGTCATACAAGTAGCTGATACCAGCTACTTGTTATGACTGCAGCATTTAGTTCCTTTCAAAATAAATATAGCTCTATCTTGTCTTATTGCTAGAATGAGGCAGTAATGACAATGTATGCTTTGCAGAGATTTAATAAACAGATTATAATAGGATAGCTGTTATCCTACTCATCCATAATTTATCAGTGCATGATATTACAGCAATCATCAGAGAAATTATGATGAGGTTGCATCAAAGCTGGCATAAACTATGAGTCGTGCTCATATAAAAGTCATGAAAACGATCCACTTAGAAAACATTAGTCAACCAATAGTTCAGGCCAAAAAAATTATTCCATAGATCTCCCATTCTAAAAAAAAAATCAATCATAAATCACAATTTTTTCTGCTTCCTATTTAATGGTGCAGGAAACTGTTTACTGGTTATGATTGATGCATTGAAATCTGGGTAGTTTTAACACAAGAGTAAAGAAAACACCACTTTGGTGTATTGGTTAAGACATTGAGCTACCATGAGTTCAAGCCCTGCCTTAGATACAAAGCCAGCTGGGTGACCTTGGGCCAGTCACTTTCTCTCAGTCCTAGGAAAGAGGCAATCGAAAACTATTTATGAAAAACCTTACCAAGAAAACTGTAGGGGACTGGTCCAGGCAGTTTCTGAGAATTATAATTCTAACATGGGACAAAGAAAACAATTGATATATTTTCCTGACTGTGCTTCTCCTACCACAGAGAATCACTTGCTAGCACTAAGACAGGCATCAGTTGCTACCAGTATGAGATTAAGGAAGACTTGGATAGGAGTCTGGGACAGGAGATTTAACCACTTGTGTCTAAAAATTGTCAGCGGAATAAGTCATGTATAAAAAATAGATCTAAACACGTGCAATAGGGAAGCCTCCTAAGATCTTATAAGCCTTGGATCTTACTGATGAGTTTAACTACTGCAATGCATTTAATCCTTGCAAATTATTCAAAATATCCTTTATGTACTACTTACATCCACTCAAGTTCAATATTTCCTGCAAAACTAAATGAAGTTTCTAAAAGTTACATGGAACTGTCCCAACCAGCCTGGAGATTTCTGAAGCTTTCTGATAGTAGTTACAGAAGTAATTTCAAGAAATAAACTCTGGAACAAGGAGACACAATACAAAACTAAACATAAGTCAGGTGGATAGATTTTAGTACAGTTAAATGGAAAAGTTTCGTTGCTTTCGGTCCCACTGTTCATTTTCTCATTGTGCAAGTTGCATTACTTGTTGGTCAAGAACCCAAATGATCCTTGCCCCTATAGCCCCAAAACGTAGTTTGGTTACATTTTGCATTACCGGGTTGTCTATGGAGATTCTCAGTCATCAAGGTCACGGTTGTCCCAAAGGTGCTTTTTTTCAAGAGGCCACTGGACTTTCTGGTTTTTCTTCGAAGACGTTTCGCTTCTCATCCAAGAAATTTCTTCAGCTTCAAAGAAAAACCAGAAAGTCCAACCGCCTCTTGAAAAAAAGCACCTTTGGGACAATAACGGCGGAGGGAGGGGATGTTTCCAGATGGGGAAGTCAGAGTCAAGAGTTTTGTGCCGTCGCCGGTGCGGCGTGGCTGTTTTCGAGGGCTCTCCACTCCTGAAAAGTCGTCGCTTGAAGGGCCTTGCTCGCCTCAAAGTCAACAACTCCGTGCTCCCACTCCCCGCCCGCGGTCTGCCGGCGTCGGAAGAAGGCGCCAACTCTCCCTAGTGGAGAACCAGCGGCAATTCCACGCCCCCCCCACGTCCGTTTTTCCGGAGCGAGGCGGCCGCGCGCACCGGCGCGCATTCGCACAGCCCAAACCGACAGGCTGACAGCACGCGCTCTCCTTTCTCCCGCGCGTTGCCTAAAGTAGGAGGAAAGCCAGCTTTCCCGAGCACCCAGACTGCAAAACCGGGAGGACGGTGGTGATGGTGGAGGAGGGTGGGGTGGGGGGAGAGGAAACGGCAGAAAATGCTTCCAAGTGAACAGGTCTGGGAGGCAGGTTTGAAACCCCGCCGCCACCCACTCCTCTTTCTCCGCCTTTCTCCCCCTACAACAGCCTCCCGCCCTCGTTTTATTTATTTATTTTTAAACAGATCTGAGATCCCATTGGAGGGAGTTCAGTAAATGAGGACAATTCCAGGACTGCGTGGTTTCTGCCGTTACTCTGGCATTGAATTGCCTCCGCGACTCACGAATGAGTTAATGTTGGGCTGCGAAATCTAACCAGGAGGAAGAAGAGAGAGCGAGAGAAAAGCAGGCGTTGGTAGTGGTTGAGGGTCTCCGGGAAGATACATTTTTTTCTTTTTTAAATCTCCTTGGTAGTTATCTTGCAGCAGATGCTCTTGCGAGAGCGGATCGTTCCTCTGCAAGCTTCCAGAAGTGAGCCGATAGAGATGCATCATCGCAAAGGAACCGCACTGACCTTTACTTATTTCTAAAGAAACGCTGTAAGGTAAGCAACCTCGCGCTACAGATCAGCCGAAATTTCTGGGGAACCTGCAGACGCTGCCCCCAGATTTCCCCGAGGATCAAGAGTGCCTTGACACAAGCCTCAGCATTCATGCCGGAATGAGGCTTCGGGAGAACAGTGAGTTACCATGGCTGCCTAATTAAAACTTCACAGGGAGAGAAGTATGAGCATTGCATATAACATTTCAAGGGGGAGGGCGAAGGAGAGAGAAAGCGGTTTGTTATGCAATAGGACGTGGCTCCCCTTACAATCCAACGACGGCACCTTACAAGTTTCGCGGGAAATAAGGGGGTGGTGGTGGAGAGAAGCTGAGGGAATACTACTCCACATGTCCTCGAATTGCCTCTTCTAGGCGCGGGAGAGATGCCCACAAATCGGGTGGCTCGCCTATTAGATTTTACGCCAAGTGCTGAGGCGGACGAGGTTGCTCCTTTTCTCGGGCGTAGATTTGTCAACTAATCTCTTCCGCTAGCTCTGAAGATTTTTCAGCCGCTGCCGCTAGTACTACTCTTTTTTTCGTCCACAAAACGAGACTGTAAATGAGGTCCGCCCTTGGAAAGGGGAGGGGGGAGGACTTCATGATACACGGAGACTTACACCAAGTCAAATGAACGTGCGGCTAAGTTGAAGTGCGGTAGAGAACTTCCCACAGAAAGACATACCGCGGACCTTGGTGTGATTTTGTGGCTTTGAAGCCGGGGCTGTAGGAGGAGAACTGCTCTTCGGAAAAGAACGAGACCTTTCTTCTTCCTCTCCCTTTAAAAGCCCCACTAAGCAGGTAAATCCCATTGAGATGAACCAGGTTAAAAGGGAATGAAAGTGGGCAGAAAGCGCGTATGGGGATCCAAAGTCACAGCTGCCAGCTCGCCGGGACCTTGCGTCCTGCTGCCTCATGCTGACAGGGAAGGGGGGGAGGTGCCCTCCTTGCGTCTTTAGCACTCGAATAAAAATCCTCTCCTGTGACCTCAGCTTCTCCACTTCATAAAACGCTACAGCGAGCTCCAATAATAACTGGGCGCAAAGATTGCAGCTAAGAGAAGCTGGCTTTTGGAGGAGGGGGCATAGAAAAGGCTGGAGAGTTCAAATGTAAGCTTCAGACCCGTCTGTTTTTTTACACGCCCAGGAAGCTCTGGAACGAAATGCTGTGTTTCTCTGAATGTTGTCTCCAAAGAGCTTGTCCCAAAGGAGGAGCAGCCTCTTCTTATCACTGCAAAGCTAGAGCTGGCAATGAAGTGGTTTAATTTCGACCTTGGCCGATTGAAATGCGTTAGATCTGACAGGCACATAGGGGATTCTTTAACCAATTAGTAGCTGGAAAAGAGGTTAGAAAGATCATTCTTTGCATCCCAATTCTGGAAAGCAAATGCATGTTGTAGTAAAGGTAGGATGCTAGGATGTATACTAACAAAATGATAAAAGAATTATCCCTGTACTCCTTCTTGTACTGCATTCTGAAGTTCATACCTCTCATGTATTAGGAATGTACGTAGGTTAGGATTATGTATGTATGTAGGTTAGGATCAAGATTATGGATGAGAAATTACTAGGCAGATATCACATGATGCAGCCATTCCATCATCCTGCATTTATCATGTGATAATTTTACTATTAAGTTTTTAATAGAAATCTTAAACTAGGAAGATAAACTAATAGCTGCATATGTCTGTGTATGTGTGCACATGATACTTCCATGTTACAGGTAGATGAATGTCTATTACTAAAGTTTAAAATAAATTTTAGTTTTTGTTATATTTATAAGCAGCAAAAATGCAGGTGTGTTGAATTTACCTACAGTCTCATTACTAAGTAGATACATTAGAGCATTTTTCAATATCTGCACAATTTTCTCTTAAAGTATTTTATGTGAATTCATGTGTTCAATATTAACTTCATATTGGTTTACATTGCATTAGCATGAATTTTAAATAGGTTTTAAAGTGGGATCAATATTGTAGTTTCAAATGAATGATACAAAGTTATCTAAAATATTGTGAACGTTTAAATATCTGAAAATTATTATTTCTTACAAATAAATGACTAATCAGTTAATTGCAATAATGATCATAAAGAAATAAACCCCTGATCAAAGGTTTAAAAAATTAAAGTGCTTAATATTCAGTACACTAGTTTCTTCATTAAATTAAAAAGGCAATCCTTACAGAAACACCTTTGCATGTTGCAAGTGAGCAATTTTGTTAAAAGGGATAAATATCAAACTGGAAAATATTGAGTCAAAATCATCCAATAGTAAACTATTAACAATAGAATGATGTGAGCAACCATGAAAAGTGAAGTATTGAAAAAGAAAGTGGAACTGTTTTTTAAATGAATTCCCCCACCCAAAGAAATTTAAGGCTGAGAAATAAAGTACAGTGTTGTTATTTTTGTATCAAACATAACAAAGCAATCCTAAAGATATATTCACAATAAATCTTATTGAATTAAATAGTGCTTTATTCCAAACACTAGATAAAGGATTGCAGTCTAATTTTAAAAGTTCTTAAATATGCCTTAAGTCACAAGCAGCAGCTATAACCACTAATAGAAAACCAGCCATCTTTAACATAATGCTGTCTAGATGTGATGGGATTAATATTCAAACTCTTAGTTGACATGGAGAGGAACAGTTTAGAGAAAACTTAAACTAAGAGAAGGGATTTTTACCTTAAAAGTAATTGTAATACCCACTATTAAAACATACACACAGAACTTTATGAAAAACTGCAAAAACTTTTTAAAATTTTCATATACTTTAGATGTGATCATAAATTTACAACTTAAGTTTCATAATGAAACTAAATACACAGTTCACTGATGAAAGTCACGTTGTGCATGAGCAATGCTCTAGTTAATGTAGATAAATAAAACATCTGTATTCTCAAATCTAGAAAATATGACTTGAAAATAATAGCATAATTGAAAAAAATACAAAATAGTTTTTAATTATGATTCTGTCCCTAAACCTTACAGAATGCAATAAAACTTTTCAACTCAGTGTATTTGACACTAGTTTGCAATATTAGATAAAGGAACTGAAGTGACATCACCTGACCAATATGCTAGACTGCCAAATTGCATTGCAAAAAATGTTCTATATTTCTGAAATTACTTTCTAGTTTTCATTTATAAATGATGCTTCTACAGGGCTCTGTGGATCTTGTTCATAAGGGTATTATGATAAATCCCAAATTTAAGGGTCACTTTGTTAGAATTGATAAATAATATAATTAGTCTTCTCATTGATGTTACTATTTTGGCATTTATCAGATCTCTTTTTCCTAAAACATATCTGCATTTGCAATTTGAGGAAGATTTTCAGACTAAAGTATGTACAAAACATACTGCTAATTAATATAATTTTAAAATGTTAATATTTTATAAACAAGTTATGAACATAACATGCAAATATTTCATAGGCACCATTTATGTGCAAAATATTCTCTATTAATCTCACTGAGATTAAGATGTATAACTGGGTATTTTCATATCCTTCTGCATATGTTGTACTGATCAGTCAATTAAGAGTGCAGTTGGTTAATATCTTAACACAGTTAACATGACTGCATGTGATATCACCAGTGAAGTAGAACATACCCAGATGATTTGGACTTATAAGTAATAAAACTAATGAAATTTTGCCACATCACTTGAATGTAGTTTTGGAACAAATAATTTATACCAGCATATGATGCAATTGACACTGCATTAAATGATGAGTCATGTAGCATGTTTTCCCCTTTTAAATTTAAAAATAGTTATATAAAAAACATGGTGATTCTGTTCATTTATTGCTGGGTTAATATAATCTAGTTCATGTTATAACTTCATCACAAGCCTGTATCACTGAAAAAAATGGACAGCTCAGTAAACACAACTGTTTTCAGTATACAATTCTCAAAATTCTATATAAATTAGCTTCACAGTTCAACTGTAAAGTTTCAAACAGATTTATGTCAAGACACTGTCAGTGTGAATAATTACAGCATAGGGTTTAACATTTTTAGATAACCTCATTCATGAATCATTACAAGTGATTAATGCTCCAATGTACATTCATGAATAATTTAATTCACAGAACCTGGGGCTAAGGGCATAACAAAAATTCAAAGACTACAGTAACCTACATCTAGTCTTGGGTGTTCAGAAAACCCAGTAGACTATACAAACCAGATTTTTATATCTTCAACAGAAAGAAGAGCTATTATTAAAGAAGTCCAAGGAATCAATGTATTACTTTCAAATAGTAAGTGCTTGGATTCCCCCCCCCCCAAACATTTTGCAGCTTACCATTTTTAAAATTGTTTTATAAACTGTGGCATTCAAGTTCTATTTACTTTTAATTCTGCAGGCCAACCATACTATTGGCACAATGAATTTATAAAATGCAGGAAGATCTGATATATAACCAAGAAGAGGGGCCTTAAATTTTATGTGAGCAGCTAGAACCATCACAAAGAGAAAAACAATCTCAAAATTGTATAGTAATATCAAAACATTTAACTAGGACATAATGTAATTATACAATAGCACTGTTATTCCTCTCCACTCACTCCTACTTTTCTACCTTTCAGACTCTGTCCCTTATGCAGCAAAGCTAGAGGTAAAGGATACTCAAAAAAGTTGGGCAAGTAAAGAGATAAGGCCATGTCTGTTTCTGCATAGTTAAATATCCTGACTAGGATTTAGGATTATGTCAAGTGAACTATAAGATGCAGTGATGACTATTAACATGGATAATTTTAAGTAAGAGATGGAACCAAAAATGCACTATAAGTTAAATCAATACATTTCTGGTGGATAAAGACTGTCAGAGTACTAGTTTTTATGATTCGGTTATTTCTGATATCAGAGCTAATATGAATGAATGAATTCTCAGTACCAGGTGTGTTTGTGTTTTTGTCAATTTTTCACAATCTAAAGGGACCAGAATGCCAGATTAAATTTGTCCTTCATCTGATCCTGCACAGCTTTTCTTAGTCTGTTTTCATTGTACCTCACTTACATATTTGATGGTTCTTTGGCATGAGGTTAATGTTCCTTTTAAGTAAATGTACTCTTTAAAATGTTTACATTAGGAAATGCAGAAATGTTACTAAAGTGGTTATATAGCTGTTTATAATTTTATTTATTTATTTACTTTCACATTTCACTTGTATACACTATACATTGTAGTATATATATTTTTCAGCATAAGTTGTATTTTTTTATCACATGTGAAAAAAAACTTTGAAATTTAATTCATTAATGAAATTTGGGTCATTTAGTGAGTTACTTAGTACACAATGAGTTATTTCAAATAAATATGTCTACAGTAAAATTTATAAAATTGCTATTGCATATAAAGTTTTATCAGAAGACACATGACAGTTGTGTTTCTGCAACATAGCCAAGTTACTATATCCCAAGAAGTGATAACGTCTTGATGACAGAGTTCAAGTTGAACAAAATATCTTTCCCTAATCTTCAAATCCTTTTTCCTGTGCCAAATACCTGGGTAGTAGCATCATAACTGAGAAGGGCATATACAAAGAACAAGTTATAACTAAGATTCAAATGCAATGTTGATTTTATCTCTTCTATTTTACTATTACATGAATCCTGTTTTTGTTTTTATCTAAACAGCATTATTTGCTCTCCAAGTGTACAGACTTTTCTGCAAACACAATATATTTTCTTGAAGTAGCAACCCCTTTTTAAAAGTTTTTATTGGTTTGTTTGAGATTTTGCTTGTTCCCATCATCACTGAGCATATTAAAATCTATATAGTATTAAACCTCTTAAACTATAAAAACATTTGGTGTCAATACATTTGTGCATTTAACAACTGAAATTGAATTTCTAGATAGTTTCAAATCAGATGCATCCTTTAACAGAGGAATCATGAAATATAAGTATGAGCTTTCCCTAAATATATACAAGAAATATAACAGCTACTACAGTTGATAGAGGAGATACAAGAAGAAATCCCTTCAACACATAAACTGGGTCTTCTGTTGTAGCTGTCAAAGACTGTTCCAATTCTAACTACACAGTATTTGCCAGGACCATCATAGCTAGCTTATAGATTGTCTACTATTATAGTCCTCCTTAAATTCTGGAATAGCATCTGACAATCTGGGCTATTTCATGATGCAATGCTGAGTTTTCTATTCATTTGGTAAAGGAAATTGTTCATTTGACTAAGAAATGACACATTGAAAAATATGACAGTAGTAATTGCTTCATAGCATTCATAGAACTGAATGATAATATTAATTGATTTCATATACATTGTTGTATATTTTCTGTTCCCCTTTTCCTATTGACTAGTTATTTCTCATATTTGAGTAATGGTAAATTCAGATGAGAGATCAACCCATAAATGATTACTGCACTTATGTACTTTGATAAAATATTTTGATGGATTTTCATTTCCAATGTGACATACATTGTCATACATACATATCTTGGAATAAAAGCTTGTAATTAGTGGCTACTATGCATGAAAATAATTTACCATAAAGAATGCATGTCATCTGTTCTCATTGCTGTGAGATACCTTTCAATACATTTACCATCTCTGTTACTGAAAGCATACAGTGACAGTATCACTGTTTTGTCATATTCTGTTTGGTTTTTAATTTCAATAATATGGTAATCATTATTTCTGAGATGACATAACTCTGCTTATACACTTGCTTCCTTATGATGATATTGATGTCTTTCATAAAATGTTTTATATCATAGGTAACACTACATTGTTTTTACTTTCGAGGACTAACATTTTTTTCCATCAGATTGAATAAGTGGAAGCGTCAGGCATAATAGAAATATTTGGGGCAGTATCAGTAAGAATGGTTTCTTTCATGTGTCATTATCCTGTATCATTAAATTGTTACCATATAATGCAATTATCAACCACAACTATCTGTTTTATCAACCACAACTATCTGTTATATCATTAATACGCTATAGAAGACATACTTATCCCTGTTCAGCACAGTTAACATTAGAGTCACTGTTCTAGGTTAGTTCCTTTCAGTTCATTAGCCATACTGCTAATGCCTTTTGCCATAGTGGTTAAAAAAATTAACAATGGCAGTATCTTTTTTTAGTCATTCATCAAGAAAAATGAAGTTGAATATATGTCTAATGTTTGTATATACAAAAAAACCCTAGTAATTTTTCTTCATTGTGACTCCTGCCCAAGGAGGATGAATCAAGGATGAATATCTGTCAAATACTATACCACAGAACATTAGGCAAAAGTTTATTGAAAACTAGCAGATTTCACATAGGATAGTCCTATATATCAGTAATTAATATAGCTCAGGGAAAGAGCAGTGATGAAACAGATTCTTATAGCAAAACAGACCTCTCTAGGTGCTACTATGAAATTGGACAATAGGTTCCAATTGCTACTAGTCTTAAACTCTTAACAATATCCTTGTTATGAAAAGAACAGATATGTTAATGTGTTGGTATAGAGATCTACATCATCAAGGTGCAAGACACATTGACTGGTATGGTATACCTCATATTTCCCTACATGAAGAACAGAAGCCATGATGAAATAAACTAACCAGTTAGAATCCCTGAAGTGAAATAACTTGCTAGACATTTGTGAAACTTCACAATTTGACAGTAATCTGTCTTCAGTTGCTTGTGTGATAGGGCAACTATTGAGAAAACACTTTTTATTTTTATTGTATAGTGAGAGTTCTGAAAGTTCTGCAGTATAAGCATTGTTTTTCTTCTGCAGATGTTATTTATTCAATCAGATGCTTGAAACATCTTCACATAATTTTTAATTAGTTGCTGTTGCTGTGATTTCTACACCAGCACTTTTTTCCTTTGGGCTTACTATAGTGTTATTGGAGAAAGAGTAAAGCATTTTGGAATATTGCCTCTAATTCTTCTACCTGATAAGTCTAAGTCAGTGATTGCAATCTTATTGAGCTATTCTTGAACTTTATTCTTTGAGTGCTATCCTGAATTTCATAAGAAAGTGCTCAGAATGACATATATATATATAGTACCTGAGCAGTATACCCAAATTATTTTATATGTTTATTCCTCTTTGCTTGGCTTCTTTTGTAACTGCCACATTTTAACTAACATTTAATCAATCAGCATTGAAGCTATGTGAAAGTATTTTCTGAGTCCTGAAATTAACCTGCCTCTCTCTCTCTCTGTGTGTGTGTGTGTATAACATATATATATATACATACATAGTTCGAACTGTTTTAACATTTATGTATAATAAGCAAAGATGTTATGACTTCTGCATTATATTTTCTGGCTTCAGTTAAATAATTAATGCCATCATCCCCCCCCCCCCCCATATTAATGTGGGTTCTTATGACAAATATGAACATCAAAGTTTGGCATCATGTAGAAGTGAAAGGTTCACACTGTCCAAATGATTTTAATGTTTTTTTCTGAGTATGAAATACAGCTACCAAATAATGGGCTAAACTGAAATGATAACTCAGTTCTTAATAAGTGGAATATGGGACCAATAGAATATTTGACAGATTAAACTAGAAGCATGCAGTCATTTTACTAGATTGTGGATTTAGTCTGTGCTATGTTACAGGTTCAATAGCCTTCCCCCCGCTTTTTTAAAAAAATTACACTAAAAAGTAAAAAAAAACCTAAAGAATTTCAACTCAATCATTATATCCTTTTGTACTTCTGTTATTTTTTCATTCATATTGCTGGGAGTTAAAATGGATTTTCCTGTACATTCTAAAGTTGGTGGAGTATGTGCATGAGTGTGCACACATGCGCACACACACACATATTTCGCAGTCATTTAAGTCCTTAAATGCAGAATCACTTCATTGACAGTGATGTAATGGGTAAGGCATTGACTACAAATCAGGAGACTGAGTTCTAGTCCTGCCTTAGACAAAGCCAGCTGGCTGATCTTACACCAGTCTCTCAGCCTTTGGAAGTGGAAAACCACTTTAGAAAAAACTTCCCAAGAAAACTGCATGGACTTGTTCAGACAATCAGTGGGAGTCAAAAACTGGTTCAAAGGTGCATACAAACAAACACAATTTCTTGTGAATTGGTGTGAGAATGATATACAGGTGGTCCTCGACTTAAAACAGTTCATTTAGTGACTGCTTAAATTTACAACAGCACTGAAAAATGTGACTTATCAATTTTCACACAACCATTGCAGCATCCCCATGCTTACGTGATCAAAATTCAGATGTTCGGCAATTGGCTCATATTTATGACGGTTGCAATGTCCTGGGGTCATGTGATCCCCTTTTGCGACTCTGACAAGCAAAGTCAATGGGAAGCTAGATTCATTTAACAACTGTGTTAATAACAACTACAGTGATTCACTTAACTGGCAAGAAAGGTAGTAAAATGGGCTTAACAAATGTTTCAGTTAACAGAAATTTTGGACTCAATTGTAGTCATAAGTCAACAACTACCTGTAGTAACCATATTGTGTACGTATTAACAGTTTGGTTGCCATACATTTCACTCATTAAAACTTGTGCAAATCTTTTTTGACACTCAGGAAAAAAAGTAGCAACAAACATAATTATGCAAACACATTTCTAATTAATTGCTTCATTGTGGGTAGTTGAAGCAAGTCTTTCCAGATGAAGTATTTTCGGTGAGAGTAGAATCCCTTCCGCAACAGGGATGAATTGCAGTCCAAGGGTCTTTCTAATGATCTACAGTACCGTCCTATTTAGAAGTAACTTAAGCTTGTTTAATCATCGAGCCCAAAAGAACTTTTAAAAAGTAGCCGTTTACATATACAATGGGACGGGATGTTTTGTGACCTAACTTGAGACTGATACTGTCTCAGTATGGCCATTTAAAAAAAAACAAAAACCTTAATATTACAAAATTGATTATAATTCTTGTAAACTGCCCAAAATAGTGAACAAGTCAAAGGCTATAGAAAATACAAATAATGAACAATTGTAAAACCAAATGCCTTGCCTTTGCTTTCACTCATGTAAAACCAAAGTCATATTTCTACTGTTTCGTTAGATAAAAAGCCCCTCAGCATAGTTGAAACATCTGTTTTTTATAAACACATTTATAAAACCTCATTCCAAAACCCAGAGGTTACATTTGTATGTTGACACAATAGTACAACAGATCTGTGTGAGACAGCATAAGTCAAGATGGTCAGTTTGTGGCAGCTGTTGCATATCTCTCCTACAAATTGATGATGCAGATTTGGTCACTTCATTGGATTGGGTTAATCCTTATGAAAATAGAGGTAGGGCCATAATTTCTCCAATCAGATTGTGAACTTTCTCCAAATTGAAGGGAGAGGTTTTTTTTAAAGTATTCTTATAATTTCCTCTTGTATGTAACTCTAATTGTAAAACTAAAAATTAAATCTTTTAAATAGTAAATCTAACCTTTAAAAATTCATTAATTACCACCAGCTCTGGACCTAATTTAATTAGAATGTAGGGGCAAAGATTGAAGAAACAAAAGATAGCCCTTGTCATTTGAAACACCTTGTTGTAAGTACTGTGATTTAGTTAGAATCCAGAATAGCTAGGCAAACAATAGTCAATTTGATCTATTAATGTTATCTTTTCTAACATCAGAACTCCCAGAATCAACTGTTGTTGACCTACAAATTTTACATAGCTATTTACCAAATGTTTTGATTAATACCAGTATATGAATCCTAGTAGAGATAGATGTTTTTTGGGGGAAACCCTGTTACTTCAATAGTATGTTTTCTTCACTGCCCTCACAACTGGTGAAATTCTCCAAATGGATGATTTACACATGGACTTTAATCTAGATTAAAATGATTTATTTGTTTTTTGATTTCAACATTTGTATAATTACCCATCTTAAACCAACTCTGAGTGGCTGGTAGTCCTCAACTTACAACAGATCATTTAGTGACCATTCAAAATTACAATGGCACTGAAAAAAGTGACATATTTTCTATAGTTACGACGGTTATAGCATCACTATGAAGACATTATCAAAATTCAGGTACTTGGCAGCTGACTTATATTTATGATGGTTGCAGTGTCCCAGGGTTGTGTGATCACCTTTTGCGACCTGACAAGCATCGTCAATGGGGAAGTCAGATTGCCTGTTCCATTCCGTAAAAGGAAGCAATATACAGTTGCATTTTTTAAAAAGTGTACAAGATGGATAGGAAAATCAAATTCTGTAAAGAAGTACAAGACAAAAATAAAAAACTCTAAGACAAATTCTTCACATAGAGCAGATTTGTCGACTTCAATTCCCAGAATTCCTCTTCCAGTCATGTTAGCTCTGGAATTCTGAAAGTTGAAGTCCACAAGTCTTAAACTTGCCAAGTTTGAAGACCCCTGACATAGAGGAAGCAATAAAAACTGATATATTACAGAATGGACTTGGGCATTTGGTAGTATTTTTGGAATTAGTTTGGCATATGGTATAATGATAGGGCTCCTGTGCCAAAAATTGCTTGTGTGCCAGCACCCAGAAGGCAACATGTGTGGCCTCCCCTCCCACGACCCTGCCGTATGGTGCACACAATTCCCCCACTGCCTCCTTATCTGCACTGTGAGCCTCTCAGCTGATTTTCGGCCACTTTGAAGTCTTTTTCGGCCTTCCAGAGGCTCGAGGGAAGCCTCTGCAGCCTTTGGAGGCCGAAAAATTGGCCCATTCGTCACTTCCGGTATTTCTGGAAATACAAGAAGTGATGAAACACCCGTTTTTTGGCCTGAAAAGGCTTCCCTCGAGCTTCTAGGAGGCTTCAAATGGGCTGAAAATCAGCTGGGAGGCGCGCACATGTACAGTGCAGGTAAGTTTGGCTGGGGCTCGTGTCCCGCACAAATGGCTCTGCGTACCACCTATGGCACGCGTGCCATAGGTTCACCATCACTGTGATAGGGTCTTAATCCTTAAATAAAAACTACCTACAAATAGGTATTCTTTGACTTACAAAGGCGACTGGGACTGCAGGGATTGCTGTCAATAAGTGATGCAGTCATAAAGCACAGCTGCAGTGCTTAGTGACAACAATCCCTGTAGTCTCAGTTGCCATTGTAACTGATTACCAGAGTTGTTAAGTGAGGCAATGTTCTTGGGCTTCCTACAACCAAAGTCAGTGGAGAAGCTGGTGGAAAGTTAAGAGTCCCAGGTCTGCAGGCAAATAAATGGCTACTGCTGGGTGGGAGAGGGAGTGAAGTTGAGCAGGAGACTATGCAAGAGGTGCAGTGCAAAGGAGTGCACAAGAGAAGCTGAGAGAGTACACGCGAGTTGTGGGTCGGGTGTGCAAGTAAGTTGGGGAAGTTGTACAAGAGACATCCCACAGGTTGGAAGGTGTAGGTTGGGGTAAATGTTCAGTGGCTGGCACACGCACAGAGGGACTGATGTGCGGGTGGGGCGACAGACCTGCAACCTTCCCTGCTGGTTTCCATATCCATACTGCCTTTCTGAGGAAGCCAACAATGGAAAGTTGCAAATGGAGATCAGGTAATGGGATATTGGGATGGCCAGAATTTTTAGGATCGGTGATTAATCATTTGTTCAACACTATTGTAACAGTCACTGAACAAATGGTCATAGGTCAGGAATTATGTTACCTGCTGATAGTAATTTACAAGCTCAATCATAAAGTGTCTAATGGCAATAAGAAAACCATGTGAATGTATACTAAAGTTTGCACTAAACAAATGTCTAAAATCTGCTTAGTGGTTAATATTTTGAACTTCTAAATTTTTTTCTGTTTGAATACTGTTAGATTTTTAGAAGTGTTGGCAACCTAACAGTATTCAGAATTAGGTAATTCAAGCATTATTTGTGTTCTCTGAAAGAATGAATTATTTCAATGTTTCCATAAACACTTGAAGTTAAAAACGGGTTTTATTTTCCAGTACAGTGTACAACCAATTAGTAATAGTATATTTGTTATATTTTAGGCTAAGTAACACGATGGCCAAAGGAACTGATCATGAGATGAGGAATCTTTCATCTCCAGCCTCACAATCCCTTAATGATGAAAGTAAGTGGTATGTCCCTGTATTTCCATTGGTTTTATCTAATAGAACTTTTATACACGCAGCGTGATGTGCAGTAGTTTATATAAAAATATTTATCTAACTCGTTCAAGAAGCCTCATATAAATTATATATTGACTGGAGAAGAAAAAAAAAATCAAGCTACAGTTATTAAACAAGTGACTCATCATATAGATAAATGTATTTGAGAATTAGTTCCCATTTACTGTGTTCATAAAGGTTAGAGTTTTTTTCTGTATTTATTTATAGTTGGTTTATGCATAGTGATTCTGGGCAGTAAACGCAGGATTAAAGCCAATCGAACAAAAGGAATAAATAACAACAATAGCAAACATAGACCCAATTACAGCACAGGTGGCATCCAAAGGCAGTCAGAATCCAGCCATGGTTATGTGAGAAAGCTGCAACGATGAGTTTACCCCAACCTAAAGGATCCAACATCCAGGTTTTCAAAGTTTTACAAAATACCAATATGGTTGAATATTACCACTATTAATCTCACATTTCTTTCTAGAAGGTATCACCCCATAGTATTTAATTTTCAAAACTACTGTTTAAGCAAATAAGTAAGCCCACTGGCTGTTTCTAAACCATAAAATTAACCAAAAAAACCTGCATGGGATATCAGCAATTTAATACTAAAATATGACCTTTTCCCTATTCCCTATTTAGTATTTTTATTTGGTACCTACTTGTATCTAAGTATAGTGCTATATGTCTTCTCATCCTGTGAGATAGGTGAACAATTATTGTGTTCTATATTTAATTTTAGTTGTTCCTCATACTTGTTAGGCAGGAGAAATGAAAGAATCCCAGTGATTTTATAATGAACTGGTACATTGTAAAAATTAATAAATTAAAATCAGTCAGCACACTTCATTTTCTAAAAAGAAAGAGCAAACAGAACTCTTGCACTTAAGAGTCTTAGCAAAGAAGAATTCATCAATCAAATTACTATCTTAAAGTCCTTTGTATCCCAGATATATTTAGTTCAGTGTTATAATACATGTATTTACTTGTATTGAAGCATACCGAATTCTTATTCACTAACCAACTTTACTTTACAGTTGCACCAAAGTAATGAATATACAGAAATATTAAAGATGGACAGATTTTTGCATTTGTCTTTTAAACAGTATACATTTAGTTCTTTCAGAGTAGCTAAAATGAATGATGTTTGTGAACTAGTTTGAATTTATTTTCTTGGCTGCTGGAATGAAATTGAATGTGCACTTCATTTTCAAGGTAATAAAGCGGCTATTTCAGTATTCAAAAACTATAAGCTATTAGTATACTTACTGATAGGCTTAATCTTGTGATCATTACTTTCCTTTTCTCATGCCACCAAATGATTTTATATATTACTCCTGTTTTATGCAAATGTATCATATTTCTTTTTTTTTTTTTTTTTGAGCCCTGAAAAAACGGCAAGGCCGTCTTTTTGGGGGTGACTTAATTCCCCCCCTTGCATCCTTGGGCAGGCGGTGACAGCTTGGATGTTGACCTCGGCGTTGGTGGGGCACTTCATATCGAGAGCGCCAGGCAGGGATGGTGGCTAGGCGCTTCTCCCAGGGTGGGCTAATCCTGCACTGCGGCCCCAGGAGATTAGCCTCCCCACGCGGGGTTGGGCTGCCCTCTCGGGCAGGTGAGGCTTTGTTGTAGTAGGGTGTCATTTTTAAAAGAATGGGCTTTGCCTTCGAACGATGCCCGGGAAGGCAGCGACAGGAGCGCCTGAAGCCGAGTGTCTCTGCCGGGCTCCGGTTGCAGGGAGGAGCCCTGGCCGGTCCCGCGTGGCTGTGCCAAATGCCATGGCAATGCTCCAAGCGCCACAGCGGCATGGGGAGAAGGGAAAGCAACGGTGGCGGAAGGGCTCCCGATACGAAGTGCCCCACCAACGCCGAGGTCAACGCAGGCAGCACCATACCCGAGTATGCAGCAAAAGTACATGGTGACAGTAGGGAGGTTGGTGGCAAGGCATGGCTGCCCGCAGGGCGCTCCTAACGGCAAGCCCCTGCCCTTCCCCCCATTTCGCATGTTTTAAAATAGGCCCTAATTTGGGGGGAGGGGCTTAATTTCATTTTATGCCTATAAAACGTGCTGGGACTTCCTATTGGGGGAGGCCGTATTGTTGGAGAAACACGGTAGTATTTCCTTCTCCATAATACTATTTAACTCCTTGGCTTTGGGGTATATGAAACCTCTAAATTCTTGCAAATCCTTCTTAATTATTTTGAATGACTTTGCTACTTTTGTTTTGGGTTACACATTTATTTGAAGTGACCAAATATACACTGACCTTTTTTAAAAAATCAATTATGTCTGGTTCTCTGAGACTACCCGGACAAGTTCTTACAGTTTTCTTAGCAAGGTTTTTCGCAAATGGCTTGCCATTGCTTCCTTCCTATGGCTGAGAAAAAGTGACTATCCCAAGGCCACCCAACTGGCTTCGTGGCAAAGAATTCATGGTCCCCTAGTTTCTAGCCAGATGTCTTCACCACTACACCAAATTGTATATATAAGTGCAAATGATATTTGTTATTCCATTTTAAGTGTGTTTTCTCTTCATTTTATTCTATAAACTGTTATTCTATAACAAAGATAGCAGGCTTTAATTTTTTTAAAAAATTTCCCTCACCTTTTTTCACTGTCCAACCCAAAGGCATAGTGAAAATGGATAAAAATTAACCATGGTTATATTCTCTTTGCATGAAATTTGGCATTGTTCTTCAGAAATACCTTATTTTTCTGTCTTAGCAATCAGGCTAAACAGGGATGGGATCCGACTGGTATAACTACCAGTTCTGTTGTTCCGCGTCGCGCATGCATGCGCGAGTCACGCGAGTGCAATTTACGACCTGCTGAGCTGTGCGCGGGTGCGCAGCAGTTGGAAAAGCCCTTTTTTCCTGCTTTTTCAACCGCAGTTGTGCCACGCAAAGCAGCTGCGGTTGAAAAAGCAGGAAATAAAGGACAAATAACAGCCCGGGTGGGCAGGTGGGCCAAAACAGCAGCAGACACAGAACCGGTTCTGTGTCTGCTGCTTTTCAAAGCTACCGGTTCTGTAGAGCTGGACAGAACCGGTAGAATCCCACCCCTGAGGCTAAAAGTTTAAAACATATGTAAAGAAAGGTAATAAATTAAGATGTGATTCTTCTCCCTAAGTGGAAGGAAACTGCCACCTGCAACAGCTTAGTTACATTTAACAATTGAACAAAGTAGGGATGTTAAGTAGATAGCACAAACTAATATTTTGCTGTTTAAAATTAACATTTCTTTATTTCTGTATGAATACTCTATAAAGGTATAGGTTTGATGCATCATATTAAAAGTAAGGCAATGTGTTTTTTGTAGAAAATTTATTCCCCAATGGAACCACCCATTGGGGAATAAATTTTGGGTGGTAATTTGAAGCGCAATAAATGTGGGTGGTTCCATTGCCAAGAAAGCAGTTACGGGTCACATTTTCAGAAGTATAAACTTTACCTAAAAAGAAATAAGAACACTTTTAAAACAGATGGCTGTTTATATACATTGGCATTTCCCTTAAACATTCTTAAAAATAACAAGTATCCTCCAATTTGCAATCAGTTTCAGTTCCAAAATGACTAGTAATAAATGCAGATCTGTTTGTCCTAAAAAAAATTAATTGAGGCTTCTGCATTGAAGAGATTTAATCTCATGGCCTAAATTTATTATTTTAAATTTACAGTAAATTGTTTCCATCTATAATCTCTTCAAGAGTTAATTATGCTGTCATCAAACAAATGTAGCAAATGAAATGAAGAATCTCCAAGTAAAAGGTAATTATAAGGATATGTTAGTTACCAAAATTATTCAGTAACAATCATTCTTCAGAATGAAAATATCTTCTGTATAGCATTAAAACATCAACAATATATAACATTTTCAAATAACTGTTTCAGCTGCTTTTTCCCCTCCCACCTCTCCTCACTATGGAAAAAATGATTTCTGCGTAAATATGGAGAGCATTCAGCCATAGCCAATAGTTGTTCATTTGGCCAGGTTTGAATATTCTTAACGATACATGTTTAAGCAAGAACCTTTAAACATCATAATGCATTTCTGAAGGCTTCCTGTCTTATTTACATCTGGAAGGCAGTGATATTACACTAAGTCATGATGTCAGCATAAGACAGTTTAAAGCCGTATTTATCTTTCCTAAGATAAGTAAATAAAAGTACATAAAATGTTTTGAATACACTTCTCTCTATAAGACTACAGATAGTCCTTGTTTTATGACTATTGCATAATAACCATTCAAAATTATGATACACCACCTAAAATCTACTTATGACCCCATTCCAAAGTTCTGATGGCTGCACACATCACATTTCAGGTACTTGGCAGCTCACCTTTATGGATGATTGCAGCATTCCATGGTGATGTGAGTATGATTTATGACATTTTTTTGCCAGTTTCCAGCCTTATTTGGCTGGTTTCCAATAAAAAATGCCCATAGGAATACACTGATTTGTATTTAACAACCACTTGTTAATGACTGCCATATTCACTTGACCATGGTGTTTGTTTAACAACTGGAGCAAAACAATAAGAAAATCAGGTTCAGTCTGTGGATGCCTTGATTTATGATGGATATTCTGGGTTCCACTATAGTAATAAATGAAGGACTATCTGTATATTTTTTGCCAAAGAAAAGCAGTGAGAAGACTATTTTCTGAAATAAGGAAGGAGGAGCTCACCCCTTATTTGTTTGTATTAGGATGTAGTCGGATGTCTACAACTATTCAGGAATAGTATATATATATAATTTTAGTATGCAGTCTGAGTCTAAACTATTTAAGACCCCAAAATATCTAGTCTAATTGTTGTATCATCCTATCCAACAGGAATTCTGGCTAACTTGAAAATCTGCACATTTTTACTACTACGTCTTTTGGATTTCATTATTTACCTTTGTCGTGTAGGCATATTACTATTTTTAAAGTTCTAATCTATTAATCCATTATTTTCCATGAGATGGTGTTATTTATGCATTTTATAACACACAAAAATCACTACCTTCCCACTCACAAAAGCGAGACTTCATGTTTAGGTAGCTACAAGATCCTAAACTTTATTCTTTCATTTAAAAATCATGCCATTTGAATAAAAACATCTATGCCGAGGGTAGTAACAATATTCCTAACATTGCTTTTTGATTTCAGGTACCACAGGAAGTGAGGAACCCAGCAAATGCATGCTTGCAGTCTCTGACAGTGAAGTTGATTCAGCAACATCACTTGCCTTAGAAATGAAATATGCATTGGATCCCAATCGGCAAATCAAGAAAAGAAACAAAGCTCTACAGGTGAGATTCAAAGACATCTGCGAAGCCCAGAATGAGCAAAGGGACAAACAACTATCTTTGTTACAGCAGACTGACCAAAAGGAAGCAAAACCCATCTCTTACAGAGCAGCTTACCGAAAATACATGACAGTGCCTGCCCGAAGATCAATCCCTAATGTTACTAAAAGTACAGGAGTTCAGACTTCGCCTGAACTTAAAAAGTGTTACCAGACCTTCCCTTTGGACCGGAAAAAGGGAAATGTAATCAAAAGCATAGCTTCAGTTGATACTTTTCCAAGTCAAAACAATGGATTCCTAATTGATATTAAAGAGAAAGACAGCAAAATCTCAGGAGAGGCTGTTCAGTGCAGCAAGAAAGTTCCTGGATTTGTGACAGCTGAATTTATTTCACATACTAATGAACGCATGAACGCAATAGAGCCGTTTTCTAAGGACAACTGTTTGGAGACATGTATAAGCACTGATTTGCACAGCTGTAGTAAAGAACCTCCTTCTGTACAGGATTCAGCAGCTTCAGTTTTAGAAGAGCCTGATTACCAGCTGCATGACAAAGCAAAACACCATACTGGGCCATTGAGGTATGAGGAAGCTAATCCAGCCAGCCAAGGAAAAGTGTTCAAGACAGAAGTAGCTTCTATCTACTTGCCCGCATCTGGTTCACACACATCACTGGCTGACCAGCAACATTCGGCAGCAACAGGGAATGACTGGTCCCTGTGTCCAGCCGAGGAGGAAGACAGAAAAAGAACTCTGCATCTTAATGGTCTGCTGTCACAAGCTGTAAGTACAGCTCAGGCCTGTCCCACACAGGCACAGTGCCAGTCTACCCAATGTAACGAACAGACCCTTCACATAAATGTTTCACCTATGGAAGGAAAACAGCCTTGTCAGACAGCAGTTGCTGTGAGTGAAAGATGTCAACAAATTGTGCCTCACACTGAAGTGGTAGATTTGAAAGCACAGCTACAGATGATGGAGAATCTGATCAGCTCCAGTCAGGAAACCATAAAGGTCTTGTTGGGTGTTATTCAGGAGTTGGAAAAGGGAGAAGCTCATAGAGAAGGGTAAGTTGATTTTTTAAAAATAATAATAATAATAATAATAATAATATATGCAAGAATCTCATTTGGGGAAAAAAATCACTTGCATGAATTCTGTTGAACAATTTACATGTTTCTATTTACTCAGAAGGTGTTAGAACATTATACTTTAGCATCTAACTTCACAGTAATGTATTAATGCTTTCCTTTCTATTTCATTGTGTCTCTAATGATCTTACAATATATGTGCTTTAGTACAAAGATACTCCTAAAAACATGCTTCTGGTAACAGAACTGCTTTCAAAAGTATTAAAATTAAAATATATTGCTTATATATATTTGTCATAAAATAAAGGGTCATATTAAAGCTAATAATATCTTCTATATGATTACCCAGAACTCTTTCATTAATTATTTAAAACCAGAAAAGACTAGGAGGCAATAGAAAACATTGTTTACAATGCTGAAACTGCCCAAAAGAAAAGCATTACTTCATAAAAATGAAGTATATTGCTCTGTGTTCTATAATTTTTTTTAAAGTATCGCTCGCAACATACTTAACAAGCACAGCTATTTACTCAGTCTTGAGTAATTATGTCTTTATTTGATAATTGCAACTTCTGTTCTTTGGCATCTCACTTACACTCTTTTTACCCTTCTTAAAAAAAACACCCTTTTTACCCTTTTCTAAAAATATAATGCCTGTAATTGCTAGTTAATTCAGTCGCTGTAGTCAAACAAATGCAAGTTTTTTAACTCCAACTTCCTGTTTTGTGTAGCTCATGCTTCTCCTCACTTCAGTAAATGTTCCTTTGATTCCTTTCATCATACCAAAGTTACTAATATGTGCCTTTTTCATTTGTACCTTTAGAAGTTGCTTTCACCCAAAGCATGCATTAGTGCATGTTGGTAATTGTTATATGTAATAATGTTTGCTTAACCAAATTGATTTACAGCACTTACTTAAATTTAAACTATATCTATGTCACAAGGACAGGGTATACATTTCAAGTACATCAGAATGGTTTTCAATGTTTCTAGATTTAACTGATCATTTATTTTGTGCATGTTCTTTGACGTCTAATGGTCTAATTCAACCCTTTAACTCTGTGTATTGAAACACTAAGCATTTCATATTTGTATTTCCATTATATCATGGCATTGATGTTTTGTTGCCTCAGAAATGCTGAATGTGGGATGAAATAAAAGTATGGCACTGAAGAGGCCCTGTGGCTTATGTCTATCAAAGCAACAGACCTTAATGTTGACCTACTAGCAGAGATTGGCTGATTGTAAGATTTAGATTGATTTCACGATTTAAATTATAAACATGCAAAGTTTTGTGCGTATTTTTTCAGGAAGTAGTCAGAAAACTACTTATGGCAACAGTACAACCCAGTTGGCATATATAAATAAGGATTTAGGGCTTTCTGTAGTATTCCTTCCTTTCTCTTTCTGATGGAAAATAAACATCAAAGTCTTAAAACTAACATGTCAAAAGGACCAAGATTCAGAATACACAGTTTAACATATAAAATGTAGCCTAACCAGACCTATTCTACTTCTTCTTAAAGATGCTTGTAGTGAGGGAAGCATTATTTCTATTTCACATGCTAGTTTATTGGTTATTATTTCCAAACAATTTCTTTTCCATCAGACCCATTTAAAACTACCATTTAAAAGAAAGTTTTAGTACATCCCTTGGAAGGATGGAACTACATTCTTTCCCCCCATTGGGAGAAAAGGTGGCAATTGATCTTTATTCATAACTTACTGTAGAATACAAATTTGAGGAGAAATAACATTGAGATTCAGAATGCAGACTAGGGACCTAGAAACATAAGGACACTAGGACAGATAAACAGGAATACCAATGATTCATAACCACAAAGCATTATGTGTTGTCAAAAGGTAAATGTTTCCACCATTCATATAGCTATGACTAGAATAACCTAATGAATAAAGGCTTATAGTTCATAGAAAAGAACAAAGACCTACTTCCCTTTAAAAAGATATTTAAAAAGATATTCAAAAAGCAGCAAGACTTAAAAGTGATTACAGGCCCTCATATATTTAGTTTTGTATATATTTGCTTATATCTCAAGTGAAGTGAACAAATTTATATATACAGAGAGAGAGAAAACAATAAATTGGTATAAATGTCATAGTTCTTAATTGACATAAAGTAGAAAAATATTAAAATGACTGTTGAAATTAAAACATATAGGCTCTTTAAAAAATATTGACACTTTACACTTATTAAAAAAGTTACATGAATATCTTATCTGATATATATAGTATTATGCATCCATCTCAGCAAGGAAACATTCATTATTTACTTTCTCTGATGAGAAGCATCTTATTTACAGGTTGCTGGAAAACCAGATTCTGGTAGATGCTTGTGAAACACTAGAGTATGAGTGGGCAAATATTCTAATTTAATAGCATCTATATTTGACATGAACTAAAACATTGTAAACTGTTGTAAACTCAATAGATGAGTTATATATTGCAGATGTAAATGTGGCCATATAGTTCAAATAAATTAAACTATATATACTTTACCGTAGAAGCTTCTATTTTAACCTATTCCTGATTATCATAAACTTTGATTATAAATTGAACTGCTTTGCCTGTAGAAGATGACCAAACACTAAAATGACTTTAATAAAATTTTGTATTTTCCTTTCCAGAATATATAGCCACAGCCTCCTCTTTAACACATTTTATATTCCTATCCCTAAAACATTAGAAGAAGAAATAGCAGGCAGCTAATGGCTTATGGTTTAACTCATTTCATTCTTTTGCTTAAATAAACAAAAATAAATTTCTTCAACGTTTTTTGTTATTATAGCATTTTTACACTAGAAGAATCTATTGTGATGTTTTTTCAATTCAAAACTATTTCAGTACCCAGGTACTTTTGAAAGGATAAAATTTTTTAGGAAAATCATGGAAAACAGTAAATTGGCTGAGAACAGTATCAAACAAAATCTCTCTTCGAAAGTAATAAGTCTTAGCATTTGTTCTTTTAAAAATACTTTTATTAATACATGATTTGTTACAAATACAGGTTCTATTTCTAATGAAGAAATTAAAAGATTTAAATATTATGCAATGCAATGCAACAGAGAAAAATAAATTTCCTGTTATTAAACACAGTCATAACAAAGCCTGCATAGGCTTGTGAAAGGATTATTTAGTAACAGCAATTTATGTATTTATTGGATTTAAATCCTAACCTTTTTACTTAGCTCACATTACCACTTCTAGATAATGTATGCGATCAGGATTCTAAATTCAACAGAACCCATTTAAAAAATAGAAAGTGAATTCAATATTTAGAAGGTCTGAAACTAACCTTAGTTTAATTATTAGGGAATTAATAATAATATTATAAAAATGGTACTATATACCAGGGGTCGCCAACCTTTTGGACCTCAGGGACCAGCAAACTCATAATTTTAGATCCCAGGGACCACTAACCGGTTCTGTGTGCATAGCCTAATTTGTGGGTGTGGCTTGGTGGTCATGTGACTGGCTGGGCATGGCTTGTATGTAAATATTGTAAATATTTATATAAATATTGAATTTTTTATTAAAAAAGAGCAACTTTTACCCAAAATCAGGCAAAGCAGGCAGATTGAGTTGCTCACAGAATCACAGATTCATTCAGAGATCTATCTATCTGCCATTGGCTAGCTCAGTCTGTCACATAAAACTTGCTTGCAAGCAAACTCACAAAATTTAACTCACAACACACCATGCATGTAAATATTGATTTTTTTATATATAAAAAAGAGCAACTTTTACCCAAAATCAGGCAAAGCAGGCAGATTGAGTTGCTCACAGAATCATTCAGTGATCTATCTATCTGCCATCGGCTAGCTCAGTCTCTCAAATTTGCTTGCCGTGAGTCTGCATTGAATTTGCTTGCAAGCAGACCTTCAGTTCTAAGGGAGGTTTGGCTGTGCAGAGCCGAAGATCTAAACACTAGCTAGGAAGCAAGAAATCCAACCATTTCCTACTTCCTAGCTAATCTAAATCTCCCAGCACAGCAGAATAGATGATGGTCGCAAAAAGGAAAAATAGCAATTTAGCAGGCAAGTTTACCAGGTAAGGAGTGAGTGGGCGGGGAGGGTTCCCGCAGGCCATGTGGGCGACGCAGCCTTGTGTTTCTGCATAGCCTGGATTAATTGCTTTGTGGGGTGCTCTGGGGGTAAGCTTTCTCCGCGGCCCAGCAAAATTTTCTCACGGCCCACTAGCGGGCCGCTGCCCACTGGTTGGCAACCGCTGCTATATACCAAAGATAAGCAGTGCTGTATTTCTATAAATAGACAAGAAAAACAAAATGCAGCCAAATTTGTCTTTTCTTTTCATAGTACTCTAGACCAGGGATCTCCAACCTTGGCGACTTTAAGCCTGGTGGACTTCAACTCCCAGAATTCCCCAGCCAGCAAAGCTGGCTGGGGAATTCTGGGAGTTGAAGTCTACCAGGCTTAAAGTCGCCAAGGTTGGAGATCCCTGCTCTAGACTATCTTCTTTCTCTTCGTAGTTTGTAGTGTTCACTCAAAATAAAATAAACAGTGAATAGTCTAGATCATCACTGATGCTGGATCCTGACTTGCTTTTTTTCTCATGGGCCTGCCTGTTTATTTATTTAAAAGACTTATTTTTGCAGTCCTTGGAATGAATGCTGATAACTTGGTTGTTTTCATTGACAATGCTGTTTCAATAGAATAAGGGTAAACAATCAGCTTGCACCTATGAGACTCCAGGAAAATATGCTGAAATAATAATGTTTGTAGATAAGGAAGAAGGGGGGGAGGGGTAATGTACTATATCACTTTCAAATTCTAATAAATTTTCAAGTCTTACAGTTTCCTTATTAAGACTCTATATGGCTTGGTTCCTTTTTATTTTTAGAATTTTCTCTTCCAATACAATCAACCAATTCAATGAAATAGTCATGGGAGATAAAGGGTGCAGACCAGTAAGTTGTAATTATGGAATATCTGAGCAAGGTTAGCTTGGTCCTTGATTGTATTTGAAAAGGCTTTGAAGACTCTTCTTTTAAATACTAGTGATAGAGTCAGTTTACCACCTTAATTTTGTTCTTTTACTGGCTTTGAATAATTAGAATAATTTTATGCTCTGCTATTTGTATATCTCATCTATAATCTATAATTAATTAATATAATTAATTATAACATAATAAAATGTATATTATAGTCACAGGCTTTAAGGAAGCTCAAAAGGAGAGTTTTAAATATTTTTTCTTTTAAATTTCAAGTTGATTTCATTGGTTAGTAAATCTATTGCTTAGTAAATAATAATTACAAAGTAATAATAATATATTAAATGTATATGTTCTACAACTCCCATGATTCTGGGATGTATATAATATATACTTTGGGCAATATAAAATATATAAGTGTATGCTGTAAATAAATATCAAACAACATCAAATGCAGTTTTTTCCTCTCTTTTTTTTATAAACCAAGCCTTGTGAAACCAAACATATTTTTATTTATCTGTTGTGAACAGCAAGAATAAAATTGAAAGGAGAATGCACTGAGAAAAAAAGCTAACCATATGTATTATTCACAGTAACCAAGGCCTTGTTTTTTTGAAGTCCAGTCTATAGCTAGCAACTTGAGAGGAAGAGGAATGTTTTCTTCCATGTTGAGGAAAAACATCTTTTGAAGTGCTCTTTAATTCAGATGAATCCTAGTTCTAAATGTATCATCATGTTTAATATATCAGTTAGCTTCTGTCAGAAAGTAAAGTCTCTTTTCAGAAACTAAAGAAGCCATTTCTTTCAAACTTTCAAATTCTTTCCATACTTATTACACATATTATCTGATTAAATATTACATCTGCTTGATCTTGTTCCAGGGCAATAAACTCAATCTTTGATTTTTATTTTGAGTTGGAGAGGGTGCAGGTGACATAATTTAAAATTATTCTCTAATTCTACATCTTAAAACTCAGAAAAAAATGTTCTCAACATAATTATGAAATTATAAGTACACTTAATTTTGCATTTTTCATTATATATTTTAAACTTTACACTTCTTACAAGAACAGCTATTAACTGAAACAATTAACTGATCAGCTTTTAACACTTTTGTCCCAATCAGTATTTCTGTTCTACATAAATATGTACAGCAAAATATCTGTGAAAAATGTTACATAGGTCTACAGAAATCAGATTGCTACTTTTTGCTGTCTCATTTTCCCCTGCAAAATCCAGCTGGATTTTGAATCCTAATCCTACATAATTTTTTCACATGTATTTTTTCACAGATATTGTTCCAAGGGGAAAAACTTTATGTCGAAATCGGACCTTGACTATGTAATGAAAGCTTCTTCTCATTTGTTGAGACTTGACCCATTAAAGTAAGTCTTCTACTATAAGTGCTATTGGACTGTTATAAATAATAAACTATTTCATCCTAGTTCACGTATTAGAGATAATAAGTCCATTATGTATAAGAGAACTACTAATATAAGACTGTCTTAAACAACTAAGGGAAAATATAAAACTGAATACAATTACTGTTAAAAAATCAAAAAGGATTGCTGAATTTTGCACAAAATTCAGTACAATACACTAGTTATAATTCACTGGAAAATGACATAGTATATTGCTAAATTATACACTAGTTCCTTTTTGCACAACTTTACTGAACCAGGAAGAACCCAATTCGGATATTAAGGTATAACATGCACACATTCAATAGTATACTCCGAGATATACAGCATGGACTGATTGTATTTCTCCATGTTTTCAGTTGATTGTGACAGCTAGGCTCAGGGATATGGGTAGCCCATCAAATCTTAGTAAATTGTTCCTTGTTTTTAGTGAGAATCTATCCTATAATACTGTTTGACTATCTGGATAGAGAGAGGGGGGAATTATTTGCTGAAAAATCCTGAAAGGCACATACCAAATATTGGATCCAAAATTCCAAAAGAAAAAAATGCTCTTCAAAAAAATAAAAACTGGAAGATGAAAGCTACAAGCTGATGTATGTTTAATAAATATTTATTATACATCAATAAGAAATAGTGAGCGGAGGTTACATTGTGTTTATTTTTTTCTCCTTCCTTTGCTTTCACTCATTTTTACATTTAATGACATAAAGATACATATACAGAAAATGCTTTTTAACATACTAAAGTCAAGACCTCTTTTCCACAAAGTAGCCTGACTATAATTCTGTAGATGTGTTTTTAATAATTTTTTCATGAATGTAGATATTTTAAAGTTTCTTAGAACTTGCAACAATTCACCATTCTAGACTGTAAATAGTGCAAGTATATTTTGACATATTGTTGTCAAGATATAACTACCATACAAGTTCATTTTCTGTTGACTTTTGCCTCCAATGGCCACTTGTTTGACTGTTCTTTCAGTTATGCTCTCCCTTTTATTTTTAAAATGAACCTTTGTCTTAGGAGTTTATTTCTCATGGGAAAAAGCAGAACTTTAAAAAAAATGCTATTGTTTCAAAACAGATCTTCCCAGAAAACATTTATTATCCTTGTACTATAGAAAATATTATTGAATGTTTTAGAGGCTTTAATGAACTAGTTAGCACATGTCTCAGAATATTTAAACCAAGAAATCATTCAGTTCTGTATATCAGTCTGAAAATCTGAGTATTGGCTTGCCTAACTTAAGCTAACTACCTCATTACACCCCCACTATCTTTTCTAAGAACTATACCCATATCATTGTAGTTAAACATGCAAATATTTTAATTAATTGCTGATAGATGCTACATGAGCACATGTGTGCCCTAAAACACCTTTTTTCCTTCAAAGTTCATGTTTGTTCAAGCCAAATCTATATCATATGTTTACTGTGAGACAAAAATGATCTCCTTGACAGGATACAAGTGTAATCAATATACCATATTCTCATAAATAGATCTGAGAACAAATACTGCTAGCAGGAATGCAAGATAGAAATTTGTTCCATGAAATTAATGAAGTAGTTTGGAACTACAATTCAGGTTCCGTAAACTTGCCATCTTGACCTATATTTTACTTATTATTGTTTCAAATGAAAACTTACTTTATACATTCCAGATCTGATTAATTTTTATGGTCCAAGGTTTTCTTAGCAATGATTTTCAAAATTTGAGAATCTCTACTTTGTTTCTATAATTCTTTCTCAGTGTCCAGCTTTCATAGCTGTACATTAGCATTAGAAAGCTTTGAATATTTTGATCTTTATCTTTTTCGTCATGCTCTTATTTAACCCCTCTTCCCTAGAATTAATTTCCTCTTTACTTCTCCCACACAAAGTTCATCTTTACTCATGAGGCCAAGAAAACAGTTTTACCATCTTCTTTGCCATTACTTTTGTCTTAACATTTAACATTAAGCTATATTTGTACTTTGATTATGACCTCTTCTAAGTTACTTTCAGCTAATGAAATGGTGTTACCTACAAATTTTAAATAGTTAATATTGCAGCCTCTAATTTTGACTCTGTCTACTATTTCTACTAATCTTTCCATTCCTAAAAGTGTATTTATTGTAATAATTTAACACAGATGTACCTTGGTACTCAACTGCTTTGAAGTTCATTGAATTTGATACTCAACACATTTTGATGTGAAAATTTTGTCCAGGTACTCATTGTTTGGTAGTTAACATGCAAGCTAGAACTTGTTGATGTCAGCTGCCTTTGACTCACTACATTATTCCTTATGAGAAAAATTTGTTTGGTACTCATCTTTTTTGTTATTCATTGCACCTTCCAGAACCGATTAATGATGAGTACCCAGGTACCACTGTATATAGTATAAATTTGGGGCAATATATATATGGTTTCACCATTACACTTTCTCTATCTCAATACTTCCCTCCTCCCAAATTGGTTCTTACAGTTACAATGCAGCTCTTTAAGTAAGAGAATTTTTAAATTCCAAATAAGTAAATATCATGTTTATAGGCAATCTAGAAATATATATAGTATGTGCACCTGCGTACACAGAATCATTGGATAATTTAATAGACAATATATGATGTCCTGGAATAATGTTGTCAAATATTTATCCAGTGTTTGAAATATCCCAGGAAATACATTGATTCTGCTGAACATTAATAGGATTTCAGATTTTACATGAATTCTAACAGTGCATTCTGATTTCAGCTGAGCATGAATAGGATTTTTAACTCCTATTCTCAGGATGAAGGAGAGAATAGCCCTGTTACTAAACTGGTTATTTTATCAAGGGACAACCTATTGTTCATTAGTGTCCCAATATACTCATCCAATTTCTTGCTCATCTTTATCTATATACTACCGTGTTTCTCATATAATAAGGCCGGGTCTTTTTTTTTTTTTTTGAACCCCGAAAAAATGGCTAGGCCATCTTTTCAGGGGTGACTTAATTCCCCCCCCCTTGCATCTTCGGGCGGGCGGTGATGGCTTGGATGTTGACCTCGGCGTTGGTGGGGCACTTCGTATCGGGGTCAATGCAGGCAGCACCATATCCGGGTGTGCAACAAAAGTACTTCCTAACGGCAAGCCCCCCCCCCCCACCATTCCCCCATTTTGCATGTTTTAATATAGGCCTTAATTTGGGGGGAGTGGCTTAATTTCATTTCATGCCTATAAAACATGCTGGGACTTCCTATTGGGGGAGGCCGTATTGTTGGAGAAACAGGGTACTATGCATTGGCTACTTTTTCCGTATGTGTGTGTGCATATGAGAAATGTATAGTAGAGATTTTGGAGGGGATTTGCTCATACATCTCCTAACTTTTTAAAGAACAAGCTTTTAACTAAAATGTGAGGAGCTGGGGACACACTATAAAAATGTTTGAGCTAAGGTTTAATGTATTGTTATTCTTACCCTATCTTGTTTTTAAATCTGATTGAGTATTCTCCCATTTTTCAGTTGTCTAATTTACCCCATGGCATAACTCAGACTTAACATTCCATGGCACTACTGAAGATGCATATACCTCTCTTATATAATTTGATGTTTTTCCATAAGCATAATCTACTAGTTAGGAACTTGAAATTTTCATTTGGAATTGAAATGAATGTATATTTGTTCTTTATTTCTCTGGAAGTATAATCCAGTGAAGCATAAAACAGTGGCTATATGCTCTTAACAAGAAGTCTGTCCCCAATATTTCTCAAGGAAAAAAATATAATTTCCAAAATTTAGAGAAATTTGACATTGGCAATATGCTACAGTACTTTGAATCCAGAACAGTTTTTTTTTCCTTGAGTCATATAAAGTATACTTAAATCTTGGTGGAAAAAAATCTTGATTTTTAGTTTATATACAGTATCTTAGGCTATGTTGCCATTGTGAATTCTAATATCAGAGTAGAGATCTGTGGTATACCATAAATAACTGAACAGACCAGATATCTTTTAATTTCAGACTGAAGGTCACATGGGCCACTAGATGGCGAAAATGAGCATAAACTAAAGAAATTACTACTGTAATGAGAATTCACTGAACTTCTCTTAAATGAGACACTGCAAAACTATTGTAGGTTTTATTCTTAATCATTTGGAATACTGATTAATTATTGGGACATGGAAACAGACTACATTTGTTTAGAGAATACACTTAGCCAAAAGTCAAAGTTTTCTATTGCCTTTAGTCTGGAAGAAGTAATCATTGAGCCAAAATAGAAATAGAAACCACTGTGTAATTAATGCTGAAAGGAGCTTGGTCAGAAATGAACATTAGTGTAAACATTTTCTATCATATAGTTCAAATATTTGGTATCTAAAATTATTAGAACTTACAGGTAGTCCTCGGCTTACAACCATTCATTTAGTGACCAACAACAATGAAAAAGTGACTTATGACAGGTTTTCACACTTACAACCATTGCACATCTCCATGGACATATGATCAAAATTCAGATGCTTGGCAACCGATTCATATTTATGAAGATTACAGTATCTCAGGTCATGTGATCACCTTTTGCGATCTTTGGATGAGGAAAGTCAATCGGGAAGCCACTTTTCAACCATGTTACTAATGTAACAACTGTGGCATGAAAGGTCATAAAATGGGACAAAACTCACTTAACAATTGTCTCAGTGTTCTGACCTAAACCTGGTTCCAAGAGAGTAAACACAAAACAAAGGTAACAGCACCTTTTACTGTTTCATTCACTAATCCTGTTTCTTCACAGATAAAAGGCTGCTTCCAACTAATTAGCTCCAACAAGAAAGAGCCTTGCAAGTTTTTGCAAGGCTGCCAAAAACAACAGATAAAGTTCCTAAACAATAAATCAAAGAGTCTCCAAACCACCAACTCAGATATTCTAACGTCTACCAGGCTCGAGTATCACACTTCATTGGCTCCTGCAAAGAACTGCAGTTTCTCAGCTGGCTTTTATTTTCTCGGGGAGGAGCCATTACCTTCCAGCCTTACTCCTGAGTTGCCTGTGTTTCTGCAGCTGCCCTTTCCTTCCAAAAACCCTACGCGCACGTGCGCTGGGCACGGGCTCCTCGGGGGCCTCTTCATCACTGCTGCCAGCCTCCACAATCTCCAAAGTCAGCATTCCACTCCCTGATGGTACTGGCCCCAGCTCTGCATCACACGCAGGCCCCTCATCTGACTCCTCGCCATCCGCACCTGCTGCTGGCGAACCACAACAGATAGTAACAGAAATTTTGGGCTCAATTGTGGTCAGAAGTCAAGGACCATCATACCTATTTTTGAAACTGGAGTTGCTCCAGAGTAGTTTCCCATTAAGGAATAGATCTGGTAGCTGAAGCATCAAACTAAATTCCCACGTTCAGATATGATGTGTCAAAATAAACTTAGTGGGGGGGGGGGGGACGGGACAAAAGCAATCAATACATCTTTAAAGATATCCTAACCAGAAAACTTGGCAGAGAAGTGGTTAGACATTTAGTCAACAAAAGAATAAAAAAATATTCAAGATGGTTATAGAAGCAAGAGAAAAAGTGAATAAATTGTACACAGAACACTTTATTACCAGAGGTAGACAGCCAGCAAACATAACTTTGCCTTACCCCTCATCAAAGGTTCTTGAGTAAACTTAGCAGTTGAGACAAGAGGACCTATTTTATGGATTCATTGATTGATTTTTTCAAAATGGCTGCACACATGGATGCAGCGGCTAACTGCTCCTTCTTTCAATGTATGGTGTGTATGATTCTGTGTGTGTTTTGGATCCTTTCCTTGATTGAATCCTGTGGGGCAAGGAGCATCTATAGTCGGCAAGCCTTGTTACAAATCGGACTGGCTGTGAATGTGAAAAGGCTATTAAGGACAATTTTATACATTCTCATAACATACCGAAGGAGGCAGCTAGGCCCCTGGGGGAGCCATGGATCACTATCCCTGTGGGAAGGAGGAAGAGGTGGAGAAAGAAGAACAGGAAGAGAGGATGCCATGCTGGGGTTGTCTTTAGGCTGAATAAGTTTCCACACAAGCCTTCAATTCCAAGTATATTTCTTACCAGTGAAAGATCTCTGACTAACAAAATGGATGAATTAAGGCTACAGATTGCAAAGACTAAATTCATCAAGAACTGCTGTGTTTTGCTAATCACAGAAACTTGGCTTCATTCATTCATTCCAGATGCAGCTGTTGAGCTGGAAGGCTACCATAGCTCAGCGGCAGGACAGGAGTAGAGATTCTGACAAGATCAAAGGGGGAGGTTTAAGCCTTTATGTGAACAAAAGCTGGTGTATCAATACAAAGACTGTAGACAGCCACTGCTTCATGGATCTGGAGTATATAACTCTTAAATGTAGACCCATATATCTTCTGTGGGAATTCAGCATGGTTTTGATTACTGCAGTTTATATCCCACCTGATGCCAATAGCTTTGGATTCTTGTATAACATTGTTAGTAATCAGCAGAATAAGTATCCTGATGCTGTGCATATCATAGCGGGGGACTTTAATCAAGCTGATTTAAAAGAAGTTCTCCCTAAATTCTATCAGCATGATAAGTGTGCTACTAGAGGAGCAAACATATTGGACAAAGTATATACCAACATCAAACATGGCTATAAGGTTATACAATTACCACATTTGGGACAATCAGACCATATGTCACTGCTTTTAGCACCAGCATACATCCCTCTTAGGAGACGGGCTCCACCTATAATAAAGACAGTGAAATCTTGGCCAGAAGATGCTTCCCAACAAGATGTTTTGGGAACACAAATTGGGACATCTTTTACCACCCTGACCTAGAAGAGCACATTGCAATTGTTCTGTGCTATATCAAACACTGCACAGATACTGTGGATAAATGTATTAGGATCTATCCCAATCAGAAACCCTGGATGACCAAGGAAGTCCAGCGCCTCTTGTGTGAGAGGACCAAGGCCTTTAGGTCCGGTGATGGGGCAAGATACAGTGTTGCCAGAGCTAATCTGAAGAAAGATATTCAGAAGGCCAAGACTGATTATAAGAGGAAGATTGAGGATAATTTTTATAGCAATAACATGAGGCAGGTGTGGTGAGAGATTCAACAAATTACAAACCATCAACCGACCAATGTCATCCCTTCTGAGGAGGATGCTTCATTGGCAGAGGAACTGAATCATTTCTTTGCTCGCTTTGAAGTGGAGACATAAGATACAGATAAAATACAACTACTAACCAATTGTAGCCCCCACCTCATTGTGGAGGAACAGGAGGTGAGGAGCATTCTGAGGGCTGTGGACCCTAGAAAGGCTGCGAGTCCTGACGGTATCTCTGGCCTAGTGCTTAAAGACTGTGCTGATCAGTTGGCAGGAGTCTTTACCAGGATCTTCAATTGGTATTTATCCCAGTCCACTATTCCATCTTGTTTGAAGGTTTCCACCATTGTTCCGCTGCCAAAGAAGTTCCCTATCAATAACCTCAATGATTACAGACCAGCGGCACTCACTCCTATCATCATGAAGTGCTTTGAGAAATTGGTCTGCCAGCACATCATTTCTGGTCTTCCGCATACATTTGATAAACACCAGTTTGCATACAGAAAAAATAGATCTACAGAGGATGCTATAGCCATCACTCTTCACACTGCTCTGACTCATCTAGAACAGCGGGGGCGCTATGTGAGGATGCTCTTTGTGGATTTTAGTTCTTTGTTTAACACAATTCTTCCACATAGACTAGTGACTAAACTTCTGGACCTTGGGCGTTCTAATTCAATCTGTGTTTGGATTATGGATTTCCTGTCTAGTCGCTCACAGAGGGTCAGATTAGGTAATCGTACCTCTTCAACCCTTATTTGTACACCACAGGATTGTGTGTTAAGTCCCTTACTCTATACTCTTGATATGCGTGACTGCATTCCCACTCACGCTAGTAATACTGTTGCTAAATTTGCAGATGATACAACAGTGGTAGGACTTACCTCCGGGGGGGATGAGTCTGCCTACTGAGATGAGGTGGACCAGTTGCTTTCATGGTGTGGAGACTATAACTTGGTCCTCAACACCAATAAGACCAAGGAGCTTATATGGATTATAGAAGGAACAGATCAGACATCCAGCCCTTGCTTATCAATGGAAACCAAGTGGAGCAAGTGGCTAGTTTTAAGTTTCTGGGTGTTACCCTAAAAGAGGACCTGACCTGGGGTGTCCACATTGCAGTCCTGGTCAGATTATACTACCTGAGACTTCTCAGAAAACAACTGAATGAAAAACTGCTGGTGACCTTCTACTGCTGCACCATAGAGAGCATTTTAACATACTGCACCTCTGTATGGTTTGCCAATTGCACAGTGGCAGATAGGAAAGCACTCCAGAGGGTTAACGTCATTGCCCAGAAGATCATTGGTTGCCGTGTCCCCTCTTTGGAAGAGTTTTATAGCTCCCGCTGCCTTAAGAAAGTTCAAAATGATCCATCTCATCCTGGGCACCCTTTTTTTTTTTTGAACTATTACCATCTGGCAGATGGTACAGAATAATAAAAACAAGGACAAATAGGCTGAAAAACAGCTTCTATCCCAGGGCAGTAGCTCTTTTGAATTCTGCTGTATAGTGCAGTGTTGCTGCTAGAGAGTCCAGCCCCACCCTTACTTCATCTGGTTCTGGTAAGGTATGTTGGTGTTTAACGTTCTGTTTGGCTTCCAGAGACACTCACTTAAGTCTGTCAAGTATCTTTGCCAAAGCTGGGGAGACTCCCAGAGGCAGACTCAGCTCTATGACATCTTCAGGAGGAGTCTAACCCATCCTGGATTCTCTAGCAGCGTAGATAGAAAGGGTGTTCTCAGATCATTATACCAATGCCCATTCTAATCTTTTTCAATCTTTTTAGAGGTATTCCAGTTATAAACCTGAATAAAGCAAGGACCAACCTCAGAACTCACAAACACAATAGTACTATGCTAATTCAGTAATGAAAAGACAGTAAAGATTTGTTTATATCCCATTTCTATCCTGCCATACAATAAACGATCAGGAAGTTTAAATAACAAAAGTAAAATCAATCACATCAATACTAACACAGTAATATATTACATAAGCAGTCCAGATCCACCAACTGTTAAAAAAACATTAATAGTTTTCCCAAAAGCAGGCAAAATTGGTTGCCCTTTACCTCATGATATCTTATAACATATACTGATTTATTTAATGTAAGATATTTTATAACATTTATTTATTTTATATACAATATATAATTGCCCATCTTATAACAAAGTATAACAATCATGGGTCATGCTGAAGTGTTCCTCCAGACCTCTCTCCTTTTACCTTACAAGGGATAAAATGTTTAGCAACATTTCTAAGATGGGCACATAGGTAAAGCTGATCCTAATAGGAAGGATAATTCTGAGAACTTGTGGTTCCAAGCCACAAAGGGCTTTAAAGATTAAAAACCATAACTCTAAATAAGGCACTATTGAAACCAGTGCTGCATAGTAGAAGACTGCTTTTATTATAACCGCTGTAGTCCTGCAAGTCTTAATGTGTTTTCTCCTTTCTCACCTTATCTGAATTAGGGAGGGGCTTTTCTGGTATGGTTTCTCAGATTAGTTTTTTGGCCCAGGCTCAAACCCTGCTTATCTAACTATTGCATTGGTAGGACCTCTTCGCTCCTGCCTTTAAGGCCATTTCCTGTGGCCTATATAATAATCAATGCAGTGACCTCAACAAAAGTGTAACATTACTAAATCCACTTCATGTTGCTAGCAATCAGGTCATTATAATTTGAACCCATTACAACTAAATAATTTTCAATGGACTCATGTACATTGCTTTAATCTACTTGCAAGTTGATAAAAATTCATTGATACATGGTAATCTAGGTCAGAAAGGCCAGCTAGAGCGCTAATGAAAATGTGTAAAAACCCTCATAATCAGGTTTCAACCTTATATTTTAAGAATAATAATCCATGTCCAAGCCCCCTGGTTGCATACGTGCTTCTTCAGAGGAGTGTAACCCTATCTGCAGCCAACTTTGGGACAGTTCAAGTTAGAACCTTCATCTAAAACTTGACATCAGTTCTAAAATTAGCTCTAGACAGGACTGCACTCCTCTTAAGGACAGGATATGCAACCTGGGAGATTTGAGATATTCACCTCTTATTCACCTCTGTCTTACAAGGATTTAATATGAGCTTGTTTTGTCCCATTTAGCCCCTCACAGCCTCCAAATACTGAGTCAGTGGTTCCATAGCTTGCCTAGAGCTGACTGAAGTTGTGTTGTACAGTTCATCATCATCATCATCGTCAATCATCATCACTCTGCTGATATCTCATCCAGCTCCTAGCAATTTCATGAAGATGCTGTGTTTGGGCTGGAGATTTGCTTGCATAGGAGGATTTAGTTCCCCTTTCTCTTGTAGTCCTACTAGAGCATATAAAATAATCTAAGTGGTGGGGGAAGGAACTCTCCAGAGGAAATTTTGAGAGCAAGAATGAGTTACATATGATTGCTATTGCCTTGTAAACAGAATCAACTTCTGCTGATATATTACTAAATGCCACACAAAGTCTTACATTTTATTTTGCTTTAAATTGAGCTATATTGTGATCTTGCATTTTGCTATATAAATAAAACTGATAAAGGAGTCCTGAAAACCAGCTCCTACAGTGTTATCCACTAACCTATGTAATCTTCAGATAACAGGAATAATATTAAGTGTCACCTTATTTTGACACTATTACAAACAGGACGCATGAAAACATTCATGAGATGTGTATCTCAATAGCCTAATATGGCAATTAAATATGATAAAAAGTAAAGTGAAATTTAAAACAACTATCCGGATTTTCAAACATTTACACTGTACAAAATGGATCCCAATTTCATTAGAGTGGATGTGTGACATTGTGTGTATGGTATACAAAATTATGTAGTTTTTCTCCAAATCCAATAAACTGAAAATAAGTTATGTATAAGTAATATTTTCTAAAATGTATTCAGATTTATTCCATAGTTGCTGATGTATCATTCATGATTGATTTACAAAGCAATACAGTGGTCAAATATAATAAAACTAGAGTTTTAGAATGATTTTTGATACTTTTCCTTCCTTCTTTTGTTGGCAGAGTATTTCATTTTGAATAATGTGGATTTTAGAGATGCATTTATTTTGTATACACATTTTAGGACAAAATATTCATTTATCTATGAAAGAGCAAATGTTTATGGTTGCTTTCAGTTTATATTCTGATCTATCTTCTTAATCTTTATATGTGTACAAATTGAAATCTATAAATACACTGAATCATCAATTAGAAGAATTTATAGCCAAAGTAAATATTCCTATTGGGAATGGAATTTCACATTTTTATAAAATCTTTTTTTTAAATGGCAATATGTGGCAGTAGTAACCATTCTGCTTACTCTAGTACAGAGTCAGTGTTAACTATGTAATTCACCAAAGTTGTTTTGCATATTTTTTCAATCCCACCTTTATAATTTCTACAAATAACTCACAGCAGGAATACCTAATATTCCTTCCTTTTCCTATTTTTCCCACAACAACAGCCCTGTGAAGTGGGTTGGGCCGGCGGAGCGTGACTGGCCTAAAACAGGACTAGTAGTCAGTCTCCTGGTTTCTAGCCTGGTAGAACGAACTGCAGCTATAGAAATCATTCTGTTGAAATGGAAGATACCTTTAAAAACTTTGCTAATGCTTTGCATTGAAATACTGCACTCAGTCAAGACTACTGTCTTCTGGTTTAGAATAACAAATGATTGCTTATTCTGGTACATTACTCTGAATAGTGATGTTTACCATCACCTTCTAAGTATCACTCAGTAATATCACTTAAATACAGATAGGCCTCTATCCACAATTTCAATTTGGAATTTAGATTGTAAATTGTTGCAAGTGTTAAGCTTTCTCAGACATGATTATTCAACAGACAAAGAGAAAACTGCCTGCCAAAGGGGGATAGACAGCTGCTTCCATATGCAGAAGGGGACTGAAGCACTGGGCTGGAGGAAATTTTGTCTCCAGTTTCTTTTCTCCCTTCCAGAGCTGCAATTTTCTTCTTGCCTGCCAGAGAGACTCCAACCCACACAAGCGAAGGGTCAGGCAGGCAGGCCTTTTACTCAAGCACAGTGGCTGAAATTAAACCTGTCTCAAAATCCAACCATGGATTTCAAGACAGACTTTTTCAGCCAGGAACCAGATAGCAGTTTATGGTCTCACCTGTGGGTTTTTCCTGTTGACTTTCTGGGAAACCAGGTAGGGAAGATTGCAAAAGGCTTTTGGCAACCTGCTATAAGTGTGAGTGGGTTGACAAAGGCCATATCGCAATCACATAACAAACTGCTGCAACAGCTGTAAGTTCAGGCACAGATCATATGTCCCTTCATTTTGAACTGTGACTGAACAAATGGTTGTTAAATGAGGACTACCTGCAATTTTTTTCTAAGTGTCCAGATGCTAACTAAAAACATTTAAATAATTCTATTTTTCCAACCCATACAAGATAAGAGATAGCAATATTTATAATCATAGTTAAAATGAGATGTTTACTGTAGCAAATTGTAATTATAACTAAATAAATCATAACCTAGGGTTTAGCGTTACTGATCCCAAAGTGGGATTGTTATGATATTTACTAGAATCCAATTGGACAAAAAAGTTTTCATTTATGTAATTAGGGTGTTATTAATTACTGCATTTGGGCAGGAGCTTTTAGTCACAGCTAATGAAATAAAATCTCTGAACAGCTAAGAATTAATTCAGCTGATAACATATTTCTGAAGGTTGAAACTTCTTTCAAACTGCTGTATAAGTTATACCATTAATATTATCACTCTAACCTTTGAAAATAAAGTAATTTCGGTTTAAATTAATTTGGCTAGGATTCAATAGAATATGTTGCACAACCATTTCTTCTTGGGTAAGACCTAAGTGACTGTAATTACATTGTTCAGTTTCTGGCTAATTACTGATAAAGTCTGAGAAAATATTGGTCTAAAAGTTTATTAGCCAGACAAAGTTATTGGAAACTTCCATATATTAAACATATTATAATGCACAGCAGTAAAGTTTCAGTAAATGTTCTTAAGTTCAGGTGTCCAGGAAAAGCAAAAAGAGCCCTAAGCTCTTTCAGAAACAGTCCTGAATATGAAAGTTTATTCTTGGCCAAAATGGGGATTTCATCAGAGACAGTTTTTTTATGACAAGTATGCTTTTTATTCAGATAACTGTTCATTGAAAATGACATTTCAATTTGCTAGATGTGACTCAGAAAGCCTTGTCACTGGGCCAGCTTCTGAAAGAAATAATCCTATCCTGGGCCTAGTTCTTCACACAATATAAATTGTTGTACTAAAAGACCACGGAAAGACTATTTTCCTACAATTCAGACTCAGTTCTTTTTCAACTAGCTGTACAATTATATATAAAAAGGAAAGGCTGGTATTTCTGGCCCATTATAATTCTAAGGGAAGCTGTTCCTTTTTAAAGAACTAAAGCTACATTTGCATGAATTCTTGTATACCTCTTTCAGAACATTAAAAGAACATATAAAAACCTCATGTTAATCGGGAATAGCTATCCATTAAGCCTCATATCGGTTAAATCATAATTTATATAATAGGCCATCAGTGTTATGTCACTTTATAATTATGTAAACAATTTAAGTTCATCCAATTGTCAGTTGTGATGTTATGATAAAAATTGTCATGAATCATCCAGATTAATTTGACTAAAGCACACGGGTGTATGGGGTACCTGGAAATTTTGCTGCTTGTTTCTGAAGTCTTGTTTCTGTCAAATAGAAAGTTCAATGGATTTAGGAAAATGATAGCATGATACCTGATATTGTGAGCTATTAATGGGAATTCCTGGAGCTGGTTAGTTTGAGGTTATAGCAATAGCAATAGCATTTAAACTTATATACCGCTTTACAGTACTTTACAGCACTCTCTAAGAGGTTTACAGAGTCAGCAAGTTACCTCCAACAATCTGGGTCCTCATTTTACCAACTTTGTGTCAACCTTGAGCCTGGTGAGATTTGAACTGCCAAATTACAGGCAGCTGGCAGGCAGCAGAAGTAGCCTGCAGTACTGCACTTTAACCACTGCGCCACCACAACTTACCAGTCATCTGAAAGGTTTGGCCTTAAGCCATACAATATCTTTGGAATGTAAAACATGCAGAAGATCTTTGGTACAGCATTAATGCATCTTCAGTTAGAATTAGAAAATATTTATCTGATTAAACTAGTCTGTGACCATAATAAGATAATCTGAATGTATCTGAACTCAGGACAACCTCTATTACAGTGAACCAGAAAGGTAAAGGATCCAAGTTGTAAAGTTAGTTTTCTAATTTTCTATTCCACAGCGAATACCCTATTGAAACATCTATTTTCAAAGGAAAAGAAAGGTGGCCACCTGCAGCAATTGAGTGTATATGCATTCCCCTACTTTCCCCTGAATAAAAATTCACAGCTTTAAGGGCAAAGAACTGTTTCATTTTCCCTGTAGTCATATATCTGACAGCTCTGCGCAAATAAAAGGATAAATTATGGCTGCATAAATTGGGAAATTTGAGGAAAGCAAATTTAAAGGTCATATTTGTTCCTGGTATCACATTTAAACTTCTTTGGATTCTTAACTGGATTTAAAATAATGCAACCTCTAAACATACTCACAAATAAAAGTCAAAGCAAGACAATATATAAATATGCATGAAATTATTGAGACAGCCAAAAATATTAAGCATGGCAGGCCACATAATATGTATCATGCACATAAGTATTTTGCCTTTTCTTACTCTGAAGTAAGAATTAAATTAAAGATTAATTAACAAGGGTGATTAATTTAACAAGGGTGGGACTTTTGGGCTGGGTGTGTTATATTTTGTTTACTATCCCTGTATTTGGTCTAAAAAATTATGTCATGATATAATGAAAGCAGGGATATAAAAATTGCAGCCCAGTATTGGGGAAGAATTGTTAAGAACCCCAAACTCTATCAGTTTACAGATACCAATAATGCCTCGGCATCATATTTCTAGCTTTTAAAATTATACTTTATCTGTCTTGCCATAATTAGAACTAGTGCTGTTTCTTTCACCAAAAGCTAAGAGAAATTTGTGTGCTTGGAAGTTTTGTAGTTATGGAAATGACCAATATGATGTTCATTTTAAACAAATATGAAATATTGATACTAGGTGATGAGGTTTCATAGAGGGAAAGGGGGAAGAGGCACATTTTTTACAAACTCCATGGATGAAATTTATGACATCCAATCATTTTCTATCTTGGACATCCAGTGGCTCATCCCTATCATTTATACCAGGCTTGTCCAACCCGTGGCCCACGGGCCGCATGCGGCCCAGGTCGCCTCATAATGTGGCCCAACGCCCACCCCAACCTTCATGAAAGATCCAGCGAGGAGGAGGAGGAGAGGCAGGCGCGAGGCGGGGCGAGGTGAGCAACAGAAAAGGCGGGCAGCCGCAGCCCAAAAGTCCCGCCCTGCCACCTCCTGCTGTTGCCGCCGCCGCCACCGCTGCTGCATTTGCAGGAGGAGAGGTAGGCGCGAGGCGGGGCGAGGCGAGCAACAGAAAAGGCGGGCAGCCGCAGCCCAAAAGTCCCGCCCGCCACCTGCTGTTGCCGCCGCCGCCGCCACCACTGCTGCATTTGCAGGAGAGGTAGGCGCGAGCGGGCGAGGCGAGCAACAGAAAAGGCGGGCAGCCGCAGCCCAAAAGTCCCGCCCCCACCTGCTGCTGTTGCCGCCGCCACCACTGCTGCTTCTGCCCCGCCGCCAACAGCTGCACCGCTTCCAAAGTCCCCCCCACCACCTCCTGCTGTTGCCACTGCTGCTTCTGCCCGCCGCCGCTGCTGCTTCTGCCCCCGCCGCTGCCACTGCTGCTTCTGCCCCGCCACCGCTGCATTTGCAGGAGGAGAGGTAGGCGCGAGGCGGGCGAGCTTCCCCCCCCCCCCCCCGCAAAATTTGGCCGGAAAATTATAAAATAAAAATAATTTTTAAATAAATTTAATAATAAATAAATAATTTTATTTTATTTTAATTTTATTAATTTAATTTAATTTAATTTAATTTAATTTAATTTAATTATTTAATTTAATTTAATTTAATTTAATTTAATTTAATTTAATTTAATTTAATTTAATTTAATTTTTAATTTAATTTAATTTAATTTAATTTAATTTAATTTAATTTAATTTAATTTAATTTAATTATTTAATTTAATTATGTGCGGCCCAAACCAAATTTTCATCTAATGTGGCCCAGGGAAGGTGAAAGGTTGGACACCCCTGATTCATACCCTCAACCAAAGCAGCTTCAGTATCATAACTGGAAAGTATATGTATAGGGACATTACATTAAATGAGGATCTGTCTGCTATGCTACTGTTCTGTCCTGCTAAGTACTCTCCTATACCCACTTTTTCCATAGTAGCAGCAGTACCACTAGTCTGTATGTAATTGGCCACCACCCCACAATATCAGAGGGGTTCATCAGTTCTGATGTCACAATTCATTACCCCAATGAATCCTATAGAGTGACCCTCATACCATAACTAAAAAGTCTATATTTCTCTTTGCTTTGGGGATAGTGAAGCAACAGCTCTGGGACACTTCACTTGGCCATCCTGATTGGTCACTCACAGAAGATTCTTGGGTTCACGTAATAGTTGACACGGCATTTTCATAGTTTTCAATACAAGCATAAACTGGAAAATATAGTCACAAAATTATTGTAAAATTACTGAGAAAGATATATGTTGCTAAGCTTTGTATTCTGAAATAACAGACATGAATTACTACTTGTAATTAAAGCGCAACACAAGTATTTAATTTCAGTTTATTAGAATTTCCTGCTGTATTTTTACATTGCTGAAATAACATTAGCTGATTTCTCTATTCATATTGTAATAGGTTTAGACGGAAATTAGGCACACTGAACATTTGTTAGAGAGTTATATGTAGGCAATAGACTAATTATAGATGGTATTACATCTAATAATATGCGTTAAAGTTTGTGAACCTGAACCCTTTTGAATTTTCAGAATTTCTGCATAAATATGATTTGAAATTAGATAGAGAGCCCAATTAAACATATTTGAAATATTTGACTCTAATGTCCCCTTCACATGCACTGATGATCACATACCTTGTGATATGTAACTTTGAATCATTTTTTCTCAATAAAGATGTGAAAAAGTATGTTTTTGACCTAAGTTTTTACCAAACTTGTCAACTATATCAGAACTTTGTATTAGTCAATTACTGTTCATTTCAAAATGACCAGTAAGATAAGCTGTACATCTAATTTAGGTTATGTGTAATCAAGAAATAATGCTGGAAGTTCAAAGGGCTGCAAATGCAAGTTATAAGAGCAATCTGTGTGCTTTCCCTGACAATGAAATGTTTATTGGATGACTTCTAAAATTAAGCAATCTTGTCATTCCTCTTGCTTATTGCCTATGACTCCAGCATTCCCTTTTGGACAATATGTATCATTTGAATAGAGAAAATCTAATAAAAACATTGTGACAGGCATGTATCATCCACAATATGTAAATCACGCTTAGGCAAATTGATTTCAATTGTCACTATATTAACAAACTGTATTTTCTGAATATCAAAACGTGTAAGTATTCTTATGTGTCTAAATGCAGGTACAAAACTGACCTTCAATCCAATGAGAAGTTAAAATTAGGTTTCATCCTTCCATCCACTTAAAATAACGAAGAAGCAATTCTTTAAACTATATAATGTTTTTAAATTTTCAGGCTTTCATATCGGACTGGTCAAGACACCTCCAATTGTGACACATGTAGGAACAGTGCGTGTATAATCTATAGGTAAGTAACTTCTCATGTTTCCACTTTTCAAATTGGATAAAAATGATTTTATTCAGTAGTGGGACCTGCATGCAAGCCACTGTTTTAAATTGGTATTTCAGCATGATTGCCCTTAAGAACAGGAAAGTAATGTTTACTGTACTATAAAGCCAATTTATAAGGTATTTAAATACTAGAAAGAAGTGAAATGAGATAGGGATAGTGCTATGCATTAACTTGTACAATAAAAGAACAGAAATTTGTAGCAAGTACTTCACGAAAATATCTTTTTTTTTTCATTTCAATAACTTGATGTTTACAATAATAAATTTGAAAACAATTAACAGTGTAAATTACACTCTGAACATTACTCTTTTAAAAAGGTACACAGCATATACTTGTAATGTATAGCCTACAAACGGAATGTCTTCAATGAATGAATATGCACTTTTTACATTCAAGCAAACGAATGAATAGCGACTCAGCCTTCTATATCACATTTTCATGATCAAATAAAAAAAAATTTATTGCAAAATAATCCTGGTTAAAATATGTATACAGGCCTCAGTAACAGTCATTCAGCAACCCTTTGAAGGTATGATGGTGCTGAATAAGTCGTTCTTACAACTGCTCAACAAAGTTCCAGAAGCATATTCCCCATGGCCACACGAGTGCCATTTGAGATCTTCACTGCCAGCTTCTGACAAGTAGTCAATGGAAAAAGCTGGAAGGTCACAAAAGGCGATCAATGTGATGTCATGCTTAATGACATTGCAGGATTCACCTAATGACAGCATCCAGAAGTGCCATAAGCAGCACTGTCTTGTGACATTATGCTTCAAAACTGCATTGCTTAGCAACAAATTCTGATCCCAATTTACATAGTTAACTGAAGATTACCTGTAATAGATTATGTGTCGATGTGCCTTTGTAAATAATACCCACCTCCAGAAATTGGAAAAGTAGCAAGCAATTAAAAGCATAGATTTTCATTATTCTTCACAAAACTAGAGTAAGTTGATAAATGTACATAAATACGTACACATATATATTGCTTAATGTAGCAATTCAATTACCTTATAGCAGTATAGTTGTATTTTATCATCTTTGATGAGAAGGATGCACATTATATTTGTTGAACAGTTTTCTGGAACAATCAATGATGAAAATTTGTTATATTAACTGGGTAACTTGTGGAGTAGTTGTTGCCAGAAGTAATGTAGGGTGGTTTAGGATACAAGGACTACATTCCTAAGTATTTTTGTGTCACATCTTATGCTGTCTGTCTGCATAATCCATCAAGCATAAATTGGTGCAGTATTGATTGAGCTGCAGAGTCTAATGCCATTCCATTCGTTCTCCTGTGTAATGCATGCCATTAATGAGACGAGGTGTTCAAAAGTTCTTAGGGAATAAATTGGCTTTAGGTGAATTTTACTTCATACTTTTCAATTGTGTATAAGCAACTAATGTTTTGGACTGTACAATTGTCCTTTAGCAATCAAGTGTTGCATAAAGGTTTTTTAACTGATACAAGCTAAATATTGTAAGAATATTTGATGATTGTAAGAATCCTGAAATATTGTGCATGGAAAGTTTTACAAGTAATCCTTGTGTTACAATGGCAATTGGCACTGGATTTGTCATTGCTAAGTGATGCAATCATAAAGTACATCATGGGACCACATCGTTTAGCAATAACAGTTCCGTTTGCTAAAAGCAAGATATGCAGGTCATTATGCAGGAAATGGTGGAAGTCCCAAGTAATGAACTCAGGAGTGTTGGGGATGTGTGTGCCTGCAGGGTGTGGGGGAGGTCCTGGAAAATTGGTGCAAGCTATCTGAGCACAGGAAAGCCAAGAGAGTGAATGGCACAGCAGGGCATGTCTCCAGAAATCCTGGAGGTAGATCCCACAGCAAGGCATGAGCTCAAGAAGGATGGGGTGTGTAGGGCTTGATGTAAGCATAGTAAAAAGCAAGGGGACTTACCGTAGTGACTAGGAACATTCTCTGCTGGCCTCCTCATTGACTTTGCTTATGGGAAGCCAGCAAGGAAGGATTTGGTTGACAATACTGCAGGACCCTGCAACTGTTGTGAGTGTGGCCAAGAACCTAAATCAAGATAAAATGACTGCAAGGGCTCTGTGACAACCAGAACTTTGTGAACCAGTCTTAAGATAGCACTCTTTTAGCACTGTTGCAACTTCAAATGGTTGCTGAACAGGTGGTCGGGAAGATTGAACTACCTATATTTTCATCAATCTTTCAAAATCCAGGAAGGAGAGATTCCTTATCCTTGTCCTTTTAAAGACTATCATTCCATGGACCCCCATTTCCATCTTTCAGTAGCCTAAGATACAAAATGCTAAATTTTAGTGATATACTGAAGTTACCGTCAGTGTGTGAGTTTTAAATAAAGATAGAAACAGAAGGGTCAGCTCTGAGAGGTTTTTTTTTTTTTTTTTTTTCCATTTCTGGAAAATGCCCCCTTCCGCCACTGAATTCCCCATTTTGGTATGTTTTAAAAGTGGAGCTGAGAATAGGCCTTGGGAAGCAAATTGTTCTCATGCTGTTTACTCTTTAAGAGTAAAATGGATGCCGTTTGCCTTCCGGAGACTTCGTGTTGCCATTCTTGTCCTAAAAAGTCCACAAAACTGGATTCAAAAAATCAGCTCTTCCCTTTCAATGTGAATTTTCTGGAGGACCTTTGGAAAGTCAGGAAGCTGATGTAACTCCCAACTGCTCCAGTTTTGTGCAGCTATGCCCTACAAATCAATCAAATCCTGTACTACTTTAATAACAAGTATTTTTTATTTTATTTTTCTTTACTCTGGAGTAGCAACTATAATGAGTTATACACAAGGTCCGTCTGTAAACTCTTATTTTCTGGTTTATAGCAATTCTTTCTTCTTCCATTTCTATAGCATTTTCTTGGCAGATGCCATCATCAGAAGTGATGTACTGATCCATTTGCTAGGGGATAGAATACACTAATCAAGCAGTTTTCTTTGTTGCTACATGTTCTTGTGTGAATGCTAAAATAAACTTTTGACTTGAATGGTTGCTTTCAATCATTCTTCAGCACTTTTAAAGTAACAATTCTTCACTTGAATGAAGTGAAGGACAGTTCATAAATTCATTATATCCATTTCTTTACCTTTGAAAAAGGTCCTCTTTCTAATGTCACTTGGCCCACCAATGTATATTAAGGAATTGTTGCAACATTCACTGATTTTATCCATTCCTTTTTTTTCTAATTCCCTTTCCTAGTATTTTGTATGCATAATAGCTTAAAGTTACATTACAGTAAAATCTTTGACATTTTTCCAGCCTGAAAGTGACTTACCAGAACACATAAACTATCTGTAAATAAATTCAGAAATGCACCCCATCAGTGCAAGCTCTTAGGTTTATATATTCAGATAATTTCATTTTTAAAATAGGTAAAATTCTTGGTGCATTACTTTTATGCATTGAAATAATAATTATAAATTAAACTAGGGCAGAATAATTGGCAGACACAATTAGCTGACCCAGCCATACTGGGAATTCATAGAATGTAAATAAATGTAACCATATCCTAATTAAGTTGGAAATTCAAATATTTCCTCAACAAAACTATTTCCTTTTTCTAGTAGCAGAAAATATCATTCATATGAAGCATTCAAAATGAATTAAGTTTCAGCCATTTTTCATGTTTATTTTCCCTGCATGCTTTTTCATACAAAATCTTTAAAAACATGCTGTTCATTTTATCCCAACTGCTTGTTTTTAAAACATATCTTAATAGATGACAATAATTAGCAACCTCCATTCACGGCTGCCAGAGCAGGCCATTTTTTATATCCTTACATCACCTTATTCATGCTTTTACTAGGAATATATTCACTGTCATCTCTCCTTTAGGATAGTAATTGCACAACTGCTGAAAAGAAAGTACCTTTCTGTTGGCACTGTAATATTTACAAAAGCATTACAGAGGGAGATGGGCTATGGAGGGAGAGTTGTTCACCCCAAAACAATTGCTTTTCTGCTTCTTTTCACCCTCACTCTTCTATACCTGTGTGTACATGCACACATGTTAAGAAAAGCATATTCATTCAGAAGAAATCCAGGAAGAAATGTAATAGCTGGAAATTATGGCTTTGGAAGCTGCTGCTGAGAGAGGGAGAGAAAGGCACAACAAAATAATGGATTTGGTGCAGTATATTGCTGGAGCTCAGTGTTTAGGGGTTTCTAAGGTATAAAAAATATAGTAAAATGAAGTAATTAAAACTGAACAAGAATCTGGGCTTTTAAATAGTTCAAATTAAATTACCAGTGATGGCTAAATGATGGCTGCATGACCAATAGGGAGTGATAATACACTCATGGTTCAGCAACATTTGAGAGTCTCAAGTTTTCCACTTCTGAATAGGATCCACCCACAAGAGATCAAGGAAATTGAGGTTCTGCTAAGTATACATTGATATCAACATTTTTCTCTCCAGTTAATCCTTCTCTAACAAAGTAATTTATTTTCCTGTTAGCCTGACTGGTTTGTTGTATTTTTATTCTTGTCGGGTATTGGCTGTAGGTCTTTGTAACATGTCTTTCTTTATAAATTTACCATTCACATAAGTAATCAAAGACTGAAAATACAAGCTGCCCGACTTGCAATGAGTAGCAACTTCCACATAGGCCATGGAATAGCAAGAGAGGGGGAGAGAAACCCCAAGGCTTTAATTCTGGGTTTATTTCCCTTGGTAGTAACAGATTGCTTGCAGTCTATTTCTCATGCTAGCTGATTGGCTGCATCTGGCCTGCGTTAATCACATTACTGTGAATAAAACATAGGGGCTCATATGATTTCATATAATAATATTTTTAATGACAAGGGGCAGGAGGAGAATTTCCTGAAAAGATTCTCAGTTTCTGCTCTACCAAGTCAAATACCTTGCCCATGTAACTTTACCATCAATATTCTAAATCTTGAAAAATTTGAAAATATTTATGCAGAATAATGCACTAAACTATACGTGATGTGAATGACCCAGAGTATATCAGAAATATAACAAAACCCAAAACGTAACTAAAAGTCCTTTAATGCCTTCAACTTGGCTTCACTGTTTAATTGTTCACAGTGGAGGAGTAAACTATTTTAAAATTAACATTTCAAAGGAAAGAAACACAGTTCAAAGAGCCAATAACGAAGCAAAAACCAAAAACAAACCGCACTGAATAAAGTTCCACAACAGACCAGGATAGATAATTGCCAACTTCAGGAATATAACCAGGTACAGTCCGTTGGAAGAACGCCAACCAAGATAAACCTTTAGGAATAAAACACTAATTTGTCTCCAGCGTCTGTTAGCATGCATGTCCAAAGTCTAATGCAGTTCTCACACCTGTAGCCCATGAAGACGATCATGGCCCTCTCTTCCCGAGTAGACCATGTTTTACCCTGATCCTCTCCTCCCTGCATGCCCTAGGATGGATCAGGGATGGGCCTGGGTCCTCCTCTGACTGCTCAGAGTCAGTCTCCACCAGGGGCATGACACGTGACATGGTAAAATCCCAAAAACAAAACTATCTCATTTATTCTTTATGAGAAAAATCCATATATAATTATGGAAAATCCAGATATAGTTAACTCTCTATTTTAAGCTGGATCTATCAAACTAGCTCTATTTCTCACCTGAATTTTTAACAATTTAATTTTAACCCTATCAAATATAGTCACATAGCTTGTTTTCTATTCTTTTTTTTTAACCTGATAATTTTTCAGAATTTACAGACCTCTTTTAAAATCCAGTAATAAAAAGTTATCTGGATCACTTTTCAAATTAAATGTTTGTAACATCTCCTTTAATCAGTGGAATATCCATCTGTTTCATCTGAACTTCCAGAAGAGAATATCCTTCTCTTTGACATATTTAAATCCACATTCAAATTAATTTCAAACTTATTAATTGCAGCTTGTCCTTCTTGACTTCATTGACGCAGAATCTATTTATATCAAATAATTTTGAAGATCAAAATTCAAAAATGTTCATCAAAAATTTTGTTTCATTTCTTAACTAGATGACTTTATTGTTTTTTACCTCTCTCTAGTGTTTCAAACTTTCAAGATTCCATTATCATGTTTTCTCTTTTTTAAAAAAAGGCCCAAATAACTACCATTTCCAAATGGAAAAATTTATCTAATGAATTCAAAACTATAATTCCAAGTATACCTAATTCCTCAGTCTTTTAACTTTTTAAAATCCATATTCTAAGCATCCTTTTGGTGTTTAATCCAAAAATTATCTTTTTTAAAAACCTTTAAAACATATTTAAAACTCTTTTTCCAAGTGGGCGGTATCTCACCTAATGAATACAGGAAAATACTTTTTGGTATGAAATGTCTTAATATTTCCAATTCAGTAAAAAAAATTGATCTCCAAAAAGTGATAAAGAAAATGAGACACAATCTTTCATCCTTAAAAAATTGTGTTATAAGCGTGAACTTGATGATATCCCCCAAGTAAGAACTATTCAATTCAAAAGTCAATTGCAGAATGATGATTCCTGCCATCTACTTAAAGGGAGTGGTTGTCCAGAGTCACATAGGTGCTAATCTTTTTCTTCTTACACATATATTTCAGTAATTTGTAGCAAAAAACAAACTACTATTGTTTGTCAAATTAGAATATATTAATGTCACTGACGATAATAGAAATATGACTAACACCTTTACCGTGTAACTTAAGTCAGTCTGTATCCTTAAAAATGCCACAGATTCAAAGGATTCTGGGTAACAATTCATTTTAATGTATTAATAAGGGAAGAAAAAGTAGACCCCGAAACTTTTATGATTATTACATGGATTATTATTTTGCGTGCATTGTTCAGTCAGACCAAAAAGATCCCTTAGAATGAAAAATCAGATCATGTATATCTTCCATTCAGAATCAGCCATATATTTTATAAAACCACAAACAAAATTTATCATTGAATAAAATTAACAAATAAAAATATTAGACTGTGAGTATTATTAAGGTACTCTTAAGTACACATTCATTTCTGCCTTAGCAACTTATGTGTACAGAAGTCACATTAACCATATCTTGTTCTAAGTAATTTGATAAAATAAGTGAGAATATTCTTTCTATAGTTATTTCCTTAGAGCAGTGATCCCCAACCTTTTTTACGCCGCGGCCCGGTACTGGCATCAGCTGGGCGCCGCGGCCCGGTACCGGCATCAACTGGGCGCCGCCATCTTTTTGACGAAAAAGTGCTTCCGGTGACCTCACGGAAGCACTTTTTCGTCAAAGATGGCGGCGCCAGCGCTTCCGGTGAGCTTTTCGGTGGAAATGGCTTTCTACCGGAAAAGCTCACCGGAAGCGCTTGGCGCCGCCATCTTTTTGATGAAAAAGTGCTTCCAGTGAGCTTTCTACCCGGAAAAGCTCACCGGAAGCACTTTTACCAAAAAGATGGCGGCGCCCAGCAACCAGCGGCCCGTTAGACTTGTTCCGCTGACCGGTACCGGTCCGCGGACCGGTGGTTGGGGACCCCTGCCTTAGAGACTTGCCCTTTACACTTTTCCTTAAAACATTTTTTAATATTTTGTACATTGATCCATAAGCAGTTACCATGAAATGATTTTAGTGACATAAACATTGAAAGCTATCGTAACAGTTTTCAATTTATTTAGGAAAGTTGAACGCTCTGTAAGCTAATTCAAGATTATTTCTGGTCAGCAAAAGAATTATCTGAAATCTACCATGATTAATTTCTGCAGTGAAAAATTGAATAAAACACACTATAAAATTGAAGTTCTTGAATAATATTAGGAAAACCAAATGAACATATCATTTATTTGTTTTTCTTTCTTGGACTTCAAAAAAAACATACTACTTATTTTAATTTCATCCTAAATATTATGGTTCTCCTACTATTCAATTCTGAGATTAATTGAAAACAAATTATAACTTGTGAAATGTAATCATTCAGTCCAAAATTTCAAATAAATAAAAAAAAATATTAAGAGCATCAGAGTAGATGAAGGCTGATATAAAATCAGCATCATTTTAGGTGTGAAAAGGTACGTGTTTGAACACAAAATGAGAGGATCTGCATTTAAAACTCTCCCAAGATGAACACAGTAAGTCTTGAAGCAATGTGTGTTTAATTAATTTTGTAATGAACAGTGGGGTGCTGTGTACAGTCAGTTAAGGTTTTCATTCAACAACCTAAATGCACTTTCTGACCCACACTGATCCATTAGGTTATGTACAATTCTGACTTATAAATTAGGAGGGAAAGAGACGTGTCCTCTTGTAACATATTATAGGAGAAAAACAAAATTATTTTTATTTAGTCAAAATTAGAAATAATTTTACACAAAAGTTGAAATGTAGGAGACACTAGAGGAAAATAGTTGTGCGAAAAAAAATCAGGATTCTGACAGCTTTTCCCACCAAATTTTATTAAAAGACATAAACACCCGTGAATGGCAGCTCAAATCAGATTCAGAGGATGGCTAGATTGATGCAGGGTTTAAATATAGGTAAGACAGAATGGAGGGATAGTTTGCAGGTTATAGAGATGTATCTAACCTTTGGGTTTTTTGGGAGTGACAGTCAATATATTACGTTCTTCAGAAAGACTAATGATTTTTCAACAAAGACTTGAATACTCTTGACTTGAAAAAACTTTGCAGTCATAGGTAAAAGTACTTGCCTTCGTATGGCTAATTTGTTAAACAAAAGCAAGGAGTAGGAAAAATGAGCTATTATCCAATGTAGAGAAGGAAAAAGTATTCAGAATTTATGTTGGAGTTGTTGCTTTTTAAATTATTGGTAAATGATCTTGACTTAGGAGTAGGAGTTGGGTTGACTAGGTTTGCAGATGCTGCTAAATTAATAAGGGTGGAAAATTCTAAACATAGTCATCAAAAGCTGAAGGATGTTTTTTTGAAGATACAGTGATATTTATGTATTTATTTATTTTGTTTAATTTATTTATTTAATTTATATTGTTCGCCCATAGCAACTCAAGGCGGCTTACACAATGTAAAACCATATTTAAAACAAAAAATAAAAATAAAAACAATAAAAACAGTAAAAAACTAACAAAAAGAATCAAATAAGTTAGTAAAGTACAATAGAACAAAATTTAGGGAAACAAAAAAACAAACAAAAACAACAACTCCCATCCCTGCCCTGACGAATATATGGTGGGGAAAAAACCTTAAAATATATTAGATTTGTATTTATTGATGTTTACTTGAAGACATTGACGAATAAATTTGTACTTCCTAGAAATACAGTAGGGAGATGTTCGAGAACTGTGGGGATGTAGTGCAGGTGCTTACAGAGAGCTTAAAGAAAAAATAGATGTTCCTATAGTTTCTTATCTTAGAAATCAAGTACAACTGTAGACTATTATCTCCAGCAGACCTCCAATATCCATATCCAGATTATTCTGTTACCTTCTGCCTTTATTATTGCCTTCCTAGATCTACATTCAGGTGAGGAAACTTGTTTCATAACACCAACATTTCACTTTAAGATGAAATTTTTTTTTCCAAAGCAATTTGTTTTACAATTATCTTTTTCTAAATCACTGTGCCTTACCATTACTAATTACCTTTCTGCTACAGCTTGAAATCAGGTCTTTTTGTTTTTATAAATTAAACCTGAAACATATTTTATGAATGGTATTTGGATCTCTGAGTTATAATTTCTTCTGGATCCCTCTTTCCCTTAATTGCAGAGTAGTCATCGGTATCCTCTTCTTGTTTGAAATACACTTACAATTTGGGTTATATAATTTATGAGTGCATCTTTACTTTTACATAGCAATTTTGATCTTTAAATGAGTAATAGATCTAGTTTGTTTCTTTCCTGGCAGTCTACGTTTTTAGATTATTTTTAGTGACGTGATATTCTACAATATCAATAGCTCTCACTTTATAATTTGCTGTGTTCAGATTTGAGTTACATACAGCAAAGATCTAGTCTCACAAAGATAACAGAAATAGAAGAGAAAATATTTCAACGACTTTATGAATTGCATAAAATATACAAAAAAAATTATGTGAATATATGGATAAGCACTACAACAAAAAATTTACAGTTCTGAAACCACTCATGTTTGGAATTAAGAATGTGGCTTGTTTATATATTAATTATGGGTGAATCAATAGCCCTTGGCTACTGGAATTATTTTATTTATCTCTTTGGTACTATCAAATGTATCTTAAAACACTGTATAAAAAATAACTGAAACAGCCAAGGGATAACTACAATGTAATGGGAGGAATGATTGCAGTTATATTGGGATAAAACTAATTTTTCATGTACCAGTTGTACACAGAGTATAGGAGTAAATATTGTATGCCTTTATTATCTCTTATTCTAGTGGGACTTTTATATCCTCATTCTGATCCCTCTTAATATTTTGTTGTTGAACAACCAGTAGATGAACTAACATAAGATATAAACATAAATTTATATTGAAGATAACCTTACAAGGAAAAACATAACCTCTGAAGTTCAGAGATAAATTTTAACTTTCCAGCCACCAAGATATTTATCCTATTAGGATGAAAAGAAAGCCAAGTCTTCAACCAAAATCCAGCATCACATTTCCATTGCAAGTACCCTTTTCACAAGAGTGTCCTAGGCAATTTAGCTTAGTGGCAGAATAGATCTGTCTAGACCTGGAAATTCACAGGCTAAATCCAGAAAGTCTGCTGCCATTCACAGTAGACAAATAATTGGGTTAAGGGACTGACTTAGTTTAAGAAAGCTTTTTGTCATCTTAGTGGGGTAACAGTTCCATGGTGCAATTAAAATATTAAAATATTGTTTTACATTTCAGATGTTACTTGTTTTGCAATACAGTATTTCTTGTCAGTATGTTGTGTTAGAGGAATGCAGAATCTGGGTTTTTTTCACATATATTTTCAATGTTAATTTAACAGAAACCTATTTTGGCAACTGATTGTGGTTCTCTTTTTTTCCTTCCACTATTTAGTGTGGAATTAGATTTTAAGCAGCAAGAAGACAAACTTCAGCCAGTTCTGAGAAAACTTCACCCTATTGAGGAAACTCAGGTTGCACCTTTGCCTTATTCTCAGGAGAGTTACTCCTCAACTCCCAAGCAAAAATCCAAAACTGAATCAAAAAAGCATGGAAGATGGAAACTCTGGTTTCTTTAATTAAATCCGTATTATATGGAATTTAAGGTCGCCTTCATTAAAAAAAAACTACATCCACATGAACTTGTGGAGTTTTTTTTAAAAAAGGATCTTAGTAATTTGAACAGGTGACTGTCAGCAAGTGTTACTCTGACAATATTAAGAAAGCATTCTTTCTCACCATATGTACCAAAAAAGGCCTTTGTTACCTATGAATGAACTTTCAGGAGTAAGGCATTCAAATTGCATACCTTGTCAACTTTTTAATTTGAATTTCACCAATCTGGGAAGAATTTTTAAAGCCAGGATAGAAATTCATGTTAGCAAAAGGAAAAAGTATAATTACTTGCCCACCGTTCCTTTGTTAAAAATAATATGTTAATGTTGTTTTTCAAAGTCTAGATTTTGTTTTAATTCCTTGGTTTCTTTCTGCTGCTAGGGCAGAATGTTTTCCCCCTGAAGTTGTTCACTGTATATTTAATTTTTCATATATGATGCTAGGGTGGGTAGAACCATTTTCAGCACATAGATATCCTGAGGAAAGCACAATATTTTCAATGGTCTGAGACCATAAATAATCTTTAAGGTGTGATTATGTGTATACTTGCCTTTATGTGCTGTAGCATTATGCCAAGTGATTGCACCTCAGTGAAATGCTGGCATCTTTAATTTACTGTCATTTTCATCACATAACCTACTGCTCACTTTAAATGGTGAGCAGTCAAAAGCCACCTAAAGTCAGGGCATGCCTTGAATTACTGGCAGTTGACAGGGTCAAAGCTAAGGACACTAAGCTCTCTTAGATGTTATTTTTAATCTGTTGGTACCCAACAGCTAAAACTGTATGTTCTGGCACCATATTTGAAATGAGGAAAGAGAAGAGATGCATAACAGTAACAGATCATTGGCAGCTGCCACAATTTAATACACTTTTGTAATTTAGTCTCAAGAAAACACTATTCTTGACACACTGTGCCAGAAATTTTATAATCTATTGTGTTTTGCCTTTTAAGAGTTCACAAGAGCCTGGAAGTTTTGCACATTAAAGGAAGATGCTGAACCATCCTAATCCTTCTACTAAAATAGTATTAGCAAATGAGAATGTTGAATGAAAATGTTGTGCAATTGACAGTTTAAGAGTAATTACACATATTGAACAAAAACTCTACTAGTTATTTTTAGACACTTTTAATTCCATCAGTTTCAGTGGCAGGGGATCAAGCACAAAATTAACTGTCCACTATTTCCTGTATTTAAATAATATCTCTGAAAAATTATTATGTAAGCTTTCTTTGGGAAAAAAAATTATACTTCCAATTTCAATAAGGTATCTGGGAAGTTCTAGATACATGGTTTATCTCAAATTATATAGGTTCGTTTTCATAACTAGAAAGCAAAATAAAGTGAGAAATAGTGGTGGAAATCTCCAGTGAAAAAATAATGAAAGCAGATGTGCTACAATCACTTACTTCAATATTTAAATGATATTCATGTTACATAGTTTATATTGAGTTTTATTAAAAATATAATTTGGTTGTTTTATGGAAAAATACCTGAGATGTGCATATGAAAATACAATTGGTACATGAATTATGATCAACTTCAAAATTCCCCTGTTATTCTGTAACTCATTTTCTACTAATATTCCAAGAGGGCTACCAATGACTATTGTAAGGAAGTATTTCTGAGTTTTATTTCTAGTATTATTTTTAATTGCTTTTTCAGAAAGTACAAGAAAGTCATTTTGATGCTGCTAGAAAGTGTGAATATTTATATTGGAAAGGAATTGAATTAAACATAATAAATTTTACAGTCTTTTTAATTAAAGTTCATAACTTTAATCAATCCCAACATACTTTAGAACCTAATCCCAAGTATCTTAGATAATTGTATAGTATTGTTTTTATTAATCCCAAGACACATTTTCAAAAAATAAATACATAGATTAAGCTGAGATGTTGATTGTGATCCTACAGATAACATCACATACATATACAGTAGAGTCAACATGCAATGGAACATGTTTGAGCTTGTATTTTCTATATGTTAGGAAGAGTTTAAGTCAGTTACATCTTTTTCTTGGCTTGACACAGCTACCCTCTGCAATTGACATGTGATCGCAGGAAAAATATACTTGGTTAAAGAATTTCTGGCAGATTTTATATAAACATTAATATAAAATGTTTTCTAAATAAAATTTCACCCTTTGAATCTGGATCATTGCACATAGTCCGAATAAGCAACCTAGCTATTATGATCATTTATTCATAATCATACTGGTAGTAAATATCATGGCAATTATTCTTAACAAGATAGCAAATTCTATACTTCAGATTTGTAGTAACTTATTAAATTCACCCAAGTATAAAAATAAATTAAAAAGCCATCACAAAGACACAGACCAGAAACAGGACTCCAGCTATAAACACGTGGTGTTTCACATAACAGTGAATTTCTCTGCTTCGCAAGTTGTTAACCTGCTTGTTAAAAGATGCACATGCATACATGTGTTTTCCTCATTTTCTTCTAACAAAGTTTAACGACTCTCCTAATCACACAACCCAGCTGCAATTTCACTCATGACTTGATAGCTTGGAAATAATTGTGAAAAAATGCACCAGAAACCAGTGCAAATTGTAGGGTGCATATCTGCAGGTTTACAGATTATATCCTGCTTTTTTCCCCTTTTCTTTAAATCTTGGCTAAATCAAACATGTACATGAAGTATGCATATTATAAATATGCTACTCTGAGATTCTTAGCATATGACCTGTGTATTTCAAAAATATTCTCTTGGGCTTCTATCAACCCACAAAATATCCTAAAATATATTTGCTGGTTGCCAAGTAACACACATTCCGTTATATAGGAATCAAATGAGGAAAAGAAACATTAAACCGTTTTGGAATTGAGAAACAAATTGACTCAGTATTCTTAATACATGAACAGAGTGTTTTCCTAAACCACTTGCAAATTTAAATTTTTACATTTCCTCTTTCAAAAGACATATTCTTGCTGAAAGCTACATATTGTGTTATCGTACCATACTATGTAACTTATAATAAAAAAATTTTTACAAGTGTGTAAAACTTATCATATATATTACAGTTAGGATCACTCAGGCAAAATTTAGAATTCTGTGGAGAGAAGGTTAAAAACTGTAGTAAAGTATAATATTTAACTGTCATGAAATGAAAATACTTTTATTGGAATTAGTTGTTTTAAAAAACCAGGTAGGAAATCCAAAATGTGTGTCATTATTCCAACTTGTGTATTCCTTAATTTGCTGCTGAATTCATTAGCAATATCATGTGGTTTCTACCACTCGTTTACTCAAACACACTTCCATGTCATGCTTTAATTCCATTTCTAAATAATAAATGCTGCAGTAATTTTATATTACTTGCTATTTTCATACTATAAGGACAGTATTTTCTAAGTTTGCATAATTCCCATAAAGCAGCAGTGACATAGATATTTGTTTTGAAATTAATGGGAAACAATACATGTAAATATCACTTTTTTTCTTAAAAGAAACAGACCACTGTAATATACTTTATGTAGTCAAGATAAAATTGAAAATATTAATGTTAAAAATGCTGAGTATATGAATTGTTTGCTTTGCTTACATTATTTTGATTATTTTTGCCTCTGAAAACACTTTTGTACAACAAATACTGGCTGAGTGTCTCTTTACTTTTTCTTCAACATTTAATTGCTGTACCAAGTTTTAAAACTCGAGGGATGATTTTTTTTCATGAATGTTTTAAAATGAAATTAGAGTTTACATAACACTAGTTCAGCAACATCTGTGTAATAGCAGTGAGTTGATACTACAGTATATGTAAACTTGATGATTACTGCGATTAAGAGATCCCATATTTCACTACAATGAAATTGGATTTCCAACATCTTCTCAGCATTATTTCCCTCTCAATAAAATGAGTACAAATAATTTAAATATAGGATACTCAAAGTATCCCTCCATTTATTTGAAATGTTCTTCAAAAAATTTAAAAGTTTATTTATATATTACTACCTCATCTAAAAAGAAAAACTGAAAGTAAAAATAATAATAATGAAAATGAATTTATTGCAATTACGGCATGCAGAAATTTGTTATTTATTACAAGTAGTCCTCCACATATGACCAAAATTTGTATTGTTAAGTGAGAAATTTGTTAAGTGAATTTTGCCCCATTTATGACTTTTCTTAGAACATTTATTAAGTGAATCACTGAAATGGTTAATTAATAAGATGGTTGTTAAATGAATCTGGCTTCCCCGTTGTCTTTGCTTATCAGAAGGTTGCAAAAGGTGATCACATGTCCCCAGGACCCTGCCATTGTCATAAATAGGAACCAGTTGTCAAGCATCCAAGTGTAAATCACGTGACCATGGGGATGTTGCAATGGTCATTAGTCTGAAATATTGACATTTTCAGTGCCATTGTAACTTTGAACAGTCACTAAATGAACTGTTGTAAGTTGGGGACTACCTGTATGACATATTAAACTTACTGATTTATATAAAAACAATTATCAAGAATCTTTGAAAATCTCCATAAAAATGTAATTTTAAAAATCAACACGGTAATTCATATTGAGAGGTGATATCAAAATATTAAAATACATTGGAGTAGAGAAGACAATGTTCTCAAAAACCAGGATTCAAAAGATGAAACTGTAGATAAATACCTTATCACTTGAAGGGATCGATGAGCTTTTCAACATGAGGTTATGATATAAACTAACAATTCAATTAGAATTATCAGGCCTATGTTACCTTCCTATGGTAACCAGAAATATCAGCTAAGAAAGAGCTTATGAAGGAAGAAGAAAGGATCAGCTATCATAGTAAAAAAAAACTAATAATGAACTCCTGGTTGAGGAAGCAACTATTTGTCTTCTATTTGTATTTCTTGCCTCTGGATTCTACTTTTGTTGATTCTTGGAACAAAAACAAGCCTTTTTTCCTTGCAGAAATCAATGGAGTTGAAGCAAATTCCAGGGCCTACTTTTGCAGTGGCATGACTCTTGCATGGTAGCTAAGCATCAGATGAAAAAACTGATACACGAGATCCCAGTAAAGAAAAGTATAAAATTGGGCTGCTTGAACAGTCTCATAGTCTCCCTTACAATAAAACATGGATTTTCCCATTCAAAGAATTTGCTTTCTGAGAAGAATGCTGCCTCTCCAGTAGACAATATATAGATGCTGGAACTAGACCAAGGGTTGGACAGTTATCCAGATAACTACACTACTATGGGTGTCAAATTCACATCATCATGGCGGTGTTATGTGACATATTGGGACTTTTCCCCCTTTGCTAAACCAGGTGTGGGCATGGCCAGCACGTGATGCATTCGGCCCATAGGCCAGGAGTTTGACAGCCCTGTACTAGAATGACAGATGACGCCACATACATCAGCTGTGAGAAATTCTCAGGAAATTCAACTGTTCTCTGTTGGAACAAGGAAAGCACTGGTCAGGCTTCCCTTTTGTCCTACCAATCCAGATCTAATTTGTTGAGGGAGGGAAGGAAGGAAGGAAGGGTTCATTCAACAGAAGAGGCAATAACGGTAAAGCAATCATCTATAAAAAATAAAATCCACAGAAAAAGGTAAATGGGAGAAGGGATTAAGTGTGTTTGTGGCCTTGACTTATTTATAGCAATAACAAAGGTGGGTATAAATAAATACAAATAAAAGACTATCCCTTTTCTATGCTGAAGAACTGAATCATTCTTTTCTACTGTATATTAAATGGGCTGCATTTAGAATATTGCATCTCATTCTGGACAGTGCTCTTTAGGAAGGAAAATAGCAAATAAGCGTATTCAGAAGAGAACTACCAAGATTTCAAAGGGCTTGGGAAGAAAAAAAAAGTATATGAGGAATGGTTGAAGTTATTGAATATGTTTAGCCAGGAAAAGAGAAGGGGAAACAATACAGTATATGTTTTCATATATCTGGAGGGCTGCCTTGCAGAAGTTGTTCAGAATTACTCCAGAAGATAGAATAAGACATAATGGCTTTATAAGGAAGCAGACTTTATTCAGATAGCAGGAGAAAAAATATTAACTGTAAGAACAATTCAATGACAAAATAGTCTGTCTTAAGAATCTGTAATACAAAAGGATATATACAGGCAGTGCCCAGATTATGAACAAAATCTGTTCCTAAGTCTCTCTTTAACTTGCTGTATATTAAAAACATGCAGTTTCAGCAATTCATGAAAGCATACGGCTTCAGCAGTTCATCAGGTCAAGGAAGGAAAATGTGATTCACTAGTTTTAGTAGTAGGCAGCCAATTCATAAATGTAAATTATAAGTTGGATATTTTTATGCTGGGGACTTCCTGATGGTTAAAGACTGAGACAACATTTCTCAGGACCTAATCCATGGTTAATGGCAATTGTTAAAATTCACAGAATATGGGGATTCAATCAGCAGATGCTATAGACAATCCTAAAAGAGGGCTGAGGTGAACAGTTAGCATTGGTTTCTGACTCAGATGAACCCTGTTGAACAATAATTGGTGAGACAAATACACCAAACAATTTCACGGGAACAATAGAGCTGTGATTGTCAATACTGGCTGTATGTTAAATTCCATGAAATTGCAATAATCAAAAGGTCAAAGACCCAGTGTTGAGCTGACTATTAGGGAGGAAATTTCAGCTTTAGGCACTTCATCCTAAACCTAAGAAGAGACAGAGACATGATGAAGGAAATCTGATACTAGTTCTTTTGAATGACTGTGGCATTCAAAAGGAGATTACATTGAAGTTACGGAACATGGAGATTATGCTTTAAAATTGTGTCTTTTTTAATAGATTATGAAGCAGTTCTCAAATTTTCCTACAGAAGATTTGGGAATGAGAATCCCCACAATTAACAGTTACATATCAGCTATATTATGGAAATGAAAGGTAGGTTGATTCCAAAGTAGTCTTAGTAATTTATTTAAATTAATATTTTAAAATGCTTAACTATTTGATTAAAAAATGTAAACTGATCCACAGAAAAGGAAGTAATTTACTAGATAATTATTTTCCCTATTCTATTCTATAAAGCAAAATATCTCTGCTGAAAAAACAACTAGCTGGTGAAGATATTACTATCTATTTTATTTACATCGTGCCTTTATTATTTTTATAAATAATTCAAGGCAATGAACATACTTAATATTTCTTCCTCCTTCCAGTTTCCCCACAAGGACAACTCTGTGAATTGGGTTGGGTTGAGAAAGAGTGACCTGGCCCAATATTACTATGCCATCTTTTTATGCCTAAATTAAGATTTTATTGAATTCTAACGTTTAGCTAGGTGACCTTTCTATCATCTGAACCCTATCCTTATTTCTTGGAGTTCAATAATGAAAAATTATTATTTTACCTGCAAATAGATAAGATGAATACATCAATCTTAATCAGCATCAGTAACATTAATTTCTTGAATGCCAATATATATCCTTCAAACTAATTATAACACATGTATAAACACCATGTGCAGGATCTAAATAAAAACCTGCAAAACTAAGCAGTGTACTAAAAGTTACATAATATTGCGTTCAATAGCAGTGCTGTAACTGAACAGAGTGACTGCCAACAAATAAACTGTATATTATATATTCATATACTGTTAAAATTATAATTAAATTGTCACCCAGAAAATATCATTTCAATGAGAAAAAAAATAAAACAATTAGAGCCAATCTAGTCTTTAATACATTAATTGGCAGTATATTAGAAAACATTCAGAATTGCAGAGACTATTAATTTTATAAACTTTATAATTAAATTAACATAACTCCACAAAAGAAATCTAGAGATTTAAACAACCTGTACTTCTCCCTAGCAGGAAACAGGAAGTTAAGATTTTAACGAATTATAAAATCTGAATTAAAAAATAATCTAAGATGAAGAAATGTAATTTAATTGTGAACAGATCAAGTATGGCACAATAGGAGTATTGAATGATTATAGTCGAAATCCTCAGCCACGAAGATTCCTGAATTAACTTGTTCTTCCTTACGTTTTTCTCATATGATTTTGTAAGGTTAAAGGGCCAGAACCATATTCACAACCCTAAACATGTTGGAGGAGATATGTCATCAAACAAAAAATAGACCAAAATAATATCTAACTTCTTCAGAAAGTTAAACTAAAATTGAAGGGAAATGTAAGCTTCCAGATATTGCTGAAGGGAAACATGAGTTGTTTATGTTCAATGTTAACATAAACTAAATTTGAAGAAATGTTCAATATTTTTGGCAGGCAATTTTGAGGACACTTTGTCACCTAGACTGCATATACTGCAACTCAGGAAAATTTAAATGGCTTATTATGTCCAATGGTTAACATTGTACAAGCCACATTGCTTCTATTTTAGTGAATCAAATTGGTCCATTCATGTCACCAAGTATAATATCTCAGGTAAAAAAAAAGTGTAATTCTCATGAGAAAGATGCCTTACCTAAAAACATCCATCAGGGCAGGCAAAATACAGTTCTATGGATTTAATACAATATAAATACAATGCATAACAAAAAGAATTTTCTTTTAAAATCTTATTGTGCTTTATCAGAAAATACAAAGCATATACATGTGTATATGCAAGTTCAGGACAATTTGGCACAATCCGTGATATTCCAAAAAATAATTTTACTAACAGCATACTTGCAAGTTTTTTTCACATTTAGAATATATGTTAAAGATCACTGTAGAGTTACTTAACAGATATGTTCAAATATGCAAGCACCTCTGCTGAAATGACAGTAAGTGAAAAAAATCTCACACCCCCTACAACATATCTACTAACAACCATATTCCTTTTCTTAAGGATAATAAACTAGTTGTTTCCTGAGAAATACTACAATGCTGTCAACATTTATGAAACTGGATGCAAAGCCTAAAATTGCCAAAACAAGTGATACAGAAAACTACTAGCTATCTGGGAGCATAGCATAGATTTAAAGCAGCCAATCTGAAATTGATGGAAAGACATCTCTGTTGATTTCAACATGTGATTAAGTTTGGAGAGGGAGGTGTCAAAATGAAGGGCCAAAAAGTTGAATTTTCTAAAGACAAATATAAGGATATATTCCTAACAAAATTATATATTCTACAGAAATGTTTTACATTCTGCCAGTCTAGTACAGTAGTAATGTTGAAAACTATTACTTTATTACAGCTCTAGCAAGAAAAGTTCAGCAGTAAGCAGTGACAGACAAATGGAACAAAATTAGGACACATCTCTATGGGGTGTGATCATCAGAAAGGCTTCAGCCTTGGGGATTATATTTAGAACTTTTCAATGCCAAACTTATTACCTTGTCTATGACTTTGTAATGATAAATATGTGAACAAAAGTATTGTATGTGATTAAGAAATTTCTGATTTAGTTTTGAGAAAAATATAAATCACTAAATCTTGAGTCGCACTATTTCAGTCCTCCTTTATGAACAGTCCTCAATTTGAGCAGCAATAAAGTACAGCAATTAATAATTTAAGATTTCTTAACCAATCCTCTGAATTATATATGTCTTCTTGGATCAGTAAATTCTGTATGCAACACCACTGCAATCTATGATCATTTAAGTTTCTGTATCAAGGGGAAAATTACACTACTAAAATCTATATTGTGTTTAGAGAAAAAATATTTCATTTCCTATCCTGAAGTAGCAGCAAAGAAATGTCTTCTGGTTTCTCAACTTTTTGAGCTTTTAGCATAATAACTGAAGATTTGTTCCTATGTCCTTGTTTTTGTCTGTTGGTGTTATCCTCTTGCCCTATTAGCACCCGCTAGCCTTGGAATCTTTATATATAAAAGTGAAATACCACTCATGCAGAATCACAAAATCGCCAGATCCAGAAAGTCTACAAGCTTGAAATTTGGCACGTATGTTCCTCTTGGCTCCTAGGTGCTCGCTAAGAAAGGATTTTTCAAAATGACCATCAGATCATTAGTACTTCTTAATACAGTAATTAACACACACTGATGCTAAAGAGTGCTACTCCCCCTCCCCACCTGAAATGAACTCGGTTCCAGCTGCCAGTTCCCTCACATTCTGTTACCTTGCATTCCATTAGCTTAGTAACTCCACAGCCATTTGCACCACTCAGGTGACCCGAGGACACAGACAAACCTCCCAAGTTGCCTCAATGACTCTAAAAGGATGCAAATTATACTTCCAAACAAGAAGCTACTTTGGCATCAAAGATTGTAGCATCAAAAGGAAAGGAGGAAAGGGAAGGAAGGAAAGGAGGAAGGGAAGAGAAAGGAAAGAAGGAAATGAAAAGAAGGGAAGAAGGAGAGAAGGAAAGAAGGAATGGAAAGGAAAGGATGAAAGGAAGGGAAAGGACAAAAGAAGGAAAGGAAAGAAGGAAAGGAAGGGAAAGGAGGAAAGAAGAAAAGGAAAGGAGGTGAAAGAAGGAAAGAAAAGGAAAGGAAACCTTTATGTGTTTCAATCACCAACCACCGAGCCAACAGATTATGAACAGAATTTCTCCTGCATAGCACGATCACATAGTTTCATCGTGAAGTTCAGATATCAGCTAGTACAACATGATTGGAAGAGAACTAGAATTTCATGAAATAACCGATTTAAACAAAAAGTGCAATGTCTGGCCACATCTACTATATTCATATTCAAGTTTCTTAACTCCAACTACATGAATTTATTTACTTATGCCTGAAATTGTCAGATTTAAACTGTTACAAATTTTTGTTGTTGATGATGATTTAACTTGAAGAACGGTATAATCAGCTTCATCGTTCAATCATATTTTGCTAAATAGTTAATTTCCTTTAATTTTTACAAATATTACCAAGCCATTACTTAGAAGTATGGAACTAGCCATAAATTGTGACGTCAAACACCAGGAAAAGCACCTCCTGTCTTTAAAATGATTATAATACAATTAGATGAACGTAAAAATAGAGAATCGGCAATTTAACAAAATGTATTATTCTAAACATGAAATCACCTTAATCTTTTCATCAGCTGTATTCTCTTTGAAAAAATAACTAGCATGATAAACAAATACAGGCTTATAGTATCTCACATTTATATAAGCACTACCCATAAGTATATACTTGTCACATCATGATGCTAAGGTTTTAATACTAAGCTTATTTTCCTGGGAGAAATTCTTGTAGAATTGGGAATTAAGATCTTTGAAAGATCTAGATAAAGATATCAGTTTTGAGAATGCTCCTCCTTTCTTATTCATTTTAATTTTCATAAGACTATTTTAAATCATTCAAATGTGTGTGGATAGCAATCCCCCCCCCAAGGTCTACCCTTTTAGCTATTAAGAATTAAGAGTTACTTTTTATAACCATTTTAATATTATGTAGTAATGGAGTACCTTTATATCAACCTCAAATCCCGATGACTTAAGGAGTGATCTATATAGAGAGTTTTAGTGGCAAACAGTACAGAAATGGTTTGCTGTTGCTTTCTTCTGGGATAGTTTTTTCAGTTTTCCAGTTTAGTCTACAGCTCTTTTGTCTCCTGGATGTCTACCATCTACTACTAACCAGATCCAGCCTGCTTGTTTTCTAAGCTCAGAGAAGATCAGTCAAGTGTTGCCACCTGTTGATTCTGTCAAATCCATATTCTTATCAGTTTCAGGAGGGATAAAAAGTATAATAATTAATTTGACACGAATCCGTGGAAGGTCAGAAGATACATGCTAAAGTATATTTGCAATGAAAAACTGTTATTACATAATTGCTTGTATAAAAATGAATCATCACTGATTTTGCCAGAATGAATTCCATTTAGAAATGCACTGAATCATAAAAGGTAAGTGCTCCTCTAAAATTCTTGGTGCTGTCAGCATTCATTAAATACTTATGGTCTGTTCAACTGTACTGCTTTCTCAGTTATTGCTCATTTTCCAAATGCACATATTTAATAAGGGTACTTGGTGATAAATTCCTACTGAAAGCTAATATTTCAAATAGACTTTACTAGATTTCAGGCAACAGAAGACAAGCCTATGCAAAATCTATCAAATCTAATCTTAAATGTGTCTTGGTTTATAAAGCTATAAATCACAAAGGAAAATAAATTACATACAATATTAAAATATAAGATAAGGATTGCAAATAACTAATTAACTTCTCAGCAATGCACAAGATTATTAAGGAACGGTCACAATGATTTTCCCAATTTCCTCAAAAACCTTGGGAAAAGAGAGTAAGATAACATACTTACAATCCTATTTGGTTTATCATTTATCAAGTTAATTTTATTGGAATGCAATGACATCCATGGATGACCTTATTGCTCATTATTTGATGATTGGTTGAAATGAATTTGACACAAATTTTGTACTACAAAGAGTTCAAATCTCAAATGCTCTTCCCAGGAATCTGCCATGCCCAGTATAATAGCTTGAAGTGTTCCATTATAATATTCCTGAAACAGTATCAGTGGCAGTTAACTGAATTTTTAGTAACACAAAAAAACCTAAATAAGTGTGATATGTGTGTCTGTACGTGCCCATGCGGGTTCAAAAATTAGACCTTCTCCTCCAACTTTTTCAAATCAGTTAAATCCTTGAGATTAGGAGCTAGCTACTTGATAATTCTGTCTAACCTGAGAACTGGTGGTTCTTTTTTTTCCACATTAGTCCTTACACATGGCAATGCTCTTCTGCTATTAAAAAAACCCAAATAAATTAAGTTTGGAGAGCAGACTCGTGTATACAATTCATTGTTTGCTTCAAAATTCATCACTGGCTAGTCTCTCACTATACTGAGCCATAAACAATGGTTTGCAAGCCACAATGTCTATATGAACACAGTGCAATAACTTGTAAATATATAGCACAGATTATGGTTTATGTACCTAATTTGGTAACTGCTGCTTTCTATTTCTTCTGAATGTAAGTAAGGGTTATAGAAGATTACATATTCTGAACTTGCTCTGGTGAAATAAATTCAATCTCTGTTAGAAAATACACTGCTCAAAAAAATAAAGGGAACACTTAAACAACACAATGTAACTCCAAGTCAATCACACTTCTGTGAAATCAAACTGTCCACTTAGATAGCAACACTGATTGACAATCAATTTCACATGCTGTTGTGCAAATGGAATAGACAACAGGTGGAAAGCATAGGCAGTTAGCAAGACATCCCCAATAAAGGAGTGGTTCTGCGGGTGGTGACCACAGACCACTTCTCAGTTCCTATGCTTTCTGGCTGATGGTTTGGTCACTTCTGAATGCCGGCGGTGCTTTCACTCTAGTGGTAGCATGAGATGGAGTCTACAACCCACACAAGTGGCTCAGGTAGTGCAGCTCATCCAGGATGGCACATCAATGCGAGCTGTGGCAAGAAGGTTTGCTGTGTCTGTCAGCGTAGTGTCCAGAGCATGGAGGCGCAACCAGGAGACAGGCTAGTACATCAGGAGATGTGGAGGAGGCCATAGGAGGGCAACAACCCAGCATCAGGACTGTTACCTCCGCCTTTGTGCAAGGAGGGACAGGAGGAGCACTGCCAGAGCCCTGCAAAATGACCTCCAGCGAGCCACAAATGTGCATGTGGCTTCTCAAACCGTCAGAAACAGACTCCATGAAGGTGGTATGAGGGCCAGACGTCTACAGATAGGGGTTGTGCTTACAGCCCAACACCGTGCAGGACGTTTGACATTTGCCAGAGAACACCAAGATTAGCAAATTCGCCACTGGCACCCTGTGCTCTTCACAGATGAAAGCAGGTTCACACTGAGCACATGTGACAGATGTGACAGGGTCTGGAGACGCTGTGGAGAACGTTCTGCTGCCTGTAACATCCTCCATCATGACCGGTTTGGCAGTGGGTCAGTAATGGTGTGGGGTAGCATTTCTTTAGGGGGCCACACAGCCTTCCATGTGCTCACCAGAGGTGACTGCCATTAGATACCGAGATGAGATCCTCAGATCCCTTGTGAGACAATATGCTGGTGCAGTTGGCCCTGGGTTCCTCCTAATGCAAGACAATGCTAGACCTCATGTGGCTAGAGTGTGTCAGCAGTTCCTCCAAGATGAAGGCATTGATGCTATGGACTGGCCCGCCCGTTCCCCAGACCTGAATCCAATTGAGCACATTTGGGACATGTCTCGCTCCATCCACCAACGCCACGTTGCACCACAGACTGTCCAAGAGTTGGGGGATGCTTTAGTCCAGGTGTGGGAAAAGATCCCTCAGGAGACTATCTGCCACCTCATCAGGAGCATGCCCAGGCGTTGTAGGGAGGTCATACATACACGCTACTGAGCCTCATTTTGACTTGTTTTAAGGACATTACATCAAAGTTGGATCAGCCTGTAGTGTTTTTTTCCACTTTAATCTTGAGTGTAACTCCAAATCCAGACCTCCATGGTTTGCTACATTTGATTTCCATTGATAATTTTTGTGTGATTTTGTTGTCAGCACATTCAACTATGTAATGAACAAAGTATTTAATAAGAATATTTCATTCATTCAGATCTAGGGTGTCTTATTTTTGTGTTCCCTTTATTTTTTTGAGCAGTGTACATACTTTACTTTTCCAGCTCATTATCCAATTGCTTCTGTTTTTCAAATATATGTCAGTGATCTTGTATTACCAATGATTACATCTTGAGTGCAACTAACAGTATTTGTAATTAAGCTTTTTGAACTTCAAACCCAATCAACACACAAGACAGTCTTAAAAAAGGTTATGTTTTATAGTATAAAATATCAATGAAATGAACTTCCAATTTCCAGACAGTGATAATTTATCAGTCATTAACTTCAAACTTTATCCACAAGAAATTATAAAGGATTATTTCATCTCAAAATGATTGAAACTTGTTGGCATATGGCTTTTTTCCCGTCTTTCCATCCGAAGGGAATCATTTAAATACTGCTCTAAAAGAGCCCATTTTCCTCCTGCTAACAAGGATTTAAATTTACCAGCCTGCTGCTTAAAAGAATAGAAAGATCACACGTTATTTCCCTCCAAAAAGCATCAACAAAACTTCTAAGCAGGAAGACAAAACTGTACAAATATTACTAGACAAGGATCCAAACATTAAAAAGCTCAATCAGTGCCAATATCTCCAAGGAAACAGAAATTAAAGCACCTAGACAATTTCAAGTACTGCTATACCAGGCAAACACAACAAATTAACACTAAGATGGCTATAATTTGGATTGAATCAGAAAACTATTATACAAAATTGAAAGAAAATGAAAACATTCTTTCTCCTTTGATTGTTTTAACTTAGGGCTAAACATTTTATTTGTTTATTTTCTTTCTTACTTAACAATTAATGCTTATATGCCCAAGGACTCTGAGAGGATTCTATTCTCTTTTCTTGTTTATATTTAAAACAAAAACAAAACAGTAAAACGAAGTAACCACTGACAATTAAAATTTTGAAGTTTTAGCACCCAAGAAGACTCAAACATTAAAATTCAATCAATAAAAGGTAAGGAGCTGTTTCATTCCCCAAGATTTCTTCAAAACATAAGTTTTAATTTTCCTAGTGCTAAAACATATATGCACAGTAAAGTTTAGTTCATGGACTAATTATATAACAATATTCCCATATTAAGGATTATATGATATTTAATTGAAACGAATATAAATAACTGAAGAAACAAGAATCATGTCATGTCAGTAAAGTCTGTCTTTTATTCTTCTATTCTATGAGAGCAATACAATAATGGGTTTTAATAAAAAAAAATCTGTTCTGAACAGGTAATAATTCTATACTAAAAGTGGAAGTATTTTGAGGGGTTGCTTCATACAAAGCTTCACTGAAGAAATGTTCTCTTCAGCAAAGGCTTGCTAAAATTAAAAATTCAGAGCCTCCACAGAGTAGTACACATCACACTTCTCTTTATGCTTAAAATATTTTCATTAAAGGATGCTTACATTGCAAAAGGACATGCAAGAATTAGAATTTAATATAATTTCTTTCTATCAGAATTTATATAATTTTGTCATTGATTATTCTTTAATTTCTGATTTATCATGTAAAGTTTCTCATTTACAGTTTTTAATAATTTACCTTGCAACTTCATCTGATTACTCATTTACACTGATTGCTAGCTGATTACATTAGTTATATTGTAATATTTATTACACTTTTATTATTGTGAAATGTATGGAACATTTAATACCATCTTTTCACTGTTTTCTATGGCTTGCTGTCAATCTGTTTATTTTAAATGTTATGGTTATTTTCTTTTTAATTCATCAGTCACTCTCTTTAAACTAACCCTTCAATCTTAATTCAGTGGTCATCCTCCATCAGCTTACAGAAGGAACCCAGAATAAAAAGAACTCTGAAGATAGATACAAGTGAGACAGATGGAATAAATCCTAAAGAAAAATATTTTTAATATAGATAAAAGTAATGTAATAAAAAAAAATTAATACGAATAATAATGTATATTGTATCATGGCCTTTTTACTGTATCAATAGTTCCTATTTTAGGAAGAATTCTTAATTTAATCTTAAACATTATAAAGTAGTGTTTTTTATTTATAGAAATGAACAGAAAATTCAACTTCATAGCTTTCAGAGCATCTGAAATGTGAAATTGCTTAGTTTAAATCCCAATGACATTAAACAGGCAATTAAGATTTTTCCAAAATACTGTAAGCATACTAGATCCTACAGGAGGAAACTCTAATAGATTATGCATTTCCTATATTATAACCAGGGGTGGGATTCTACCAGTTCGCATCTATTCGCTAGAACCGGTTGTTAACATTCTAAGCAGTTCAGAGAACTGGTTGTAAGAAGAAATTACTGGCCTAATTATGGTGGTCTCTCATGAATGAAGACACTGAGGCAGTCGTCTTGAAGCCAGATCGGGATGAGAGCACAGGGCAAGCTCTGACACCCTCTTTTATTAGAAGCAATCTTTGTTAACGTTTGCAATTTTTTGTTAGTGTGTTGTTACAAACTCATTACATCACACAAAATACCATATGAGAATACAAAGCTGTAAAGTTTAAGTTTGCTACAATTCTGGGTAAGAAGTGGCAACATTTTGACCTTGTCCCTCGCCTCGTGTTACAAACAACTACCAGAAGGCCCGTTGTCCTTGCACGCGCGAGAAACAGATAGCAATTCCCATATCTCCTCTGTTTTTCTTTTTTTAAAAGACAGGGAGTGTTTTAGTTCCAACAGCAGCCTTTGTTAGGCGCGTAGGCAAGAGTGCTGTGTATGCTGATGTTATCCATGGCGTTCGTGACTTCTTCGACCATCACAAACATCTTGTCCTCGTCTGGGTCATCACAGGTTGGCTCTCCCATTTCGTCTTCGGATGGCAGTGGTTCATATGTGTTAGTTATTTGTTGATTCCAGAGAGCCATTACCTGTGCAGTGGCTTTTTCTCAGCCAAAAGGGATAAACTGTTAGAAATAGTGCATACAAAGATAGGTAATACACAAGGCAATATAATACATCTCGCAGCAATCATACCAATAAGCGCTACAATAGCTTGCAAACCAGGTAATTTTGGGAACCAGGATCCAAACATGTCTCTAAAATCAAGACCATTCCATGTTTGTACAGGTACATGTGCAATCTTGATCATTCTATCAGTAATTTGTTGAATAACTTTTCCACTATCATCTATTTCAATATAGCAATTACTAAGATTAAATTTTCCACACACTCTTCCTTCTTTGGCAAGAAGATCAAACGATTTTGCATGATATATGTTCTAGACAATGCACTTTCTTTAGCTAATGTTTTCAAAGCAAGAGCAGTTTCATTGGTTATAATTTCTAATACAGCTTGCAACCTTATAATTCTATTGAGCATATATATGTGGATACGGTACCCCAAGTCCCATCCTGGGCCTCTTACTTGAGCAGAGTCAATAGGTGGGGTGTATCAGTAGTTGTAACAGTGGTGGCCCCCACGTTAGTCCCGGACACCTTTTGGAAGAGATATTTCCTTTCCTGTAGATAAGATCTTTGCCAGCTGTGTGAGCCGCAGGTGACTCCTGCAGCGTCGTTAGGACCTTGGCCTTTGCTGATGGCAGAACAAGCATCAAAACACACAGAAGTGTTGGTAACCCCCGAGTGACATTATGGGTAATGTACCCATTTTTTGCTTGACTGGTTGAGAACATTGAGGCAAGGTCAGAGCTGGATCCTCCTTTGTAGGCATAGACATACAGTGAGGCGGTGATGGGCCCCACAGCCTTTGGTTCGTAGCATTGGATACCTTGTTTGGTGTAGCATCGTGCATATTGAGTGTTGTTATGCAGACAAGGGGAGACTGTCGTGGAGTTGCACTCAGGTTTCAAAGTATGATAGATCAGGGTGGACTGGGTCTTTGTTCCGCTGGGAGTAGTTTTGATGCAGGCATCGCAGGAGGATGGGGTGGTTGTTGTATTAGCAGGAACGATGTGGAAACCCAGGAAGCAAATGATGAATACAGTGGGCAGCTTCATGATGCTGATGTAGGCAAGGCTGGTTTGGGTAGAAAAGGCCTTACATGTCGTCCAGGGACCCAGATGGTGTTGTTGTTGTAGGAAACAGCAGCGTACCCTCGTCCCCAGGTTATAAGTTCAGCAGGACCTTTCCACTGAGGATCTGGAAGCTGATACCGTTGGTCTGGGTTCAAGATGAGGCGAGGAAGCGAAATGATGTGATGCTGCTGTGCATGGGGGGATCCGGACTCATTGAGGAAGTTAAGAGTAAACAAGCAAACATTCAATGCATTCTGGAGTCCTGGCAACCCTGTGACATTTTTAAATTTGAATTTAAACTGTCTGGCCAAGGCTTTTTTGTTTTGATGAAAATAACTATGACTGTCCCAGGGTGTTTGTTGTGAAAGAATCATGCAAGAGATGGCGCTGTCTGCGGTTGCAGCTGCCGCATCAGCCATATCATTGCCTTCCTGGAGAATTCCTGGGAAGGGTTGGTGGCTGCAAATGTGTGCTACAAAGAGTGGGTGCTGGTGCTGTGCAACAAGGTGTTGCAATGTAACAAAAAGAGAGAGAAGATTTTAGAGACAGAGACTGAAGTGAAGGATAGGCAGTAGTTGAAAGCATTTTATGCGTATGGAGTTAGTACTTGATGAAATCAATCTGTGTTCTCTGGAAAGGCCAGCCCATCAGGGGTCGCCCTCCCATTTCTTTTTTCCTTGCTACTTTCTTGTTTACTTTCAAACATATTTTGCATTCACAGAAACCACCTTCACCCCTTCTCAGTTTCCCAACTCATCTTTCTCCTTTTCCTCAGGTTTCCAATCCTAACAACTCACATTTCTGCGCAGACCATGAAGGAAGGGAGGGAGCCCTTTATGACCTCCCCTGCTCCTATCATGACTGCAAATCCTGATTTCCTCTTTCCTTCCTCAACCCTGCTTGACCCATCCACCTACTTGCAACAAACAATCATGGTCCTCAGTTCCCACGATTCTGCAAGCCTTTAGATAGTCCGAGAGGGAAGCCCCCTCGGGCAGATAGAGGCTGCAGAATCCTCTTTCAATCCTCATTTGCATTTTCAACAACCAGTTTTAACAGACTAAGAGATTTTTTAGGAGTGTTGAGGAAGATGTATCCATTCTAAGATAAGGAGGTTGCTAGTGTGCTGAGACTGTTGGGTTAATACAGCAGTAGGTAAGGAGGGGGTGTATTGAGCAAGATTAAGGAAATAGGAGCATTGTTGTGACATCGGTTGACCCACCTTTTCTGCATAATGTGCTATATGTCCTGGGTGATTTTTAATTGATGATCTGTAATGGTAATTTTATCCCCTGGAGTGGTTCCTCCCTTTAACACATCAAACAGGGGTTGAGCATGTGTGTAGTGATACCAAAATAGGGACAGGTCCAATTAATAGCCCCTAAATATTGTTGTAATTGTACGAGGGATGTCTACACAATGGCATCACGTGTGGATGGACTGAAACTTGTATATCAAAATTTTAAAAAAGAAAAGCAAGAAGGGAAAGGTGTCCTAGGCACTCTTTTCCAATATTTTACAAGGAGAAGAAGAAGCAAGGGAGAAAGGAAGAGATGAGAGGCCTTAAGCAAAAGTTCTCCAGAGATAATAGACAAATTCCACTGAAAAAGGGATTTCAGAAAGGCACACAAGACCGCACTTCTACACCTACATCCAGAAATAACCATAGAAAACTGGAAACAACATGCAATTCAAAATGTGACAAAACACTCAGTATAATCTAGTGAAACCTTTGCCAAGAAAAGGAGAGTACTGTAATGAAACAATGATTTAAGACATGGGATGTGGGGGGAAAAACAATCCCGGAAAGCATAAGTGTTTCCACAAAGGCATGATATCTAACCGAAAGGGGTAAAATGTTTAAGACATAAATGATTGTCAACATCAATGATTAGACTATGTTATCCCAGCGAAACCTTTTGTGAAATGAGAGACCTGAAGTAGGAAAAGGGGGAACACTGCAATGAAATAATGATCAATAATATGTGATGTGGTTTAACTGAAAAGCAATGCACCAAATGTTCAAGACACAAATGAACATCTACACTAATGAATAACAATACTGCACAATTTCAGAATGCACCAGATAGAATCCCAGTGCAAATTATGTGTTCTATATTAAGTATTACAAATATAGGGGAAAGAGTTAAAGGCATCACACTCCATTCAGTGCACAGGAGAAGTTTTCTTCAAAGAAGAAAGACAAATGGATAGCTGGAAATAGAACAAAGAATAACAAACTATGATTCAATTGAGAGGAGATAAACAAAATAAAACCGAGAAAATTCAAAAGAGAGGAGAAGCTATGTAGAAAATTGAAAATGCCAATAAGATGCCAATGGTATGCAAAATGCCAATGGTATGCAAAATGCCAATGGTATGCAAAATGAACACGAATCTGAATCTGTGTCTGTACCAAGAGTTTTGACCTGGGACTAAGCAACTTTCAGAAAAGAGATTTTTATGCTTTTATGTTTTGTGTTTCTGTGTATCCATGTTCTGCATGTCTTTAAAAATTAACAAAGTTTGTTAAAAAAAGAGAGAGAGGCTGAGAGTTTTGAGGAAGGATAGAGCAGATCGGGAACCACAGAGATTCCTTTGAGAAGGGCATGAGGGTGAGATTGTAAGAGCAGTTTTATCGGAGAAGAAGGAGGCAGAAGGAGGAAGCTGTGTGCTGACAGAGATGGGGAAAGGATATGAACACATCTTCTGCCATTGATAATTCATACACAGTGGATGGTATATGGGCAGCCTTGGGAGAGGGGCTAGCTGCCGGCCCCTCTACTGTCGAGCATCTCTGCTGGCGGAGGGCTTTGCTGCCCCCGCCGGGCTCGACATTGTGATTTAAAATGACCAGGCTTCCCACAGTTGTAACAATTACCAGATGGTTTATTACCTCTGGTGATAGCTGCAGCCATCATTTTGGAAGTGTCTAAAGAGGCTTTACTGAGGGGTTTTTCAAGAGAGCCCCTCTTTTAAAAAGGAAAAAAATTCGTTTGGTTGATTCTCTTAACTCCTCAATGTGCAATTTCTGGTTCCGAGAGAATCCTCCACCCATACTCACGAGGGATCCACGGCGATCGCCTGCGATCGAATCAGGGATGAGGTATACCAAGGCTATGCCAGCCGATGAGTATGGATGGTCCAAAGACGTACCACCTCGCAGATGATCACGTCGGGGTCACCAGTTATGGTGGTCTCTCATGAATGAAGACACTGAGGCAGTCGTCTTGAAGCCAGATCGGGATGAGAGCACAGGGCAAGCTCTGACACCCTCTTTTATTAGAAGCAATCTTTGTTAACGTTTGCAATTTTTGTTAGTGTGTTGTTACAAACTCATTACATCACACAAAATACCATATGAGAATACAAAGCTGTAAAGTTTAAGTTTGCTACAATTCTGGGTAAGAAGTGGCAACATTTTGACCTTGTCCTCGCCTCGTGTTACAAACAACTACCAGAAGGCCCGTTGTCCTTGCACGCGCGCGAGGAAACAGATAGCAATTCCCACACCTAATCCTGTAAGGAAGGCAGGAAGGAAACATTCTGGTGTTGCTTACAGAAACTGTCTCTCTGTTAACTCTTATTACATTCTTGGCAGGACTAGACTTCCTGTCTCAGGAACTTCTCTGGAGTTTCTTTTCCCTCCTTTGCTGGTACTTTGCTTGTGTGGAGTGACCATTCAAAGTTACAATGGAACTGAAAAAAGTGACTTATGACCATTTTTCACACTTACGACTGTTGCAGCATTCCCACAGTCATGAGAGGCCAGACGAGGAGATATGTGCCTCGATGTGAGTGATGTTGAGTTGGCCATGCCCAGCCAATAACATGACCACCAAGCCATGTCCACCCAGTCAAATGACCACCAAGCCACACCCACCAACTAAGCCACGCCCACAGAACCAGTTGTTAAAAAATTTGAATCCAACCCCTGATTATAACATTAATTTCATATATTATCAAAAAGCACTTACTATGAGTTCTGAATCACGTCCCATTGATATGACTGTTCTGTTTACTGTCCTCAATAGCTTTTCCATAATTATTTGCACATGTCGTTGTGTTGGTCCCTAAAAATAAAACACAAAAAAAGTAGTCCAAAGCCAAGACGATTAAATAGCTTTCTATATACAGCAAACAGTTTTGAATCCTTAACAGTTTCACTATGAATCAATGCTCAAATGTACTGATTGTCTAAAGTAGCATTCAAATATGAGAATTCTATTAAAATTATTCAGCTCTATGGCCATCTCTAAATATTGTAGGTAGGATAAACTAAAAGGGGAGTGTACAACAAAGCATACATCCCCACATGTATGCCATGTGTAATTTCTTTGAAAGTTGAACCATGGCAGCTGGATTTCTTTTCTTGTTGCTTTGAAATGTTTCACTGCTTATCAAAGTAGCTTCTTCAGTCTGCACAAGTTGGTTAACTGTTAATTTTCTTTGTTTTTGATCTTAAATATATAATTTTCAAAATACATCTTTTTTTCCTATTAATGCTTATAATTAGGGCCCAAAAACGGATGTATTCCATGCCAAGGACAAGTATAAATAGTAACTACAGGTGATACTCCTAAACTCAACTGTATCTCTGTATATAGTTGTATCTAGGAGTATTTCAAGCAAACAGCAAAGTGAAGCCTTGAAAAATTGAGGACTGGCCTCACTCTCTTATGAAGTATATATGAGTTGTAGCTGCTAAAAAGGGAATCTGATTTTCACATCAGAGAAAACCATTATTAAAGGATAGATGTCAGCAAATATCAAGAGTGGAAGTGCACAGCTGCACAGACACTGATTCCAAAAGGAGACAGTAAAATGCCCAGGAATTAAACCTGGGGACCAACTTATAGGGCAGACAGGGTTCCAGGATGCTTAGGTGTAGGTCTCATATGTAGATGACTTCCTAATTCTCTGCAATAAATCTAATTTTCAAACCCTATATTATATTATCTGCTTGAGAATGCAAAGCAGGAAAAGAAATAAATCACTCTAATTGGTACAAAGAGTGTACCCAACTGCCCCACATAGTGCTTACTTCCAAATGGTACTACTACAATATACTTTATATAAAGAAGCTTCTAAAGGCATTTCAATAATTGCAATTGCAACAAAATAACTCCAACCAGCCGCCCACAATCACCTTGTAGGGGGACATGGGTGGTATAGAAATTAAATAAATAAATAGTAAAGTAAACCAGTTGCTGTTGAGAGCTAAGGAATCAACAACTGTAGCTAATTTAGTCCAATTGCACTTTCCAATAATAATAGTGAACTTAAAAGTTTAAATAAATGGAGCTGTTGGAAGTATATCGCTATTCCTTATTAAATGCTTGCTTAGAAAAACTGGCAACAAAATACACATATAGAATTCTCTTTTTACTGATGCACACCTATTAAAATTTGCAATAGAATTTTGTTAATATTATCCTGTGATGGCTGTTGCAGTTTTTTGCACATTATTTTATGAAGATGTTCTTCAAACAATTATTTTACTGTTTGCTAATAATTTTTTTTTGCAAAAAGAAAGTATTGTGCATGTATTTGTTTTTGTATTCAAGAAACGGTGAAATGGTTTCATTGTCTTTATCACCAGTGCTTATTAATAGGTTTTCTTTTTTCTCCCTGACCCCCATAATTAAATTTGTCACCAATGAATATTCTCTTCCATTTCCCAATAATTTCTTAGGTAGTCGTCTTTTCAAAAACTCATTCAAAAATGAGTTCCCTCAGTTCAGCCTATTCATCTTTTACCTACTCTGCCTTCTCAGCAGGTCTGCTGGCACCTTCCTAAGCAAAAAGTCTTTGACTTTGCTAATCTCAGCAGGTAAAGAAACTAGAAGATAATTGCTTATGCCCCAAGGTGCACAGCAACCAATTATTATTTTTTTGGGGGGGGGGGGTAAATATTAAACACTGCACCACTGGATTGTATTACCAATCAAAATCACATTTCACAAAGAGCGCAGGGAGGTTTAAAACATAGGACACTGTTATATATCTAGCATGTTAAAAAGTAAGTTTCAGTGGTGTTTGCTTGCCGAATCCTTAAGAAATAATAAGGCCTTTCAGTGTATAAAAGAAACTTGTTCAAAACAAGCACAAGAGGTTTATCATGCTGATGAAGTTACATATTGAGATTTAGGAACAATGGAAATATAGTGCAGTAATAAATTCAGTTACTGATGCCACACCAGGTGCGTCGAATTCACACTTTTTGGTATGATATAACCATGCCTTAAAAAGTATTTGCTTAATAGGCCCCAAGCTGAGAGGCTGAATAGATGGAATCCATATCTTATTTCCCAAACAGCTTCTCTCACATAATATTTTTTATACAGTAGCACTACTGGTGAACACTAGTCAGTGTCTTTATCATTGAATCTCAGCATCATAATTGTCAGATCTGGCCTAATGCAAGATTTCAGAGATAGAAATTTTCCATTAGTTGGTTGGTCTATTTACTAGTAGCTTTCATTAATCTCTCTACGTTAGAAAATTGACAATATTGTTACAAAAGAAAGAAAAAAAGAACTCCCTAACTAAACAGGATCGAATATGCTGAGACCCTAGTTAGTCTGAGTGGTGGGAGCCATTGTAACTATTCTTTTAGGAGAAGGGGAATGCCGGAAAGCTTTAAAATTCTCCTAATCAGTGACATCTGGGAAATGTTATGTATTAGTAACAAAAGGACAACCATCTTTAGACCATCATGTAATTTTCAAAGAAGCATTCTCTATTCTTTTTAGTGAGATAGTTAATACGAACCATTTTATGATTTGATATGGATTTTAAATTCACAGGTTAATAAGTCATATTTTAAACACCAATGCTTATAAATAATCAAAAAAGAAAACCGGTTTTGTCTAGTGGTTGGTTAACTCACTGGGAGACTGTGAGTTTTAGTCCTGCCTTAGGCTTGAAGGCCTACTCTACAGGATTGTTATCACGAGGAAAGGAGGAATGGGAAGAAGTATATTTGCTGCCTTAAGTTTTTTTATAAAAATAATAAAGGTGGAATTTAAATAAATAAATATTTAAAAAATAAATAAATATAAATAAATAAATAAATATAAATAAATAAATAAAAAACCCTTCTTCAAAAGATTATCGCATGAAAATCTGAAGTTCTCATTGTAGCATCTTTACTGAATAGTACCTCATGATACAGTGGTGGTATTCAAATTTTTTTACTACCGGTTCTGTGGGCTTTTTTTGGGTGGGCATGGGGTGGCTTGGTGGGCATGGCAGGGGAAGGTTACTGCAAAATCCCATTCCCTCTCCACCCCATTAACCTGCTTTCCAGCTCTGTTCTCCTGTGCAGGGCAACAAAAGAAGGCCCAGCCGATCCGCTGGGATTCAGGAGGCAGAGAATAGAAGGGGGCAGGGCCAATCAGAGGTGGTATTTGCCGGTTCTCTGAACTACTCAAATTTCCGCTACCAGTTCTCAAGAACTGGTCAGAACCTGCTGAATACCACCTCTGCTCACGGACCATTCTGAAGTGTAGTGCTTCACTGCAGGCAAGAGAAAGTCTAAAGTTCTCCATCAAGCTATCACAACTGCAAACAGAAGTAAACGCTTGCATTCTACTAGTTCCGGATCTTTTAGTGCCTAAACAAATTATATATCTGATAAAATAAAGATCAAATGTAACATATCAAATGCATACCATAATGCCAGCATTTCACCTTTTCCATTCAAAGCAGAAATCTAGGTGAATGGCATCATTGCAAATACAAGTGCTCCATTTTTTAAACCTCAATTTTATTCATAATATTTTTAAACATTCTCAGTGTCAGAGTTAAATATATACAATGGTTACTAACCACATCTTTCCTATAAAGAACTTCAAGAATATTACTGAGCAATCGGCAACAGGCATCCAGGTCTTCTTGCCTTTCCAAATGATACTTCAGTTGATCCGTCATCATTGGCATCAGAATTTCCCTACAGTCTATATATCAGGGAAGGTGGGGGGGAAGTGGGAAAGGAAATAGAATCAAATAGTATCTATGAAATTTGTTTATGACAAAACTTCGAAGTCAAAGTAATTATCTCAAAATCTATTAAAAAAAACAGAAAATCGTAAGTTCAATGTCACATTTTAAAAAGTGGCAATTTGGTTTTATGAATGTATCTGCTACAGCATTTCTAATCTCCAAATATGTTTATGTAGAAGAACATATAGAAGACTGGACTACTGGACTAATAAGTTGTTTGTTTGTTAATCTAATGATTTCTCTCCCAAAGGTGACTCTGGGTATTATAGAACTATAAATAAAACAGCCAATATAAAATAGATAAGGATATTCCACAAGCTGGTCACCACAGCAAAGAAAGCATATTTACCGGGACCCATTAGACAAAGATCACTAGCTGACAGCATCCACAGCATGCCTTCTGCTAGCTCTAATGGGGTGGGATAATGTAACTAAGAAGAAATGCCCCCCCCCCCCAATAATCTGGACCCATGTTATGAAAGAGGGCATCAATACACATGAGGCCATTAGAATCAATATTTATTTATTTATTTATTTATTTATTTATTTATTTATTTGGTATTTTCGCCTATTCACCCATGGCGACTTGAGGAGGCTTACACAATGTAAAACCATGTTTAAAACAAAAAATAAAAATAATAAATAATAAAAACTAGAAAAAATAATCAAATATTGTTCTAGTGTAATATGGGGGGGGAATCACCCCCAAACTCCTACCCCCTCGCCCCAACGCCAGCAGATCACACTAGCCATTTGATGGGCTCCATCCTGCTCTGAGTTCCCCAGGCCTGCTGGCAAAACCAGGTCTTCAGTGCCTTCCAAAAGAGTGCTAGAATGGGGGCCATTCTAATTTCTGGGGGAATATTCCAGAGAGAGGGAGCCACCATGGAGAATGCCCTTCTTCTGGGTCCCACCAGGTGTATCTCCCTCAGGGATGGGACCTGCAACATTCCCTCTAATGGGTCGGGTAGATATGACCAGGAAGAGACGTTCCCTCAGATAACCCGGGTCTTGAAAAACATTTAAAAAAACATAAAACAATTGCACCCGGAAGCAAATCGGCAACCAATGCAGCTCCTGGAGGAGAGGTGACACATGTGCATACTGGGGTCTGCACAAAACCATGTGGGCCGCTGCATTTTGCAACATCTGGAGCTTCCAGATGCTCTTCAAGGGCAGTCCCATGTAGAGCGTGTTGCAATAATCAAGATGGGAAGTGACTAGGGCATGAGTGACTGTGAGTAGGGACCGTTGGTTCAGGAAAGAGCATAATTGATGTACAACCCGCAGTTGCGAAAAGGCCCTCCTGGCCATGACTACCACCTGCTCTTTGAGCAGGAGTCGTGACTCCAGGAAAACCCCTAGATTACACACAGGGTCTGTTTGGGGTATTGCCACCCCATCCAAGACCAAAGGTGGAAATTCTCCCTGAGCCAACGAACCCCTAACCCAGAGCCACTCGGTCTTGCAAGGTTTAGTTTCAACCCATTGCTCCCCATCCAGCCCCTAACAGCCTCCAGGCACTGCGAGAGGGAGGACACAGCAACACTTAACTCACCATGGGTATAGACATACAGCTGAGTATCATCAGCATATTGGTATGCTGATATGATAATCACACCCTATTCTCCACCATAACATTTGAGCTAAGAGATAATACAAGTTCTAAAATAATACCTGATATAATAATTCATTGGATCATTTAAAATGAATATCCTATGGGTGGGAGATCTCCAGATAATGATGTTTGCATACCCTAAATTGACTTGTATTCTTCATAAAATGGACTACATCTTTTGGGAGTGACTCCCAGTCATCATTGTTACTTATGTGATCTATGTTTTGAATTATTGGGTTTGTATGTCTGAGAAATAAGGGCATAAAGACAAATGGAGTCTTTTTGTATACTGAGAAATAGATTATTGTGTTGTGTCTGGACACAAAAGCTTTGAGAAAACATTTTGAGTGTAAGTATTACAAACCTGATTACAAATGTTTACATTCAGAAAGTCAAGCTGAAACATTAGCAGATGGAGAACTGGCTTACTGAGATTCAATTTCAACCACTTGACAGAGGCCTTGCTGAGCCAAGCCACTACTTTACTAGAGATTCCTATCGATGTCCCATATTTATTAACTACAAGTTTATTCCTCCCTGTTGAGAATCCTGGAATGTGTCTTTTCTTGCTTACTCAGATAAGCTTTTACATACTATAAACATTATTTATTTTCATCAGTATATTATTTCCCTTCAATTCTTTAATGCCAAAAAAAAATTGCATTAAGCTCCAGAAAACTGACATCTGTCTTGAACAACATGATGCCGGAAATTTCTTTCTTGGCATCTAAGCAAATTCTAAACAGAGCCTTTGGCTATCGTCTCCCACAAAGTCCAATAACCCTCAGTGGTGTTGGCATCAGATTAAACAGGCACATTTGTTTTGTTTGTCAACTTTGGAAAACCAAACAACATTCATTAAAGTGAATGTGTCTTGTTTGAAATTTTTGATGTTCCAGATCATTTGGATCTGAAATGTTCTTGAAATGTCTCACTACACATCAGTTGATCTGAAAAGATCTTCTATTTTTGTTTGCCCTTAGGAAAGAAAATATTTTGTTATGTGCTTCAACCAAGATAACATTTGGAATATTTTCCAAAAAGCTTCTCTACAAAAAGGAACAGATTCAAAGCAAGTTTGTGTACCTATATCCTGGTGCTAACTGTATGCTAGACATTTCTTCTAGCTTCAAGGCTTGTTGCCATAACAGCAGGGTTCAAAAGCAAAGAAGCTGCCAGAAGAGCAGCTATTCAAAAAATATTTTTGTACATCTTCCATCAGTTTAGGAATATTATCTATGTCTGCCATTTCCTCTACTCACACAGAGGTTGCTGTAACAAGGCATTGATAGCTGCTGTGTGAATAGTAGGCCACTAAAACTTTGAACTGCCTGTGAAAGACCATTTTTGTTCCCTTGCTGGTTATGAAAGATGTGAGGGTTGCAATAAGTGCATCAACCAAAGGAACATTTGATTGTTACTGTTGGAGATGACCATTCCATTATATTAGAGAAGATAATTCCTGTATCTGTCCATAACACTTGATTCTGGCTGGAGTGCCCATTCTATCCTCCATATTTTCCTGAACAAATTTGGAAAAAGAACTGTCAAGATTTTGGTTGAAACGTTAAAAAAACTTTCTAGGCACCAGTGGAAGAAAATATAAGATCTTCTTCTGTTGCCTGTTGTGCATAACAGCTAGAAGAAATAGTCTAAAATATTTTGAATAGAAGAAAAAAGAAGATATCAGGTGTCTCTTGTTTTGGGGGACCCCTCCTAGCTCCTGTTAAAAAGTTCTGTTCCTTCAAAAATCTCCATATTGGGAGGAAAAAAGGAAGAACATTATGTTTTAATCTAATGTACAATTTGGTATTGTTTAATTAGCTTCTATCTATCTACAGGTTTATCCAATCGTACGGGTGACGAAGAGATTTCTCTCAGCTATTGTGTGTAGTATGGGCACATCAGGGCATGACAGATATTGACAAATAATAAATCATTGTGTTCTTACCATGTTGTGTGAAAAGATCACTGTGAACTATTTCAATCAAACAGTATAATTTCTGAATTGTGAGACGACCCACTGGAACATTCAGTATAAAATCTGTAAATAGTTTGCTAGCCAAACAAGAAAAAATAAGACATTTTTATTTATTTAGAAATATTGTGATATAAATTTAAAAATCCAATATTTGAAAAGGCAATTAAGAATTCATGCGATCCCATTATTCTGATCTTATCTGTATACTTATTAACTCTTTGTACATTTTAAAGACATATAAAACCATCACATTTATTTCTTACTCCTGAGCATTAATTTAATCTGAAAAATAAACATCTTGGTTTCCCCTTAACTACCTTTTTCATTAAATGTTTATCGTTTTCTTCACTCCTATGTTTTTTTAAAATAGTGTGTTAAAAATAATCAGTGAAATATGTTTTGTATAACCTTTAAAGTATTCAATTCACTCCTTCAGGATTTAACTATTTGCAACTAATCATCAACAGATAATAAGATGAATTGAAACTCTGCTATGTAATTAATGCATGTCTCCTCTATAGTTTAATGCAAAGGTTGCGTGTAAAAAGTAGCAGTTGGATAATTATTTTTGCTCTTCAAAGTGCCCATGTGGATTGGGAATAGAAGCATGCAAATATTTCATATTCACATTTTTATTTAATCATTTATTCATCTGACCACTTGAAACCACCAGATTCTAAGCACCTTACAGAATTTACATAATAAACACAGACTACAAAATTAGAAAAAAATCGATTTAAAAAGTGACTTGCAATAAAAGGCTAGAAATACTGAATTATATAAAAATGGCACTGCCGTCTAAAATTAATCCTCCAGAAAAGGTTTGCACTAATTGTTTCTGGAAGGCGATAATGGTGGGGGTGTTCTATGTTTTGAACAACAAGCAGTCAAGAGGAAGGAGGGTGCTACAGCAAAGCACAAAGATGTTTAAGAAAGCTGGTTCATAATATACATCACTATGTAATTGCAAGCACACTCACATATTTACTTTGAGTAAGACTCACTTGAGTTCACTGTACCCCACTCCCAACTATTTATTTAACTGTGAAATGTATAGACCCTGCCCCACCAATCTGTTACAAGTCAGAGTAGCTTACAAAATAATTATAAAAACAAAGCAAAAATAAAGAATTGTCATCAAAAAAGAAAATCCAAAAAGATAATAATGATCATGTTAAAAAAAAAACTGAAACAAAAATTTCACTCCAGAAGTCCATCACATTCCTTCTGTCTCAAAGTCGGGGGATGAGAAACAGGCTTTAATACCTTACATTCCAGAAGAAGGCAATTGCAAAATATGGGGACAGGGCTATGAAATGCTATGATGTAGAACTCCGTTTGAGGAAGCTTTACCATTAATAAACTAACAGCCTAGCAAATGTTTCCCACACAATCCTAAACTTAAGCATAGGATCATCTCACGTTCTAAGAGAAATATTATTAAGTAGGAACAAAAACAGTCTTAGGCATATACTTATACAGATGATACATACGTACCTAAGTTCTTTGGGATCAAAAACAAGTTTTACATCATTCACAATTGTTGGCAAGTATTTAAGAGCAGCTCCCTAAAAATAAGAATAATTTATTTAAAGAAGAATTAAACCATACAGTTGAATTCCTTAAAGCACTCTGCCACTGCTTCTCTAATACCCTTTCCAATAATGTTATTTAGCTTTCCAATAACTTTAGACAATTACTTTCTTCGCTACCTCCTCTGTTACTCTGGTCTTAAAGAATGAGGCTGCCATGTGGAAAACATCCTGACTCACAATTCTCTTTCACATTCCTCCACTGTCATTTAGTCTTTTCCATTTGTTTCAATTTCCACAACTGATGTCTTTTATTCCTGATTTATCTCCAGTTGTGAACCTCTATACTGCAGTTATCCTCTTTCAATTTATCAAATAAAACTTTCAGCACAGCAATTCTAGGATAGAGCTTTGTTTTCTTCCACTTTTACAGTTGATTAAATCATTAGTTCCTATGCATTTATTTCTATCTTTGTAGCATCTGAAAATTAAAAAAAAAAAAACCATGGGTAATATTATACAGTTTCTATTTTGTGTAATACTTAGACACAACTGACTTGAAATAAATGTTAGCAGCTTTTGTACAGTTTTCATACCAGAATTATAATGCTGTTATTTTGTACCAACTGCACAAGGCAGAATTTTACACAATGAGATAATTCAGTATTATTTTTTTAACATGCTACCAGGAAGAAATAGATAACTTGACTTAAATCTATTGTGGATGAAAAATTATAATTTTCTAAGACTGGGGTGTCAAACTCAATTTCATTGAGGGCCACATCAGGGATGTGGTTGACCCCAGGGGGCCAGATGGGCATGGTCGAATGGGTGGGCATGGCCACTGAGTGGGCATGGCCAGCTTGATGCCACTCCCCAAACTGCAGGCATGTTTCATCTTCGCATTGGGTAGACTGGGCCAAAGCCACACTGGCTTGATATTTCCTCTTCGCACTGGATAAACTAGGTCAAAACTACACTGGCCTGGTCTTTCTTCTTCGCACTGGCCGAACCTGGTCCATGGGCTTTGAGTTTGACACTCCTGTTCTAAGATGTCATATTTTTCATTTTTATAAACATGAGCTTCATGATGCCAACCGTTTGGAGGAAAAAAAAAAAAAAGAGGACAAAGTCTAACAACACCAACAAAATCTTTACAATTAAAATACCTTTTAAAAATAAAGGAAATAATTTTACAGTATATTATATTATTTTGCAAGATATAGATTCATTCAAATGAATTTTCTTTCTTCCTGTAACATTACATGAGGATCCCTAAATTCTGAGGAACTCAACTTTTTGCTGTATCACATCACCTGCATGATTTTAATTCACCTAGTTTTAATAAGTCCATTGCACTTGATTTGTCTTCATTGACTCTTTGCTTTAAAGATTTCGTTCACATGGGAATATGAATGTACTAAACAGACTACACTATTTTTCTTCTACTCCCAGTCGAAATCAGAGTCTAACTCAGAACTGAGCCAGTTCTATTTGCAGTTTTAGAGTGAGTTAATCAGGCCCCAAGTTTGTTATCTATTAACTATCAAATTTATAACTGTCTTTGTGACTAAAATATAGTTATGTATGATGATTAATATGAAGTACTTTGGGGGTAAAGTTCAGGGTACATTATTCAGTGTAATTATTTTAATTAAACCATTGGCATATCTTTACATAAGATAAGAGCTATCAATGATACAAAATAAACTTTTTTGAATAATGCATGAAGTAATTTTTAATTTACATATTTCTCAAGATGATGCCTATTATACTGATTTCAGTTAGCAAAATATGAAGTAAAAATTTATACAACCATAAATGCAGCTATTCTTTCTTAGAAAGAACAGAACTAATTCCATAAGTATTCTATACATTTGCAAAATGAAACATGACTAGAATTGTCATCTTTGTACCACTGTAATACTTTTCTATTTTTAAAGACTTTTCTATTTTTAAAGAAGCAACAATATAATCAATATATTATAATACGTTGCTGGTACCTGACCTTCATTAATGTCTAAAAGTTAAGTTGAATCACACCAAGTTATAGTATCTCAATGGGAATCGCCAAGAAATATCAGAATTGTAGTCTAGAATGTGAAGGATTAAAAATATCCTAGAAGAAGGTATAGTAAACCTTTTTTATATTATTGTCAAAAAAAACCTCTATATGTTTTTTTCATATATAAAAAGTGGGAGGAAGGCAAATAAAAAGAGAAAGACCTAAAAAAACATGAATTTGTTTCCAATTAGAAAGCTTTTTCTAATTTACAAATTCTGAAGCTACTTTATCAGTATTATCTTTACTGTTGGGAGATTATATCCTACTAATATTAATGATAGCTTTACTGTTGGGAGATTATATCCTACTAATATTAATGATAGCTTTGAGATAAATGTTCTAGCAAATTTCATTTTGAAAACATGAATGCTCTAATAATAATTTTGAAGTTCTGATATTAAACAAATGCCTCTTAAAGAAATGGTTCAAAATTATGTGAACCAGAAAAAAAAGTTTTTTTTCTTTGAGAATTACAATTTTATTAGAAAAAAATGACACTGTGTTTTAAAAAAAACACCTGAACTTTGGATAAACATTTCTCTAACAATATAGAATTGTTGTTTTAATGTAACCTACACATAAGCTAATGTTCTATTACATATACACCAGGACTGACACTTATTCCTATCAATGTTCTAAAATAATTTGCCTTTCAGTTTAGTTTTGATAAATTAATGTTTATTGTATTTGTGCATTTTTAAAAAAATTCTACTATAGCATATCTTCAGTGGATTAAATGAATAGCACTCACTTTTTAAAAATAAATTAATGATGACAATACAGACAGATGACTAATGTCTCAAATTGTAATTAAAGTATTTAATTATCTGAATTATGTCTTAGTTTAAAAAGTAAAAGAAAATAGAGAGGCTCTAGAATAATTTAAATTAAAAAGCTGATTAACTTTATACAAGATCAAAACTAAGTCTTATAAAAGCCAAATAGCAAATGCGACCTTTACTCCATTTGCAAGCAATAGCTGAAATGAGATCCTGCATGATTAGTGATATCATTACTATGTTAGCTATTCCCAGATGCTGATATACATGAAAAGAGGGAATATTAATTTCAAGCAATAGTTATCAGATATCAACGGAACATCAGCAACAATGACCAACAATTAAACAGTTTGTTAACTTCTTAAATTAACATTATGAATTAAAATTATTAATTAATATACTTGCACATCACTGAGCCAAGGTTCATATCCCTGTTCCCATCACAGTAAGGACAACAGAATTTAATCAGCCTATGACAACACACATTTTCATAATCTCATACCAATCCAGAAAAGCTAATCCTTGATTAGATTTAGGTAGCATATTAAAAATTACTAAATTCCTATTCTACATTACTGTACATGCTTGTTAGATGTCAGTCTCGCATACTACAATTACTACTGTCTTGTGATTTCATCCAAACAAGAATATGAACTTTGATGTTCTAACTGCCTTAGTGTCTGTAATTGACATACTGTTAGTTTGGGACTGCCAACCAACAAACAGAGCCATCTGATCTTCCTCAGACATAAAAGGGTGAGAATAAGCAGTAAATTCATGTGCACTGATTTCATGTACAAACATACTTATCATGCTATTTTCTTTCACAATAAATAACATTAAAATTGCACAAAAGGAAGTAAGAAATACTAAGATAAAGGAATGGAATAAGTGAAAGAAAAATATAGTTGAATTGATTTTACATTATTAGGCTTTGTACTTTTCATGAACCCCATCCAATCACGACCTTCTTGGTCTTCCTCTTAATCCATTCACTTTTTCTTCTGATCTCACCTCTTTCTCTATCCAATTGTAACTTTTGTAGTGTTTCATTTTGATCTATTCAGCCTTTATTTACATTTTTGCAATTGAATCATTCATTATAGCTACATGGTCAAACCACCACAATGTAATATTTTCATAATGGTCACTCGTTTTGTGTTTAATCCATTTTAATTCATTCATGACTTTTTCTCTGTTTCTTTTACCATACCCATAGTCTTATACACAACCACCTTCTCCAGACAGCCAACCTAATACAGTGGTTAAGGCATCATTCTAGACATTGGGAGATCATGGGTTTCTGTCATACTTAAGCTCCAAGCTACCCGAGTGACCTTGTGTTAAACCAGTCTCTCTATAGACTACAGGAAGTCACCAAGCGTAATACTGACCAGAAGGCACACACACATACACAAATCCTGTTTCTCCATCTCATTCAACACATTTTGACATACAATCCTGATCTTTGCTACATTGGTCTACAGATCAATAATCTGTTGCATCATAACATCATGCAAATCATTCAGATAAATAGCCAACGTGTGTCCATGAAAAATATCATGAATACTAACACATTTATTCATAAACACATTAAACAGCCAAGAAACATCGCACTCTCTTATTTTATGCCCTGTTCTGTTGAAACAATCATTTATCCCATTTATTTTCATGTATGCTTTACTTCCATTATATATCACTCTTCTCACATTCAACAACTAAAATTCAACTCCACATTTATGAAAACTATTTCCTGACTCAAGCCTATTTGCTTCATAATATACTAGGAATTACGTACTTTTCATAGAAGTAGGGTAAAAATAAATAAAAATATTAAATGTATTGAATTAAGATAGGATACCCTAAGCTCACAGCAAGCATGTGGTTGTGTGTGAGGGAGAAGATATATAATGAAAAGGGTAAGATACAATGCAGCTACTCCCTCCCCCCAAAAAAAACATGGTCAAAATTTATCTGGCTTTTCAATGAAATGGTCTCTTTTCTGATCATAAATAAAATATACGCCAGGATGGCACAAACTTATTAATTGGACAAAAATATATTGGTATGAGGTTATCTATCTTATTTTGCCTTCTATTAAGTGATGACTACATATTTGCTAAAAAAATTTTTTTGCATTTTTCTATAGTATGACAGGAGATTCAGCCACCATAAAGTTAATTTAATGAAAATGACACAGCTCACAAGCAGAGATATTATAAGAAACAAATTTCTCATGTATTTCAGTGATCAAGTACTATGTTGCAAAATACAAAAGGACTATTTTCTAGACTGATATTAATAGAATTGTAACTTCAGAAATCATCAATTGCTCCAAGATCTATCTATCTATACGCTCAGTCTGGGTGTGTGTATGAGTGTACACACACACACATATCACACACACACACACACATCTCTCTCTCTCTCTCTCTCTCACACACACACACGTACATGTGTGTGTGTGTGTGTGTGTATACATACACATACACATACACATATACATATACATATACATATACATATACATATACATATATTTTCTGAGGTTTTCGCAGGTATTTATATGTGGATCTTTGGTTATTCGGGTTTTCTCCCGCGTAAAATTGGAAGTATCTGGGCGACGTTTCGATGAAGTCTCATTCATCATCTTCAGGCTTGTGTCTTCGGCTTTGTGCTTCTCGGAGTAATGTGAGCTTGCAGCTGCTTCTTCCTAGCAGTTAAAAGTTAAAAACCCGAATAACCAAAGATACACACACACACACACACACACACACACGTTTTCTTAAGTTTAAGTTTTATTTGTTTTCTTAAATTTAAGAATATATATATATATATATATATATAAATATATATATGTGTGTGTGTATGTATGTGTCTGTGTATGTGTATGTGTATGTGTATGTGTATGTATGTATGTATGTATGTATGTTTGTTTGTTTGTTTTCTTAAGTTTTCGTATGGTATTCAGCTTTGTTTGGGTATTTTCCCACCTCATTATAGTTGTGCTTTTAAAGTTGTAGCAACGTTTTGGCAGAATCTCATCTGCCATCATCAGGCTTCTGTATAGTGTTCGTCTGTGAATCAGACTTTCACAGCCATTTCTGTTTTAAATTTGGGGCTAGCCTACTGCTGTGCCAGAATGGTTTTTTTCTTCATCCTGATTGGTTGGGAGTCTTGGTCTGTGTTTATTGGTCTTGGAGTTTGCTGTGTCCTGCTTGATTGGTGTTTTTAATATCTTTTGTCTGTTTTGTAGCTTTTTTTGTCTTGATTGGCTGGCAACATTGTGTTTCCTGTATTGGAGGCTTTTAGTGAGGCTTGGCTCCGAGTAAACGGACGGCTATCATTTATTAGGAAGCTAGGTTTCATCTGGGTGCCTGGTTGGGGTGTGTCTGAACTGGAGGTATCAGGGGGAGTCTGTTTGTGCCCAGGTGTTTGCCTGGCTTGTGTACAGATTTTTTTGTTTGAGACTGCAGGCTTCCAAATAATTGACAGTCTGGTGGAATCATCTCTTCTATTCATGCTTTCAGGTCTTTTTTCAATCTCTATGGCTTCTCTGATAATTCTGTAGCTGGGGTTTCTATAGTGGCTAGGGTTTTGGTGCCATTGAAGTTGATGCTATGACCTGTGGCTTCCATGTGTTGGACTAGTGAGGAAGTGTGTTCCAGCTTTTTTACTGCATTTTTGTGTTCATCTAGGCGGGTACTTATTCTTCTATTGGTCTGTCCAATGTATGTGGAAGGGCATGATGCCCAGGGAACTTCATATATCCCTTGGTTTTCCAGGTCAATTTTATCTTTGGGGTTTCTTAGGATGGTTGCTATTTTTCTGTCTGTTTTGAAGGCAGTCTTGATGTGATGACAGCAGCCACTCTAAGAAACCCCAAAGATAAAATTGACCTGCAGTAGGCTAGCCCCAAATTTAAAACTGAAACGGCTGTGAAAGTCTGACTCACAGATGAACACAATACAGAAGCCTGATGATGGCAGATGAGATTCTGCCGAAACGTTGCTACAACTTTAAAAGCACAACTATAATGACGTGGGAAAATACCCGAACAAAGCTGAATACCATATATTTATATATAAAATTTCTGGTAACATGAGACAGGAAAAATAAAAAGCCATACTGCGCGCACCAAACTGTGCACACCATACTGCACACACACAGATATATGTACATCCCTAAACAATCTGTTCCAAATCCAATGGGCAGGGTATGTTGGGAGAATCCCTGAAAAAGCAAATAGAAAAAATCCAATTCTCGGCTGGCTCTGCTATTTTATATTATCAACCAACTCCCCATGACCCCAACACACTTCAAAATTATTAAGCATAGTCTCAGCCAGTATCCATTTGCTTTGCCTTCTGTTTCTAAGATGATTTTGTTTTGATGTTTTCTTTGTGTAAGAGAATACAGGACTTAAGAAGATATAATTAACTCACTTGAGTTCATACAAAGCAACAGCATAACAAAATCAGAGCTGTGTCAGAGCTGTGTCACAGCAATGCTGTCAATTCAGAAAGAAACATTAATTCATATGGACAAATTTCCTACTTCCCTACTAATACACTGGAGTATTGATTTCAGCAACAAATGCATCTGCAGAAAAAGTTTCATTACAAATTTCAGGCTACTGAAAATTCTCCGGACACATTTTGAATTTCATTTTTCAAATAAAGTAAAATATAAAATTTCCTGCAATGTGTAAAACTTAATATTTTTAATAGATAAAATAAAAAAGACCCTTCTATTTCTAAAACATACCTTTACTGTAACAGTCTGGTCAGAGGCACTGTTCATCATTTCATTAATAGACTTAAAGAGTTGAAGCAAGGATTCCCTAAAGTCAGCTTCCCCTTTATTCTCATACAATCTGAGAAAATAAATAACACCAAAACATTTAAAGAGAGTACAATAATTAAAATTAGTTAACAAGTACTCCTTCTCTCTCTCAACACCCTTCTTTACCAGCCTTCTTATTCTTCCACCATATCAAGAATTGGTAAAATGCACACTAATTCTGGCTATGGTGGATTACACTGACATACAAACCTTTCTCTAGGATGCCACATGGTTCCCCTACAACTATTGTATGGAGGCTGCAACAATGATGAGTATGAGAAAAAGGCTTAAGGATCTTGGCTTGAAGGAGTCAGTAGAGTTCCCCATACATCTTTTACAAGCACTACTTGTCTTCTGAATACATTTTATATGTAACATCACAAGACCATTTTTTAAAAGAGCATCACACATTGCCAAAGAGAAAATCAGGGTTCAATTTTTATTTCTACAATCCTTAAAAACATATCATTATTCTCCATTACTTATATTAGCATCTATTCCATTTTGTACTGGACGGAGAGTCATATTGTACTGTGAGGTAAATTGGGCTGAGAAAGAGTAACTGCCCCAAAGTTACCAAACCATCTTTCATGCTTAAGGCAGAACTAGAACTCATAGTTTCCTGCATTCTAGCTTGGTGCCTTAACCACTGGACCAAACTGTAAGTATTCGTACACTGAGAGCTTATGCACCAAAGATAAATTCCTTGTGTGTCCAATCACACTTGGTCAATAAAGAATTCTACTCTATTCTATATGATCAAATAAAATAAAATTACAATAATACTGTGTTAGTACATTACTGGGCAGAATACTTAATTTGTGAAAATTTTAGATGCACACTGCCTTACCAAACAAACAGTACAACACACCATGTTAACAATTTATTTATTTAGTGTATGGCATACGATGTCAAGGAAGTCTACAAATGCTAGACACAATGTAGTTCTGACAGATTAACAGTTAACAATTAGTCAGCAAGAAAAGAACTGACCAACATCCAATGCTAAACATTCAGCGTTCATTTCATCTACAACTAATGATTATTGTATATCACAAAAGAATACTTCACATCTTATATTATTTAATGTTATATAAAACCATCAGTTTAAAAACTGAAGAGTACATTACGGATAAAGATGTTATAATACTTACTGGTTGAACAAAATTCTTGATCGCACAATGAATTTGAAGATATATTCTAAAGATCTCATAGCCTTGAATAGTTGATCAGTGACGCCAGCATTGTCCACGTAAGTCCTTAAAACTTTTGTCAGTTTTCTGAGAAAAAGAAAAATACAGATCGTACATACAATGAGATGTACTAGCATACAGTATAATCATGATTTGTGTTCAGAGAACTCTCACAGACAATAGAAGAAAATAAAGAATAAAAAAGAGAACTCGATACACTAAAAATAATAAAGGCAGGATAAAAAATCTTTTAAAAAGAGAAAATGAAATGTAAAAAGGAAGGCCTTCAATAGAGAATCAAAAGATGCCTTAGTTTTTTGGAACAATGCTAAAAAAGATTGCACAAAGCTGCATCCCTTTTGCACACAAATGTCAGAGCACTTGTAAGTTAAACTTTTCCATGACACAGACTGCATTTTTTTTTCACATTTTGACAAGCCAGTAAATGCAGTATGAAGACCTATTTTCATTGTTTTCTCTGTTTACTGTGAAGACATTTTTAGATATACTACAAATGGCTTTAAAATATTCTTCTTTATTAAGATTTTTAAACAATTTTTAGAATAGTGCAATAAACATTTATGTGTAACCCAAATGTCCATAGTCATACAGAGCAGTGATCCCCAACCTTTTTTATGCCGCGGCCCGGTACTGGCATCAGCTGGGCGCCGCGGCCCGGTACCAGCATCAGGTGGGCGCCGCCATCTTTTTTTGATGAAAAAGTGCTTCCGGTGAGCTTTCTACCCGGAAAAGCTCACCGGAAGCACTTTTTCGTCAAAAAAAGATGGCGGCGCCCAGCAACCAGCGGCCCGGTAGGAGTTGTTCCGCGGACCGGTACCGGTCCACGGACCGGTGGTTGGGGACCCCTGATACAGAGTTTATTTAGAAAAAAAAGGTACAAACAACTTCATAAGAAGAAGATTAAGACCACACCGTTTAGCAATAGGATGCCAGCCTCTATTGCAGTTGGTAAATGAGAACTACCCGTATCCTGTTTTCATAGACTGAGTTTATATTTTGCTACTAATCTTCACATACTTTCTTGAAGGATATCTTTATGGTTCTCTACAGCTGTCATAGCCCAAAATTCAGATGCTGAATCTGAATTTTATTTTGAAGAAACTGGTCAAGCAGATCTTGTGGAATGCCAATCTCAGAAGACACAAATCACCAGTTTCTTCAAATCACCAACAATCACCAGAAGCTGAGCAAACATAAGCATCTCCTGAACAACTGGAGGAATTGGGTGATGATGACAGCAGGCTTCCCAGCACCCATACCAAGCAAGTAGAGCAAAGACCAAAGCAAAGATATTCAATGAGGCTTTTTGCCAAGCAAGGGAATAAATCCTTTGATTAGAAGCAAGGGAGTAAATCCCTTGAGTTCCATAGCAACTGTGTGTATTAGTGTAACTGTAACCAGGAACAGCTCTTAAGTACAATTCAAGATTATTCTTATGATATGCAATAGCCTAAGACAATTCAAGTATAGGATTCATCACAAACCACTTTCACCCTTAACATATGTGATTGATTACTAAGGTCAGAGGAAGTTCATGTGCCAATACAGGCATAGTGCCATCTTCTAGTTACTCATGGAAACCCTTTCTCTTTGATCATATCTGCAATCTATGATTGTAATCTATCATACCTGCATATATGAACTACTTAGCTATGGACACAAAAATATCTCCCAGATAAGAAGCCCAAAACAACAACAAAAAATATTTTAATTCTGAGATCACTCAAATTGTCCAGAAAATAAGACTGTTAGAAAATTGGATGAACATATTTTACTAATAATCTAAGAAGCCTCTCGGAATAGCAAGTTTGACAACAAACTAGCTTAGTTAACCTATAAAACAATAAGCATATGATAATGACTTTTTCTACCTCCTATTTAAATAACTAATTTTCAGCCATGACATAGTTATTTAACCACTTACGTATAAGCCAAAGTAGCACTGAAATGTTTCTTAATGTAGGTTTCTAAAACAGGATTGAAATGTTGGAACTTCCGATCAGCAATTAGTCCAATGATAAAAACCTGTTCAATGGGAAAGGTATTCATTATCTTGAAAGTACAACATTTCAAATATTTACATTTTTAGAAAAAAAAATAGAAGACAGCTTCATCTGTAAAAAAATAGTTTGCTGATAGAATTTCACTTACATATATTAAATTTAAGGAGAGGAGATTAAAGGACAATTTTGAATAGACCTAAACTGAAAGTAACAATGAGGCTTTACCAATTGTCTTCAAATACAGACTAGGTTGATGAAACATTTATCTATGAAGGTCATTTGTAATAGCCAGCACAATAGAATTCTTGCTATCTGAAAATCCATAGCATTTGACTTTAGTGTGTCTCTTGATATCTAAGGAAATGTATCCCTTTGAACACTTTTTCCTCATTAAGCTTGCTTTTGTTTTTTAGGACCTGGAATGGAATTATGTACAGGAATAACTTGACAAATTTATTACATCAATAATTTGGGTAACAATCTGCTGTTTTGGAAGCCATAACAGGCCTTTCCTCTGCAGGCAATACTGATTGGATTCCTAGTTCTTGCTAATTCATGGTTTGTTGAGTAAGTCCTTGTGCCATAAAACTACACCATAATCCATAGTTTAACATTCAAGGTTGTTGAACTTGAATCAATCCTTCCATCAAGAAAACTAAATGAAATAATCACAGCAAAAGTTACGATTAAAAATCTATATTTTTGATATTGCTATATATTAAATATATATATAGCTTTTTAGCCTTGCTGAATCTTGCTGTTCTGTTCCCAGGTGATGCTAATGGTACTAAGAAATATGCCTGGATTCACGTATGTGGCCAAAGGCGATGTGTCAGGGATCCTAGGAAGTAGCATACACTGAAGATGCAGTCTTTATGGGTTTCTCAGCCTGTTACAATTTATTTTATTTAGGTGAATGTTTTCACAAAACTTGTGTGTTTAAGATTACTTCTATGGTATCAAGTCCAAAACAGTATTTCATGTAGTCAATAATACCACAAGTCCTTGGAAAGTAGTATGATTGCATTTGCGGAGAAGACTTGAGATTCATAGAAGATTTACTTCTTACAGGTGACAGATATTAAATGAAATAAATCACTATAAAGCAATATATGTTTCTGTATGTTCGTGTATATATATAGAATGTACATATATATATTACCAAAGCATCGAACACCAATGTGTCAAATGTTTCACTTTCTGAATTCTCCATCATAATGTTAAACAATGCATCCAGTGTATCTTGAAGGAACTGGAAAAAAAATTATGGTCAATATTATAACAGATATTCAAAAACTAAACTTTGTCTAAAGAGTAATTAGATGCCTACTGGTTTAACAGTGGTGGTTATATTAATTTTTACATCTTTACATGGAAAATAAAACAAAAAAACCTTTATTCACACAGTCCCAAGAAAAGTATGTATAGGGATACATTTTATGTTCATATATAGAGAAATGTGACTATAAAAATCATAGCCAAAGAAAAATGAAATTAAGGAGGTACACTGAAAGTGATGAACTCAGACTATATACCCTCAGCCTCCAGTATTTCAAGGACATTGTAGTTTTCTAGAATAACGGCTGTTTTTGAGGAAACCCAGTCCTGACGCCATAGATTTTGATATTCTTCATAGCAATCTCTACCACAAGAATGGAATGTAGACCACATATGCTGCAAATCAGCACACGTAACTATCACATTCTGCACACTTGATATATGTTCAGACTTCATTTTTAAAGAGAAAACATATTCTGGATTGACACAGCCATGGCCATTCATATATAATATGTATGATTTCTTACATTCTGTTCCTTATAGTTATCTTCTTTACTTGAGGTATTTTTATCATATCAAATGAGGTATTGGCAAAGTTCCACCAAGGATTCAATAACTTACACATCAATAGCGGGTTGAAAGGGATTTCACCATTTTTGGTGCAGTTAGCTTCACTGTTAAACTGCTCTTTTGATTAGGCAATTGATTAACATTCAATTGTAATCTGGCTTCCTACACACGCATGCATGCATGTGTACACACACACACACACACACACACACACACACACACACCTGGCAAGGAGAACTCCATCACTACAGGAAGCAATGGCTGAGCAGCATAACATCACCCAATACTGCATTTCCAAAAGCCCACCTTCTCAGTTCATACTTTGCATACCTCCCCGTCTGCATGCCAATGCACAATCCTCACCCTTATCCAGGGTCTGCACATGCTTCAGCCTGTTTTCAGCAGTTCACAGTAAGACAAACTGCTTAAATAGTCTGTATTGCTTTGGATACAAATTTGGTTTAAGGACAGAATTAGGAATGGAAGTTGTTCTTAACCTGACAACTTGCTGTAACTTAAATCCATGATTCCATGTCTTAAAACTGTGGTATAACAGAAAATAAATCTATGCAGCAATAAGATGCTTTTATTTCATTCAGTAAAAGTGGACTGGGTGCCAAATGCCCAAAATTCAACCATGGGGTGGGGAAGCATCCATCAGTAGTTCAGAACTGGGTTATAATTACTTTTGGGAAAATCCATCATAAATTTCAGTCAAAGACCACCTGTAGGATATTTCATTTTACTAGCAACAAGAAGCAGGATATTTTCATACTTATAGAAATAAAAAATGCTGCTCCTTCACCCCCACCAAGCAAAAAGACTTCTTACTTTAACAACTTCACCTCCATCAACTTTCATAAGTTGCCTTAAATTCTGTTGCAGTATATTTGTGTTGGATCGCCACTTCAAAAGCCCCAGTAAGTCCACTGAAAAGGAGGGAGAAAACTTGGATAATTCTATCATACATAAAATACAACAGCAGAAAAAGACTGGAACAACTCCTGCCAGCTGCAATCTTACATATGTAAATCTGAATCTTATAATGTTATATATAATCTTATCAACTGAAAGGGATACAATTTTCTCCCATGCCATCCCACAAATCTGCTACAGAATGTTAAGGGAACTCTCCAAAATATATTTTCAGCATGTTATCATTGGGGAGGATAAATACTTTTGGCCAAAAGATCTTTCGTAAAGTACCAGATGCAGCCGAAGGATTAATAAGTCTAGTTATCAGATTTTAGGCAGATTTTATAACACATCTTTACAATTGAAGCGTAATTCAGAATATTAATGAGTTCCGAAGGCTGAATTGCCTTAATGGACAATCTTAAATGATGGGTTTTAGAAAGAGTTGAAAGCTCTGTCCAACACAAGTTGTAGACACCCCACTGTATCCCCTCTGTTTTATATAGAAAAGAGGGAGGAGGAAACCTCTGCGTGTGCAAACAGCTGCTGCTTGAGCTCTTGCTAAGAATTATTCCCTAGCTGGGAAGACAGTGTAAAGCCTGTGGTAAAAGTGTGAAACTGGCAAGGAAATGTCATGAGCTGCATCTCTATTGTGAACTAGAAATTTTCCATCTCTATTCCTTCCTGACAACAAACCATACATCCAGTCAATTTAATCTAAACTCTGGAAAAAAATAATAGATTTAGCCACAGAAATAATATAGGTTTTCTAAAGCTGTATAACAGTAAGAGAACTCAAAATTTCTAAGATATTAATTATGTCTTTATGTTTAATTGCTTCATAATTTTACAGGAAATTACTGATAAATGATTTAAAGCATACATGTGATCTTCAAAACAAGAAAATTTACATGCATTTTATATAGCAAAATATGAATAGTCATTTTTTTCTTCAATTTTTCTTATAGATGTGGAGATACCTAAACCCTGGCATCTCTTACACAATGTATTCATATTTTATTTCTGAAGCTACAGATAGCATCTAATCTCCATCATTTCCCCCTTCTGTCCATTTGTATTTGTGTTAAATGTGTAGTTCTTCACCAATCCTACCAGCATGACCAAAGGTAAGGTATGATGCAAGTCCAAAATTATTAGAAGGGTCATACAGTCTCTATTTTTTTTTTAGATGCTTCAAATAAGGTCCCATCAAAAAACATTCCCAAAAATTGACCGGGTTGTATAAAATATGCAACATTTTGTATTTTATTTCGGAATTCCTTCCATGCCCCAAAATATTCAGAACTGAAATTGTTAGCATTAATCCTTGCAACATACAAACTGAATGACTTTTTTTTTTCTGGAGCTGTATTATCATCCCTACCATTTTGAGTTAGTTTTGTTGAGCAGACAAGAGTAGATATCTGGAATGAATCTTTACTAATGGTACAGCTTCCAAGATTTTGCATGCCCTTGCCAGCCGTGGAGTGACCTTTTTCTTCCAATTCCAGTTTAGTAGAGGGCAAGCTTAAATAGGTTGAAAAATCTTCCAGCTTCTTTGCTTCTGCCTGCAACATTATCCCAAAACAAAATATGTATTAATTTTTACAGTACTCACATCTCACTACACTTAAACACAGACACCTTTAACCATTTATTTCATTTTTAACAATGTTATAGTTCATTGCACATCTTCTTCACTGCTTTCACCACCTTGGAAAGTATATCAAAATGTCACAGAGCAATATTAACATTGTTTCAACTCCAGTGGTAAATCACCAACATTATAACATACTAAGTCTGGAGGGAAGGAAGAAGATAAATACTTCACTTACTGAACAGTATGTAGTTTAAGTTGTAAATATTCCAAAAACTTTAAATCATAAAACTTGAATTGTTTAATGAGATGTCTGATTTTTAGTGAAATACCTACATGAAAAATAACTTTTGCTCTTCCTTCTAATATATACTCCTGTGCCCGGATCTGATGAGGTAACAAATTGTTCTTCTATATTACTTTGAACAAAAAAAAATTCCTTGCATTGTTGGCTCCTCAAAGTGTTATAACATATACTTAAGATAATACCTTGTATACTATAAGATCATGTTCTCCATCTCGTAGTGTTGTTCCATCATATCGCATTAATTTAACAAATGCCAGAGCAAATATTTTCTCAGATTTGTCTTTGGCTATTCAAAAGAAAACAAATGAGTATACTGTAAATCAACTGATAAAGACAAATACAGCAATGGGAAAATAGAAGATGTATATGTTAATGAAGATTTAGAAATTATTAGGTGCTTTGTATCAAAAAAGACATTTGAAATGTAAGCTGAAATGAAAGAGAAAAAACAAAAAAAATGTTTATGGTGCAAGTCAATCATAAAGATACATCAAATACTTTCTGTATTGTGTGTATTTGTGTATGCATATAAACCAACACACCACCCACCCACACACACACACACACACACAGAGCGAGAGAGAGGGAGGGAGGGAGATTGGTATGTAAAACTTTGAGAACTCTTTTGAATATTCAATCTTTTGGCATAAAATGATCTAAAACGTAATCTGTTCTCCACACAAATCATATAACTAGATAAAGAGAGCCCATTTAAGGAAATTAGTCAAAATATTGTTTATTTATTTATTGAGGAAAATGTTCCAAAGCTAACAATATTCAGGTCCTGCTGTACCAGGGGGTATTCCATGGAGAGCCATGGTGGTGCAGTCATTAGAATGAGGTATTGCAGGCTAACTCTGCCCATTGTCAGGAGTTCAATCCTGACCGGCTCAAGATTGACTCAGCCTTCCATCCTTCCCAAGTCAGTAAAATGAGGACCTGGATTGTTGGGAGCAATATGCTGACTCTGTAAACAGCTTAGAGAGGGCTGGAGAGCTCTATGAAGTGGTATATAAGTCTAATTGCTACTGCTATTCCCAGGAGGAATAAACAAAGAGCATGGCACATGGATTCCAGGAATATTTATTCTCATCTGAGTCACCCAAGTTATCCCATCTGCTAGTGAAGTGCGCAGGTACTTATGTTGGACAGCAGCAATATGGCAAGATACTAGAAGTTACCAGTTTAGGGAAAAGAGCAAAAGCATCCATTCGTACTTTGTGAGGAAAGGCAGTAGTAAACCATTTCTATATTTTTACCAACAAAACCACATGTATAAAAAATATAAAATCAATGATAGAAGATATAGTGCTGGATGATGGGCCTCTCAGATTGAATTGCAGTCAACTTGCTACCCAATAAGTACAAAGGATCTTTTAGAATGCTACTGACATTTATTAAATAGCTTCATTAAAGTATTTGGGAAAATCCAAACCTGCAGATAGAATTACAGTGGGAAGTTGGAAAGTAAGAAACATTAACACAGAAAAGCTCAGCACTGTAAAAGATGAAGGAATCAACTATACATTGATATCTTCAGTACCAGTGAATTTGTTGGACTAGAATTAGATCCTTTTGGTCAGATGATGACATACTGTTTACTATTCAGGGCATGAATAACAAAGAAAAGAATTACTTTTATAGTCATGTAGCAAGAACAATACTTGAATATAGTAAAGTCAACGACTGAATAATATCAAATAGGCTTTATGGACAACTGCTCAGTGTAACAATCTAGTGATTGTTGAATCAGTGATCTACGATGAAACATTGATCCGGAAAAAAAACAAACGAATCTGATGGGTTTGATAATCAAGTTCACTTTGAAATTGATAGAATATGCACGATGTGTTGGAAATCGTAAAGGAGAAAATGTTTTGGGATTATATGACTTAGGAATTGAAATTAAGTAGGCAAGTTCATCAAATTCTGAAAATTCAGTTAATTCTTCAAAGCTAACATTTTCTTCAAACCTTTTCTTTATGTATACTGAGAGTATTTACACCAAGACAAATTCCTTGTGTGTCCAATCACACTTGGCCAATAAAGTATTCTATTCTATTCTATTCTATTCTATTCTATTCTATTCTATTCTATTCTATTCTATTCTATTCTAAACAACTAAAATGGTGACTGTATACATGGACATCATTGGGTAGAATATATAGAAATAAAATTGACTTCATTATTGCTTAAAAGAAGTGAAGGAGCTCAGTTATAACATCAAAGGCATGGCCAAGAGCAGCTAAGGAAAAGATCACAGACTGTTCAAGCACAAATTGCATATTAAGCTAAAGAACAAGATGAAAGCCAACCATTGTCTACAATATGATACTCAATATATATTTACTTTTTTCAAAGAGAACATAAAATTTGCTTAAAAGTCTGGAACCCATTAATACAGAACCAGAGGAACTGTGCAAACAGAGTAAATAATTTGTTAAGGATGATTACGAAAAGAGACTGCCAAAGATGAAGAAACAAAGAAAGCTCATTGGAAACTTCCAGGTGAGAAATAGTGAGCTAGCAGGTACCCAAATGAGTCCATTGAGCCAAATGAAAAGTATTGGGGACTGAAGAGGTTGGGGAAGGCTTGCCTTTTGTCAGCATTGGCTCCCCCTGCTCCTCTGCCTCACTGATGTCAGATTCTGAAGGCTCCGGAGTCAGCACATAACTCTCAGACGGTCCTGGCCCCATCTCTGTGTCAGACACAGATCCCTCGTCCGAGTCCTCCCCAGATTCCAGGACTGGCCCATGGTCCTCCCCACTATCTGACTCTGCTGCCAGCTCCGCCGGCCACTGGCGGACCACAACAAGATCAGAAGTAATTTATTTAAATATTCCTTTTCATTTTTTTCTTATTTTTCTCTTTTTTCTTTTTTCGTACTTTTTATTCTTTCTTTATCTTTTACTTATTTCTTTTAAAAAAGGTTTCAAATAAAAATATTTTTAAAAGAAGAAATCAAACCAGATGTCAGAACAAACTGTGAAAATTACCAAGAGAAGCCAGAGACAAAAAAAGATAAATATCTCAAGAAGGAACTTAACAAAAAGCTTCAAGAGATGGTAGAAAAAATAAAAAGCAGTATTACAACTACATATATAGCATATAAAAATAGTAACTAATTCAAAGATCAAAGATGGAAAGAATATACTGGAGTTCTGTACAGCAAAGATGTGAACATCCAAAGAAGAATCAGTAAATGTTCTAGCCACACTAAGCTGCAAAACTGGAGGCTGACACAGCGGACAATAGACTGGAAGACTTCAGTTTATATTCTAATATCTAAAAAAGGAGCAGACTGAGCAAATAAAATTTATCATATAAAATCCTTAATTTCACATGCTAGCAAAATAAGGTTTAGGGCCATCCAACGCAGATTAGAGCCTACCTGGAAAAAGAAATACCAGATATTCAAGCAGCTTTTAGAAAAAGCTGAGGAAAACAAGGTATTATTTCAGAGGTATGCTGGGTAATTGAGAAAGCAAAAGAATAGCAAAAAGAAATCAGAATGTGCTTCCTAGATACAGAAAGGCCACTATTATACTGATCATGTCACGCTGTGGAATGTGCTTAGAAAAATGAGAATCTCAGAAACTCTTGTCCTCATGCAAAATCTTTATTCAAGTCATGAAGCCCATATGGACACAATATGGCACAAAAAAGAAAGGTGGGGAGGAGGGACTGTCTCGGCAAAGGAACAAGACAAAGTATATCTCCTTACTTATTCAACCTATATGATGAAATATAGCACGAGTTAGGTGTAACAAAGCTGGCTATGTTACTGCAGTCATTCCAATCTGTTGTGGAATGGAACAGGGATGCAATTTAGCTCCTCTAATATTTATAATGTTTAATATTTATATAAATTCAGTTACGGCTTTTACAAAAAAAAAAGAATTTAAGGTTTGTGCCACTTAAGAAAATGGAACAGGAACAGATACTTGGTAATGCTTTGCATGCCAGCGATGCAGCAATTCCCTCACACAGGTTGGAAAAGTTTGAAGGCAGTAGCAGAATTCTGCAAGAAGGAAGGTCTTAGTATTAATTACTCCAAACTAAAATTATGGGAAGACCTAGGTGCCATAAATTCCAATGACAAATAGAAATGAATAAAATAGAACAATTTCTACTTTTAAATATCTTGGGAGTAATTTTTCAAGCCTCTGGAATTTGGCAGGAACAATCTAGAATCCTCTTTGCCAAAGGCAATAATGGTGCCAAGATAATCTTGGTTTTTTTCACTCAAAGGGAGGTAGACATATACCTTCTGCTATTAACAGGCTTAAAGCAAAAACTACATCCCATATGCTGTCTGGCCAATAGAGTTGCACTTACAATTATCTGAAGCCCTCGGACCAAGCCCTTGGATCAATCCATCGTTTGCAAGCACTTTTCTAGATTCCATGTTATCTGCCAAATGTTCTTATTTACATGGAAACAAAATGATCCCACTGGAAGTTAGATTTCATGTTTGCCTATGCTTTTATTCTATTTTCTATTTTTTCACTGATCCCTCTATATTTTGTTGATGGCTTCTTCTCAAGATGAAAAGTAAAAATAATAACTGACTTGTTTTATTGCAGCCTTTCTATCTATTCTTTGTGACGTATAGGCCTACAGAAAAACGAAAGTTGAAATTTCTCAAAGAAACTTCCATATTACATATTAGACAGAGTAGAGCACTGCAATTAGCAAGAGTGGGTTTCTTCCTGGAAATCTTTAGATCTGCAAACTATTTGTTCAATCTAAATTATTCAAATTGTAGAGCCTCTGGAGAAGGGGTTCTGATTGCAACGTTCCCTCTAATTTCTAATGTGCCATTGTGTGGAAAGAAAAAAATTTGGTCAGTTTTTCTCAAATCAAGTACAAATTTGGGTGCCACAAGTATATGAGTAAATTGGAAATACATGTTAAAACAACATGAAAAAAATATTTACATATGTATTGCCTAAAGCATAGAAACTAGAAAATATAATAGTATGCCGCATATGTGCTTGAAAATTTATGCTTTCAAATTATATTGTTTCCTGCACTTTTCTTGGCAACATTTCAGGGGTGGGATTCAAATTTTTTAACAACGGGTTCTGTAGGTGTGGCCTAATTTGTGGGCGTGGCTTGGTGGTTATGTGACTGGGTGGGCGTGGTTTGCTGACTGTGCTTGGCTTGGTGGTCATGTGACTGGGTGGGCATGGCTTGTATGTAAATATTATTAATATTTATGTAAATATTGAATTTTTTATTAAAAAAGAACAACTTTTACTCAAAATCAGGCAAAGCAGGCAGGCAGATTGAGTTGCTCACAGAATCACAGGTTCACTTAGAGATCTATCTTTCTGCAATTATGTGAGTCTGTCACATAAGATTTGCTTGCAAGCAAACTCATAAGATTTGCTTGCAACCAAACTCATAAAATTTGCTTGCAAGCGAGCTCACAAAATTAACTCACAACACACCATGTATGTAAATATTGATTTTTTTTTATAAAAAAGAGCAACTTTTACCCAAAAGCAGGCAAAGCAGGCAGGTAGATTAAGTTGCTCACAGAATCACAGATTCACTTAGATATCTCTCTATCTGCAATTGGATACCTGAGTCTGCACTGAAAAGTAGAAGCTTCAGTCCTAAGGAAGGTTCGGCTCTGCTTTTAGATTAGCTACAGCAAGAAATCCAAGGATTTCCTGCTTTCTAGCTAATTTAAATCTCCCGGCGGAGCAGAACAGCTGATGGTCAGGGGGAAAAAAGGAAAAATAGCAACTTACCAAACCAGGCAAGTTGGATGGCTTGCATGCCAAGTAAGGACCGAGTGGGCGGGGAGAGGAGGGGCCAGCCAGTGGAGCGATTTGCCAGTTCTCCGAATTATGGACAATCATAACACACATGTGTGCAACGTTTGCAAGAAATCATCAGCTGTGCCACCTGGACAAGTGCTGCATGGGGGTGCACAACATTTGAAAATCCTCTTGTTTCCTGCTTTTTTCAACCTCAGCTGTCCTCAAAGGAGCTGAGGAGAGAAAAACAGGGAATAAAGGACAGCCTAGAGCCCGGGCAGGCGGGTGGGCCAAACACCAAACCGGTTTGGTGTAAGCTGCCCTTCGCAGTTACCAGTTCTATAGAACCGGGTTGAACCGGTAGCATCCCACCCCTGCAGTATTTTTCAGAAGTGAGTCACCAGTTCCTTCTTCCTAGGGCTGAGAAAAGAGAAAAAAAGCTGCCTTTTGCAATTAACTGAAAGTAATTTTGTCAATTCCGACAGTAGTCAATTGATGTACCAAATGTTCTGGGATTGCACCAAAGGTACTTGTTACTACTAATACTCTCTTTGTTTCTTTTGCTACAGTCATTGTACTTCTATTTCAAGTCATTGTATTTTGTGATTTTCTCCATCCCCTTTTCTTCTATTCTGATGTCTCCACCTACTGCCATGTTGACTATACATACATTTGTGTCTTTCTTATCAGCAATTGTTAAGTCTGGAGTATTATGTGGCAGGTACTATTCTGTTTCAATTCAAAAGTCCCAGAGCACTTTAGCTTCTTTATATTCCATTACTTTGTCTACTTTGTGGTGCCATCAATTCTTGCTTGCAGGCAAATGGTATTTCTTGCACATATTCCCATGCACCATTAGTGCTACTTTGTTATGCTATTGTTTGTGGTCTGTGCAATATTCTTTGGACAGCTAACTAAATAGTCCACTGTTTATTCTGCTTCTTTGCAGAGATGGACGTCTGTTACTGTCTTCTCAATTCTGGCTTTAAATGCACTTCTTAATGCTTGGTCTTGTGCAGCCAGAATTACCCTCTTTGTCTCTTTCTTCAAATTTCCTGCTCTTAGCCATTGCCAGGTCTTGTAATCTGCTTTGCCTTCTGGCTTTTTTATGTCTTGGCCATGTTATACCTTGCCCTGCCATATATAAGGCTAAGTAAGCCTTTATTATGTTCTAGCTTCAGTTTATCTTCTTCACTGGCCTTCAGACATTCTTCCAATGCCCTTTTTCTTCTTCAACTTTCTGACATACTTGCAACATTCCAGGTCCACCTATGTTCCTTGGTAAGTAGAGATTGAACATCCCAGGGGTTAATTGCATTTACGGTATTTCCTCAACTGAATTTGGACTTTAAAATCTTCTTCATTCTCATGATATATTTATTTCTAACCTTCTTCTTGAATTCAGTTGTGCTTAATGTTATCAGCCTGAAAGTGGTGGGATTTAAATTTTTTTACTACCAGTTCTGTGGGCGTGGCTTGGTGGGCGTGGCAGGGTAAAGATACTGTAAAATCTCCAGTCAGAGATGGTATTTGCCGGTTCTCTGAACTACTCAAAATTTCCGCTACCAGTTGTCCAGAACTGGTCAGAGCCTGCTGAATACCACCTCTGACATATAGTCATATGTGTAAAAGTATTAAATGAATGCTGTTAAAATCAACAGGATGTACTTCTGACCACATATTGTGCTTCAAAATACAAACATGGGTCAAAATTCTACTGCTTATTTGCACACATTGAATAAATACACAAAATCCACCTTCCACTGAAAGTTATACATAACCTTAAACAGGCCCTGATTATAATTCTAAGAGGCTGCAAGCATGCAAAGGCTACACCACAGTCATCACACATGTATAATTACCCAGAAAACTGAGAAACAGATATTAATAGTCCTTTACTTTTGCCTCAAAGGCATCTCGCTTTAGGCACAGTCACACAAGCTACTCACAAGATCATTATAGTACAAGCCTTGGCCGGAGCACTGAGTTAAGTCAAAAAACTTGTTAATGACAAAAAGAGTAAGAAAAGATGGGTGAAGAAAAGGAAGTGTTCAGGCTCCACTTGCCCTATTGGCAACTGACTATGAGCTAAAGTCTTTACTCATTGTTAGCAATTCCCATTCCGAAATATGATTTGTTAGGAGCATGGCATTTCACGTACCTTTTAGGTACTATTCTTGCTATTAATTATTCTAGCATCAGAGTTTGATAAATAATAAATTACCACATTAATAGCCAGGGACTTTTATTTCCTCATGAAAAAATCCTTTCAGAATGCATACATGAACAAATGTGTTGACATCCTGTATAATTTCCTGATAATTCAACCAGAAATAACAGTTTCAAAACAATGATTCTTTCCCTTAAGGAACTATTCATGTTCATATTAAAGTAACAGAATTTTATGGTAATAAATCACATGTTACTTATTTATCAAACAATAAATAACATTGAAAAAGCTGCCCTCTCACAATCTTGTTAATTAAAGAGCATGCAATTCATAATGGTAATAAACAGTAAACTGTTATTATTCGCATGCAGATTAGGAGGGCCACAGCTATTTTACAGAAGCCTAAACCTTTCTGCAGTTGCTACTCCACTCCATTATTTCCAAGCCTCTTCTGTCTTGTCAAGGCAGCCTTCAAAGGCTTGCAATAATTCTCTCCAGAACATAGCACACTCACAGGAAATCATACTGTATGTGTGTGTATACACTTATTTGTGTGTGTGATACACTTATTTTGTGTGTGTATGTATGTGTATATGTATATGAGCACACACACACACACACAAACACACACACGCATGCACACACATGTGTAGCATTCAACCCCAAGTTTCTTTCTCCCTAAAGGACTGAATGCAACTTTTTTTTTCCAAACTTGTCTATTGCAGTTACCGTATATACTCGAGTATAAGTCGACCCGAATATAAGCCGAGGCACCTAATTTTACCACAAAAACTGGGAAAACTTATTGACTCGAGTATAAGCCGAGGGTGGGAAATGCAGCAGCTACTGGTAAATTTCAAAAATAAAAATAATTAATTTGGGAAACGATCTCATTATCATGAAAGGTTTAATTGATTCACTAACCCAAAAGAAGAAGATGATGATGACAGCGGGAGGCAGGAGTCACTCTCTTCCCTCCCTCGGAGCCCCCTGAGTCAGGAGTCGCCACCGCTGGCACGGCCCCAGTCCCGTCGCCGGGAAGGGAAAGGCAAAAAGGAAGAGCCCCGGCAGCGCTTTGCAACGGCAGCAGCGGCACCGGAGGCTCAGGCTCAGTGGCTCCTGGTTTTGCCCCACCCTTCCCAAGGCAACGCGGGACCGAGCCGCACCGCGGCAGCAACTCCCGACAGCCCCAGCCGGACACCTGAGCAGAGATGTAGGGAGAAGGCAAAAGCGACGGAAGATCCTTCAGGGGAAACTGAGGGGGAGACTCACCCTTGGTCCAGATGAGCCCCTTCCCCGCCCCTAAGGAAGCAGAGGCAGCCAGCTGGCTGCTCGGACTTGCCGGGCCCGGCACATAGAACAGGGCGGCGCCGGATGTTGGAGAAGCCGAGCGGAGCCGGCGACCTCGGCTCGCGTTGTTTTTGAGCCCGCTAGCCTAGAGCCAGGGCGCTTTCATTGCACGGGAGCTTCTTGTCTCGGGAAAACTGGGCGCCGTTGCTGCCCCCTGAGGGGAGGGCGATTCTGGCCTGCGCGATTGGGGGACTTCGTGGCTTTGGGTGGGTGGGTGGGTGGGTGGGAGCGAGGACGGACGGAGTCCGTGAAGTGGGGCTTGCCTGCCCTTGCTGGCTGCCTCTGCTTCCTTAGGGGCGGGAAGGGGCTCATCTGGACCAAGGGTGAGTCTCCCCTCAGTTTCCCCTGAAGGATCTTCCGTCGCTTTTGCCTTCTCCCCACATCTTCCTCTGTTAAAATCCCCCCACACACACACTTATTTTCGGGTGGATAGATTTCATGTCTGAGCATTCTCACATGACGGTGGGTCTTTCCCCCCTAAAAACAGTTAAAAAAGAAAAAATATATCCTCATGCAAGAACTTTTCTGCTTCCGATTACCCCCATGCTTAAAAGTTGCAAAGGAAACACGGAAGCAGGAAGCGCCTGCCCAGCTCCGGAGCTCCACACCATTTTTTTTTCAGAGGGGAATCTGACTCGAGTATAAGCTGAGGGGGGGGGGGGTTCAGCACAAAAAATGGGCTGAAAAACTCGGCTTATACTCGAGTATATACGGTATATGCCTTCAGATAAGTCCTCAGTTATCAATGGTAATTAGGGCTGGGATTTCCATTACTAAGCTGTGTAGTCATAAAGTATGACATCATGTGACTGCACTGCTTAGTGATTACAATCTTAACATTATCCATTGCCATTGTTAAGCAAGTCATTAAGCTAGTCATTAAGCAAAGATCTCTTCCTAACTTCCTGCCAGCATCCTATAAGCAAAGTAAATAGGGAAACCAACAGGAAGACACAACTCCTGGGTAGCTCATAAGAAGCCTGCTAGATGTCCACCTGACAGCAACCACGCAGCAATAGCACAGCTGGGCTGGGGACGGCTGCTGCCAGGGCAGGAGGGTGCACAAGCAACTTCTGTAGCACCATGCAAGCACAGTTGGGTCAAGGGTAGCTGCTGCCAGGGTAGAAGCAAGTGCTCAGTGCCTGTGCCCCAAATGACCTTCATCCTCTTCTTCCTCCCACCTGACAAGACACACCCAGGCTGGTCCTTTGCAAGGGTAAGTGCAAAGGAGACAACACAGCACACAATGACAAATGTAGTGAAATTAAAGGTGGCAAGGGCAGCAGAGTACACAGCAGCCAAAAGGGCAGAGATAGGGGGAGATAAGTGGAGGAATTGAAGTGCACCCTGTAGTCATAAATGTGGATAGGTTGCCCAATGCCCAAATTTTGATCTTCTGACTGTCAGGGTACTGCAATGGCTGTAAATTCAAGAAGTGAATGTAAGTACTATTCACTCAGCACTGTCATAACCCCAAAGAGTCACTGAACAAGGGGTTGTTAAGCAAGGACTACCTATAGTGTTTTCATATATAATTTCTCTATTTCCAACCTTCCTTCTTCCCACCTTCTAACCTTCAACCATGGTGTGTGTCTCTGGAATCAGTATCACCTCCCCCCCCCCCCTTAAACCTCAATCCTCTGTACATTGAATAGGACCTGTACTTTTACTTTAGCCGAACAAAAGATAAACTTCTGCTATGAAGTTTGATTTCCATTACCAGAATATTTTAACATTTATGTAAAGCAGGATTAAATCTTATTAATTCATTAAACTAACATCCCAACACAACTGCAGGACTCTCAGTGGCTCATTAAGTAACACTATACAACAACAAATTGTAAAAACAATTAAAACACATGGTGCCAGAGCCAGAAAAAAAATTCCAGGAAAGCTCTTCAGCTTTTTCCAGAAGGCATGTGATGACCCAGGGTGGGATACAAAAGCAACAAAGTCAAAAAAAAAAAACAGATGAAGTCCCTTTAATTCCTTTAACTTGGTTTCAAAGGTCCAAATATCACTGACTGGAAAAAAAAACTCCCCACAAACAGTTGCGAAAAGGAAGAACTTCCATTCAAACTCAAAATACATATAAATTATATAAATAGAAAAAAACAACACAAACCACACTGAAGCAATTAAGGAGACCAGGCAGGATAAGTGCTTGAAGACATCCATAGATATCAAAATGCACACATTGAAAAGGATGCCAGAACTCAGATAAGAATGGACAGACTAAAAATATTTTCATGCTTTGCTTCCAGCACTGGCCTATGCGCAGTTTGTCCTTTTAAACAGTCCTCACAGCTGCAGCCCATGAAGCCCCTTTCCTCCCCCGTAGACCACACCATTCACATTTCTCCCTTCTCCGCTCCTGCCTGCGTGCCCTAGGATGAAGAGGGGATGGGCCTGGGTCTTCCTCTGAATGCCCAGCTGGCCTGTGCCAGGTCCCCAGTTTCTCCACAACCTCCGGAGTCACACTCCCACTTCCTGTCAGCTGTTCCTGCTCTCCCTTGAGTTGGATTCTAACAGAGGCATGACAAGGCAGATAAATTGCAGTGCAAACAAAAATAGGAAGGAGAATTTGAAGGGCAACCCGGATCAACCCAGCAGCAATTTAAAAGATGTATGAGAAAGCACTGTAGTAGCAGTCCTAAACCTTACAGTGTGAGGATTATAATAATCTAAATAAAATCTAATCACTCTGGCCACCCCCTATCTGCTGCAACTTAATGCAAATGCTTCCTACTGAAACAATTTGTAGTTAATGGTCATAAATGCATCAGTAAATTACTGTGTCTTGTTTTCATTAGTGAAATTGTTAAATTTTCTGTTAAAATTATTCTTTCATTCAATGATTAATTTTACAACAAAAGCAGCTTTTTAATTACATAAGCACTAAACATGATGAAGATGTCAAATGTTACAAGTTTTAAATATAAACACTGAAGATTGCACAATTAAAACTTTGATTTTCTGCCAATATTACAATAAAAATTGAAACTATGTTTTTAATGGATTCAGTAACATTAGTTAGATCAGCCATATTCTTATTACAAACTAGTAAGGTGATATTAACTGCATTGATAATAAACATGAAACAAGCTAAATACCAGTTTATCTTACAAAAATGTAGCAACTTTAAACAGCAACATTAACAAGTGAAATCAATACTTGGCTTGTAAGTAAAATGCTAACAAGCTTTCCCACAAACTTCATGACTAATGAAAATCAAGCAACCCATTAACAGTATAAGCAAGTTAATTTATTTTCTCTATAAAATGTTGTAAATACCCAAATACCAGCCTCTAAGAAGCATATACCCAATATTATTAATTGGCTTTACCTAAAGAAGTGTAAAGAAGAAAAGGCATAGGAAAAGGCATCAAGACAAGGGGCCAAAAGAACAGGAGTTCAAATTAGAAAGAAATCTCTCCTTTAAAGTAGCTTTAAAAAAAATAACAATGTGTGTGATGTGAATTACTCACAATCCTGTGATGATCTGTGCCGGAATGTAAACCTTAGGTGACTGCGGTTTACGTCTTCAATGGGGATTGCAACCTTCACAAAACAAAAGATAAAGTTACAGATATTCATCCTTTTATTGACACATAATATTTTACATGGTTTTTTTAATTGTTTATCACCCAGAGTTGCTCTGAGAGTGAGATGGGTAGTATTTAAATTTGATCAATCAATCAATAAAATAGACAGCTATTATATGTGTCTGTGTTTGTACACACACACATATACACAAAAACATACTAGTCTAAAAACCTGTTATCTGATCCAGAAAAGTAGCAGTCAATTCTACACTCACAGTATTTAATAGTATTTAAGCTTAAATGAACCAGCAAATGAATATTATCACAGGAACTTCCCTTCCTGATTAATTGTAACCCACTTCTCCTTTCTCCAGATTTGAAGTTATAAAGGTGATATAACAGCAGCAAAACCATATTTTCAAAAGTATGTTGTTTTAAACAACATTTACTGAAGCATTTGAAACCATAGAACTAGTTGGAAAACTTCTTTGATAAGAAAACTTATTTCTCCAGAGGTTCAACAGCTAAGTACTCAAAACAAAATCAGTATTTTTCAGAAAATTGGATATCCCAGCAGTACAGAATAAAACACTAAATAATTTCTTTTTGTTCTATAACCCAGACTGACTTTTCATTTAGGCTGGAATTAAGCTGCCAAGAACTCCTCAGTAATTCAGTATGTTAGTATGTCATTCAGTAGACCTTTACTGAACTAATGTGAGAGTTTGCACACTGAAAGGAATTACAATGATCAAAGTAGGGACCCCTGCTTCAGAAAAAAATGCAGGCTTCTAGCCCCCATACATTGAAAGTGTTTTGCCACCTAAATTATGTCTATGTATATGTAACATTAAGTACATTTCTTCTAATAATACTCTTAATCAGAGCACTTCCGTTCTTGTTCCTTGTTTAACTATTCCTAGTCCAGACCTGGAGAAGAGAAGACTGAGACTTAATAGTTTGCCCATGAAGTGAACCTTCTGAGTATCTTTTTTATACAGCACATGGTAAAAATATTTTTTGTTCAACCTTCTTGTGTTACTGTAGCCCAATAATAATTACTCATACCTAAAATTACAATTCAGAAATATGAAATAAATGTCCTTCTCTATTAGATTCACTAGTAACAGAGGAAAGTGAAATTGTACTATTGACAGCAAAAATTTAGAACAGCTAAAAGGCAGGCTGGTGTTGGTGTTTTTCTCAGATAGCAGAAGATTGTTAATCTTCCTTACAAAGATTAATGTTACCGCATCATGTTTATTCTGTTAAAGTCTGCTTTCATTTATGATCCAGATGTTTAATCTTATTGTTATCAAGAAACATCAGATCTTCCAATTATGGTTTTTCTGTCATTGTTCAGCCTTTTAAATGTTCTGTTAACCTTTCAATAAACTATCTTGATCACTTCCTATTTCATATCATATTAATCTCCCAAAAAATTCACAACAGAGAACTATTGCTGCAATGTTATTCTTAATATTTTAACAATTATGGATATTTATATCCTCTAACAGAAATTCTCTATACAATCCATTAAAAGTCTTACTGAAAGGTAAGCCAATATAAAAGCATTATATTGCTTTTAGCAATACATTATATTAAACCATACAAAGGAAATGGCAACTACACAGGTGTAGCAGTAGTAATAGTATCTTCAAAATACCTTAACTATAGATCATCAAAGTAATTCCTCAATTTGGCAAAATAAAAATGTCTTTATTATGATGCAGAATATACCACAACAATCTTCCCTCTATAGGGAAAGTATTGCATAGGCAGGACCTTACTACCAGAAAAGGTCTTTTTCTGAAAGCTATTCATTATTTCTCATTTAGCAGGAGTATCTAGAGAAGCACTTCAAGTACAAATCCTATCATCCAATAGTAAATGTGGCAGGTAATGCCTCTTTCAGACAGCCTGCCTTGAGCACTATTCTCTCCAAATTGCATCTAGAACAGATTCACACCAGAAAACAGCAAAACACTGACATGATATGCTCATATCAACTATTCTGTCAGTAGCCTAACCACCCTATTCTGATCTATCTGAAGTTTCTGAACCAATTTCAAAAGAATCCCCTGATCCCTGCAATAGTCCAAAGAAGAAGATACCAGATGTAAGTAACTGCTGCAAAACACAAATCTTCTGAACTTCGTTGAAAACAGGTGTATTCCAAGCTATTCAACAAACCCTTTTAGGAAAAGAACAACCTGTTGTGAAATGAAACAATCACCACAAAACTGGAGAGGTAAATATAGACATATCTGGATTCAATCTCACTTTATTAATCCACATGTCTTTCACGACCGAAAAAAGGCACTGCTTGAGGTAACTGACCGCCTTGCTGTGTTAAATAAGGAGGGTTAAAAGAAAGCTAAAGGCGGATGTCTTGTGAATTTTGGTGATACCTCATCCCAAATCCATTGATAAACTTTCCAGTGGCTTCCTCTAGATTTTTTTTTTTTAATCAGAGGTATTTCATATTTGGAATCCCATCTCATGATTACCACAGAGCAAAATAATAAGATAACCTTTATTGTCACTTTTTCACTCTGGCACACATTAAAAATGAAATTCTGTTGCCTTCTCTCAAAAGAGTACATCCACATAACACACATATAGATATGCTACAAAAACATACATATCTACACCCTAACATATAAATACATATAGATATTAATCACTGTCCATCTTGAATACATAGTGAAAAGAGGAAGCCTGAGAGTTCACAAGGTTGATATTGCAGGGAACAAAACTGTGGCTGAATCTGGATGTTCTGCTTTGGATACCACAAAGCCTCCCAGAAAGTAACAAGGAAAACAAGTCGTGAAGAGGATGTGTCGCATCCCAGACAATCCTGTGGACTCTGCTCAAGCAAGGCTTATACGCTATGTCTTGGATAGAAGAGAACCAACTGCCAATATTTTCTGCCATTCTCACCACTCTCTGCACTGCCTTCCTGTCTGGAGCAGTAATGCTTCCAAACTAGTCGGTAACGCAATAATAACCTTTCTAAATCACTTTCTAAAATAGACAACCAAGTAGGGGAAGAATTCAGTGTGGTATATAATGTCTCCACATTGCAACGAAAACAGCCTATGTAGGACAGACCATTATAAGTGGAAGATGCTGAAAGCTCCGGAGAGATCTAAAATTAATAATCTTATGGCATCCTAAGAGACTAGCAAAAGAATTGACGCAGAAGGTTTGTGGATCTCAGCCCATCCTATCAGATGCATGGAATATAGTTACAAGTGTATGCTGTTCTTAGCCTTGGTGGTGGAGAAGAGGTCTAAGTGACTCAACATGGTTGCATCTTCTCTCAGAGCAAATAATCACACTAGAAAAACAGACAATTTCACTTTCAAAATAAGACTTGCAACTGGGCTGAATGGTTCAAAACAATCAGTTGTATCCAAATATTTCTGGACTTGTGAGCAACAAAAGCAGCAACAGTTGTTTTGTCTTTAGATTTAGATTAGGTTTCTCTGCATTAAATATAGCAAACTAAAAATGTCAAGAGTCAAAGATGAAAATGTTTGGTCAAGGCTGACCAAGTATCTTTTCAACATACTTTGATTTCAGCAACTGAAACTCATCCAACATAATTGAATCAGACAATGCTCGGCACATCTACACTACAATGTATTGAACTAATTCTGAAAGCTAAGTTATGATGGATATGATCAAAGAGTCTTGCATACTGGTCACAGTGACATTCCAAAAATGACAACTATCTGTCTTTCTGGGTCAGGGAGAATTTGATCAGTCAAGGACTTCATCTATACTAGACCTTAGCAACACAGAAAGATTACTCTGGCATGGATACCAAGAGGTTCTATATTTCTCTTATCAATTTCTTTTAAAAATAAAATTTAGTGCCAAGCATACCTTTATCGTTTCAAACCAGCGGGGTTGCTTTACTTGGTAATATATAACAGATTTATATTCTGAAAGAGCTTCATCTCCGGCCCCAGGAAAAATCACATTCTTAAAACAAGGAAACAAAGCAGAAATCAATGTTGCAGTTGCAGGTATAAGCAAATGCTAGTACTATATTTAAGAAACAATCAGAATAAAAACGAACTTTTCAATTCAAATATAATAGCATAAAAAATAATTTTATTGTAATACAGGCAAGTGAAATCTTCAAAACATGTAACAACAATATGAATATTTGAGAGGTCCTTGGTGTTCTCTGAGCTTGCTTGTTTTCTTACAGACATTTCATTACCCTAACTAGGTAACATAAATCAGTGCTGGTAAGGAGTGCTGTTTGCTGTCAGTTTATATTCTGGTGTCTTGCCAGTCTGTGTGGGTGGGGACAGTCTTAGGGATTGTTTTGTTGGGCTGTTTACTAATGGCTCTTTGGCAGTTTCTTGATTAGGGGTATTGCTTATTTGATTGTTGGTCTGAAGTTAACCCTGGAGTTAATCTATGCTAATCTGGGTGGTAACTGCTGGTGCAGAGGTGTTAGAATCTTTTTGTTCTGTTTTGTGCTGGTTGATTGTTACTGCTACCCTTCAAAAAGACCTTGACTATGTATCAGAATGGTCAAACAAATGGCAAATTCAAATCTCAACAAATAAATGCTCTGTCCTACATGTTGTCAAAAAAAATCAGAAAATAAAATACAGACTGAATAGTCAAGACCTTGTTGATGATCCAAGCTCTGTAAAGCAGTGGTCCCCAACCTTTTTTTGTGCCAGGGACCAGTTTCATCAGTCTGGAACCCACATTACGTATCTGATATTAACACAGTTGAGAAAATCCAGAAATATTTCACAAGAAGAGTTCTCCACTCCTCTACTCGTTGTAGAATACCTTATGCCACCAGACTCAAAATTCTAGACCTAGAAAACCTAGAACTATGCCACCTCCGGTCCGAACTAAATATAGTATATAAAATCATACATTGCAATGTCCTGCCTGCAAATGAATACTTCAGCTTCAATCATAACAACACAAGAGCACACAATAGATACAAACTCAAGGTTAATCACACCAAACTTGACTGCAGAAAATACGACTTCAGCAACAGAGTGGTCAATTTCTGGAATACTCTACCTGACTCTGTGGTTTCTTCCCCAAACCCCCAAAACTTTAACCTTAGACTGTCTACTATTGACCTCACCCCTTTCCTAAGAGGTCTGTAGGGGGCACGCATAAGTGCACCAACGTGCCTAATGTCCCTGTCCTATTGTTTCTTTTATTTTTATTTTTTATTTTTCTTATATGTATCCATGTATTCATAACTATGTTTTTACTTATACCTATTATTTTTTAAGCAATTGACAAAATAAATAAATAAAATAAATTGTCTCTTTTGCATAGTCTTTAGATGTTGTGAATGTCTACGTGTCTATTGATGACTGATCTGTCCAACTGCCAAGTTTCTAGACAAATTTGACTCTGACAGATCAGCCATATAGACATAATCATCATTAGACTATGCAAAAGAGATATCAACCAGCCCAAAAGAGAACAAAAAGTCTCCAGCACCTCTCCACCAGCAATCACCACCCAGATCAGCATAGATTGAGCATTACCCCAATCAAATATTCTGCTTTATTAATATGAATACAGGTAGTCCTTGATGTACAACCATTTCTTTAGCAACTGTTCAGTTACAACAGCACTGAAAAAAGTGACCTATGATTGGTCCTTGCACTTGGCAGCTGGCGTGTATTTATACCACAGTTGCAATGTCCAGAGGTCTTGTGATCAGCCTTTCAACTTTCCCAGTTGGCTTCTGATGAGCAAAGTCAATGAGGGAAGCCAGACTCACTTAACAATTCACTTAACAATTGCAGTGATTTGCTTAACCTCCACGTCAAGAAAAGGCATGACTCGCTTAACAACCTCTTTACTTAGCAATGGAAATTCTGATGTCAGTTGTGGCTGTAGGTCGGGACTACATGTAACGCTTTCTTACACATTCAAATGCTTTCAGTGGAGCTGATACTCAGATTTTTTTGACCCAGCCAAATGCCATAAATACAGTGACAATTATTTGATTGTGGGAATATACAGAAAAATACACCAAGAACTCAAGAAGAGTAATCATCTTTAACTTAATATGTAATTAGTTAATAAGGAAAAGAATGAAGGAAGATTGTTTTCTAATACCGGAGCACTTGGAGAAAATCAAATAGATTTGTGAAGCACCTTTGTAGTCCTCTACAGTTAACTTTAAAGATGACAAAGAATGGAGAATACCACTGCTAATAAACACAATTATAATTACATCTAGTAAGAAACCAAATAATGTAAATGTAATTTCACAGTTTCAGGATTCAAATTCTAAAATTATTATTCTTGAAATAAATGGCAGCATGGGGAAAATGTGGCATTAAATCATCCAGTAAATGTGCAAGACAGAAAGGGGTGGTGGTTTCATGTTTTAAAAATATTTAACCATGATTTAATAAATATGTGAATAATCAATCACATCATTTTGAACCAACTCAAAATCAGACATCAACTTTCCAGAAAGATACCTCTAATTTTTTCCCATCTTCATCATAAACAGATACTGTAACTTCCACATTCTTTGCTGTAGTTTTGTTCCCTTTGTCAAAATCTCCTTGAACTAATGTTACATAAATATCATTACGGACATCACCTAGAAACAAAGAAGAAGAAGAACAATTCACTGATTTAATACCATATAATAACCCAGTATCCTACAAAATCAGAAAGCAAATTTTAAGAATTATGGTGGCTTAAGATTTGTTTTATTATCTGTTTTTTCCTACACTTTCCTCTACGCTATAATAATTTCAATACTACATTTACAGAGAATGCATGTTAGAATAGTAGCAGTTCTTTACCTTTTTCTGAGCCTGTGTTTTAGAGCAGGGGTGTCAAACTCGATTTCATTAAGGACCGCATCAAGGTTATGTTTGATCTCAGGAGGCGAGGTGGATGTGGCCAGGGTGGGCATGACCAGCTCAATGTCACTAGTGTTTGGGGTCACCTATGGCAGCCCAAGCACTCTGCCAGCGAAAACAGGCTCCTGAGCTTTGTTTTTGACTGCAAGACCTCCTGCAACCCTCTGCCAGCGAAAATGGACCTTGGGAGGGCCTCCCAAACCTTGAGTTTGGCACCGTTTTAGAGTGTTGAATGTACAATAATTTTCAAGACTATCATCTAACCCAAAATAACGCTTTAAGAATAACTCATAATTTACAGTTCACATATAACAACAATAGCAATAGCACTTAAGACTTATGTACTGCTTCATAGTGCTTTACAGCCCTGTCTAAACGGTTTACAGTCACCATATTGTCCCCAACAATCTGGATCCTTACTTTACCAGCCTTAGAAGGATGGAAGGCTAAGTCACCCTTGATCCAGTCAGGATTGAACTGCTGGCAGTTGGCAGAATCAATCTGCAATAATGCATTCTAACCACTGTGCCACCACGATTCTTCTAAAGAATTGTCTGCACTGTGAATAAGTGAAGGTCTGCTATGCATGATAAATGAAAATGATTCCTATTGATGCAGCACATTCATAAACAAGTATGCCTTTTACCTCAAAGAAAAGATAGACAGACTTAACTAGGTCTTTTTATGCTAAGCAATCCAAATAAAGTTGAAATAAGTTCAGACTTCATATTTTTGACAACAAGCAACTTTTAATTCCTCCAAATACAACTTCATGACTCAGCCTATGCCTATGTTGTATCAACATCTTTAATTTTATCATTATTTAGTCTTACCAGGCATAATAATCTCTGGAAAGCCCATTTTCCGGGCCACAGCTGTGGTTCTATCAACTAGGTGAGGAAATTCTTTCCGTATCTGATGTATGTCTCCTGGAAGAAGTTTCAGTGTCACCCACAAACCTGTAGAATTTAGTACAAAATATTATTTTGTAAACTGAGGATTTCACATACAGTCTAACACATTGGGTTTTTTTTCAAAAAAATTAATATGATGGGGAAAATGTAAGAATAAAAACAGAATTCAGAGAAAGAAGAAATGGTACTTCTCAACTTATAACCACAATGAAGTCAAAATTTCCATTGCTAAGCAAGGCAGTTGTTACATGACTTGTGTCCCATTTTATGACCTTTCTTTTAAGCAAATCACTGCAGCAGTTAAGTGAATCATGCAGACATTAAGCAAATCTGGCTTCCCCATTGACCTGGCTTGTCAGAAGCTTGTCAGAATGTTAGAAATAGTGATCACGTGACTCTAGGGCTGTCAAACTGTAATGAACACATGTAGGTTACCAAGCTATATTATATTACCAAGGGGTGCTACAACAATCTAAGTGTGAAAAGCAGTCAGAAAGCACTTTTTCAGTGCCGTTCAAATGGTCATTAAATGAATGAATGTGAGTTGAAGTCTATCTGTATTTATTTTCAGTAATCAAATAATACCATTCCATATTTGACTGCTATTTCTTACTAATTAAACCAGAGATATAGTTCTCCTGAATAAAAACACAGTATTCAAACAACATAACTAATACCTACTTTTATTTTTTTTCTCATTTAAATCTGTTTTCTAAACTAGGGCTATCCTACTTTTGATCAAGTCAAATCCATAATTTAATTACATATATTATAAAAAGAAGTGCCACCTCTTGTTTAACAACTCTGTATCTTCCATCATTCATATTAATATATAAAGAAGAAAACAATGCCATCTTTGAAAAATATAATTGTTAAGTAGATAAAAATGAACCAAAATAACTGAACATGGACTATGCAATATAAATAAACCTTATAAGAATAACTTGGGGCCAATGAAATGAGTAAAACTGTAATAATTATTTAAGTATAGCTGTTTAAACATATGTACACAAACATTTGCAATATTTATGTACAATTCAACCAGAAATTCAAAACTAAAAAGCAGCATATCTAAAATAACGATGGTGCTAAAAATATTGTTCCTATTCCAACTCCCCCTTTTTTTGTGGCCCTATAATCTCTTAATTCAGGGTACAGTCAGGGTGACTGGATGGAAATGAGCATTTACTGACCGGATGCCCTTCCTGACACCACGTGGAATTCATAGCAGATATTTTCTGCTACATCTACCACTACCTTTGAGATTGAGAAGGTTGAGATTGAACTCTCAATCTTCTGAGTGGGAAGTGAGTGTCTTTACCACTAGGCCACCACACTGCTCATTTTTTAATCTGTAAGGAGTGGATATATTTTTCTTTTCTACACCATGTATTACAATTTTGTAGCAGCTACACTCCAAAGAGCCTTCTGTGACTAATATTAAAATCATCTAATTTTTAAAAGGGCAGGGGATCATTTTGGCAGAGTTTTGGTTTGCTCTATGAATACAATGATAGTACCCATTTTCAGAATAATGATGAATAAATTACTTTCTTTGTGTTCATCTACTAACCACAATTATTTTGCTTTATTTTGATAACGGATAATAATATGATCTTATAATTTTATGATATGATCTTATAATTTTTTAAAAAAAATCTATATTAGCTTATTGTACAAATTAATAAATTGCGGCAGTGATACAAAGAAAAATTAACACAAGCGTTTTGTTTTCTTAAAAATAATCTTTAAGACAAAAACAAAAACAAAAACAAGCCTTTTAATAAAGTTTTAAATAAATTTTACAAGAAGCAAGCAGCTATTTCTAAAATATCTTGAAAAGGGTTTCTATATCCATGTCCAGTTTCGATTAAGAAGGCAAGAGAACTACATAATAAGCTGAATAACAAAAAGCACGTAACATTTTTGATACAGCCAATTAACCATGATCTCAAATTACAATTTCTTTTACAGTAAAATATGTACATTAATAAAATGGTGAATGGTTATATGTCAATGAAAGATGCAAAAATGATAAAAGCTTAAAGCATGGCTTCTGAATGATGGCCACTCTTCATGAAGCAAAAGAATAGCAAATTAGAAACAAGAAACTTTTTCCATGCTCGAACAGCTCAATAGTTTTAGTACAAAATCGATTACTTTCCTAATCATTGCTAATGCTAACAAAGGAAGGAAAATACCTACCTTGACCCTTATGGTTAACTTCTTTAGCAGCAATCACTTTGTTTATTACAGTCTGAAGAAAATCATTCTCCCCTGCCACCCTGGGTGAAAAACGGGATGATATGTTCAACTGCTTGTGTCGAATGGTGTTATCCAATGCTAGCCTGGAGAATGCACATAACGACCAACACCAAAAGGTAACAAAGATGGAAGGGGCAGAAAACCAGAAGTTGTAGAACAAAGACATAACAGAGAATATCACACAGGTGACAAAGAGTATTTGTTAGTCAGCACAAGACAAAGAAAAAAAAGGAAGACACAGAAAGATAATCAATCAGGAAACTAATAAGGAGAAATGAATTTATGATTACAGAAAAAAAAACATAATCCAGATTTATCATAGAGGTATGTAGAATAGAGATTGAAAGCCTGAAAAAAGTTACATATAAAATAACAACACCGAAATGTAAAACATACCACCCCCATGGACCAGTAAAGCCCAGTTTCAGGGATGAAATGAATTGGCTACAATTCTAATGACAAATACAAAAAGCAGAAAGCTACTACAAATAAAAGTAGCTTAGTGGGGTTGGAAACAATCAAGAAAATCCATGAAACAATTTTGCTACATGATGGAAAGGATGAAAATACTGAAATAACAAATGAAATGTGGTATTTAGAAAAATGCCATCCAGCACCCCACAGCAATTTGGCCCCATGTTTAATGACAGCTGTTATATTTTTTCACTGGAACCCAAAATCCAACACATGGAAAGAAAAATGCAATACAAAATAAATAAGTAACAACAAAATCTTCATAAATTGTATATAACTTATTCTTGATAAAAAGCTTTTTCTAAAGAGTAATTTAATTAAGCATAATATAAAAAAGAAAGCTACAAAATATGAATGTAAAATATTTTATTTCAAAAAATTTCCAAATCCATGAAGTACCTCATTTCATTTTTAACCTGTATGCTTTTAGAAATATATAAACAGACAATTCATAATGTAACACAAAATAATACTATCAGGATCCCTTGAGAATACATCTCCAAGAAAATATTAATTAAGCAAGTGGAGTTTTGTTTAATTTATCTCAACCCAATTTTTCTCTCTCACTGAAATTTTCGTTTTATACCAGGAGTGGCAAATTTAAGACTTGTGGACTTCAATTCCCAAAGCTGGCTAGGGAATTCTGGGAGCTAAAGTCCATAAGTCTTAAATTTGCCATGATTTATACTGATTTATGCTATTTAATTTTCTTCTTTTTATTTAAACAGGATATGCTATTATAGATGCACCCAACTAATGTTCATTTGTGTTTATTATATACCTTTTTATATAAATTTATATTTGCATAAAAACCAAAAAATGCAAACACATTCAACATTAAGTTTATTGGAACAAATGATACTCTTCTACTCAATCACCATCATTAGCCACTAAATATAGAGCATAGACTGTATTCTGGTTTTAGAAATTTGATAAATAGATTTGATAAATAAATTTCATTATACCCTGAGGATAATTGTTCTCTCACTTCTACTACAAGATCTAAACAATTCACATTCATGTATCATGTTTTTTTCTTTAAATTTAAAATACTGTATTTTAAATCTTATACTCAAGCTTTCATCTTAGTTCATACACTGCTCAGAACAATAAAGGGAATACTTAAACAACACAATGTAACTCCAAGTCAATTACACTTCTGTGAAATCAAGCTGTCCACTTAGGTAGCAACACTGATTGACAATCAATTTCACATGCTGTTGTGCAAATGGAATAGACAACAGGTAGAAAGCATAGGCAGTCAGCAAGACATACCCAATGCAAAGTGGTAGCATGAGACGGAGTCTACAACCCACACAAGTGGCTCAGGTAGTGCAGCTCATCCAGGATGGCACATCAATGTGAGCTGTGGCAAGAAGGTTTGCTGTGTCTGTCAGCGTAGTGTCCAGAGCATGGAGGAGCTACCAGGAGATAGGAGATGTGGAGGAGGCCGTAGGAGGGCAACAACCCAGCATCAGGACTGCTACCTCCGCCTTTGTGCAAGGAGGGACAGGAGGAGCACTGCCAGAGCCCTGCAAAATGACCTCCAGCGGGCCACAAATGTGCATGTGGCTGCTCAAACAGTCAGAAACAGACTCCATGAGGGTGGTATGAGGGCCAGACGTCCACAGGTAGGGGTTGTGCTTACAGCCCAACAACATGCAGGACATTTGGCATTTGCCAGAGAACACCAAGATTGGCAAATTCGCCACTGGCTCCCTGTGCTCTTCACAGATGAAAGCAGGTTCACACTGAGCACATGTGACAGACGTGACAAGGTCTGGAGACGCCGTGGAGTACGTTCTGCTGCCTGCAACATCCTCCAGCATGACCAGTTTGGCAGTGGGTCAGTAATGGAGTGGGGTGGCATTTCTTTAGGGGGCCGCACAGCCTTCCATGTGCTCGCCAGAGGTAGCCTGACTGCCATTAGGTACCAAGATGAGATCCTCAGACCCCTTATGAGACCATATGCTGGTGCGGTTGGCCCTGGGTTCCTCCTAATGCAAGACAATGCTAGACCTCATGTGGCTGGAGTATGTCAGCAGTTCCTACAAGACGAAGGCATTGATGCTATGGACTGGCCTGCCCGTTCCCCAGACCTGAATCCAATTGAGCACATCTGGGACATCATGTCTCGCTCCATCCACCAACGCCACGTTGCACCACAGACTGTCCAAGAGTTGGGGGATGCTTTAGTCCAGGTGTGGGAGGAGATCCCTCAGGAGACCATCCGCCACCTCATCAGGAGCATGCCCAGGCATTGTAGGGAGGTCATACAGGCACATGGAGGCCACATACACTACTGAGCCTCATTTTGACTTGTTTTAAGGACATTACATCAAAGTTGGATCAACCTGTAGTGTTTTTTTCCACTTTAATTTTGAGTGTAACGCCAAATCCAGACCTCCATGGGTTGCTAAATTTGATTTCCATTGATAATTATTGTGTGATTTTGTTGTCAGCACATTCAACTATGTAATGAACAAAGTATTTAATAAAAATATTTCATTCATTCAGATCTAGGATGTCTTATTTTTGTGTTCCCTTTATTTTTTTTGAGCAGTGTATATTTTATACACACAGATCTCATTTTATTGAAACAAAATAAAACAGTTAATTCTAAAATGTACATGTTTGAAACTATTAATATTCCAGTACCCACATCTCTGAATCTTATCCAAGAATGGAACTAACAAGTCAAGATTTTGAACTGCAAAGTTCAATAGAAATTGTATTCACAATTTAGAGGACTTTGTCTGCAGGCAGGTTGTGCCTATAGGAATACTGAAATTATCTTTGCTTTACATAAAACGTTCAGAGCTAGCTGTTTAATTATTTGGGAAAAGATTGTTTAATCACTTAGGTTAGTTCCAAAGTAAACCATTTTTTCTTCCAAAACTGTCGTGTCCATTTAGCTTTTTATTCTTCCCATTTTCAAAACCTTGTGGGTTTATTTTTAACAAAGAATCATAACCCATCTCTTCCTAATATCAGTCCTGATTACTTTTCTGTATTAATTTGCACTTACGGTTGAAATGGAATGAAGTGCTGCTTGTCTTCATCATCTACTTTCCCATTAATTATGTCAGTTATATCCATCACTGAATTCAAAGAGAAACAAGCATCATTAAGGATTAAGTTATAATGGAAAATAATGGCAAACAGTGATGATAACAGACTGCTTGGAATTATTTTCTATCAAGAAGTGTTACTCTATTTAAAGACAAACTTGCTTCATTCGTATCACTAAAGCAAGTGGAATCTTCTGGAGGTAATATTGGGTATTTATTGGCATTAACCAATGAACACATCAACATCTACATCCATATCTGTAACTACCTAAATTGATATAAAATTATTTTTAAAACTTAAAGCATTAAAGTTGATGGTAATCAACCAAAGCCAGGAAAAGAAAACCATGCTTGTGTTTCATAAGATAGGCAGGCGACTTGTCCAAGGGCTCTTGAAATGTTCTTACCTCTTTTCTATTATTCTTTAAACCAGTGGTTCTCAACCTGGGGGTCGAACGACCCTTTCACAGGGGTCGCCTAAGACCATTGGAAAACACATACTTTCGATGGTCTTAGGAAGCGAGCCATAATTTTATGGTTGGGGGGTCACCACAACATGAGGAACTGTATTAAAGGGTCGCAGCATTAGGAAGATTGGGAACCACGGCTTTAAACAAAAGGTCAATTCGTTGAGCCAGAATAAACCCCATTACCATTACCATGACACTCTACTTTGGAAACAGAGGATTTGGCCACAGTCTTTTGTCCAATGGCAAAGGCCACAGTTTTGTTCCCTTGAAGTCTACCTCAAAGTTTTCTTTCTGGGAGAAAGGGTAGAAGCTACTTCACTGTAGGTTTTTTTTCTGAGCCAAATGAATCGAGCTAACTGGTCTCCGCATTGTCATTTACTACAGGTCCCTGTTGGATAGCAAGTCAATTCACACTGTGCTGGTCACTCTTGCACCATTTAGGATCCCTTTGTACCCTCTGTGCAGTACCTCTTATGTATACCCTTGCACTTTCCTGGCCCATGTAGCACCACTTGCACACTCCCTCACATCTTCTCTTCAATCCATGCAGCAATTCTCAGACACATCCTCCCTCCTTCCACGGTCTTGCAACCCTTTACTACCTGCAGGTCTAGAACTTGCAACTTCTTCCCAACTTCTCCACTGACTTTTGTTGTGGTGAGCTAAGAGGAAGTTTCCTTACCTAACGACTGTGGGATTCAGTTAATCATGGCCACTGGAACTATAGGGACTGCCATCGCTAAGCGATGCCGTGATGCTTTACAACCACGTCACTTAGTGATGGAAATTTCAGTCCCAACTGCTATTATAAGTTGATAGCAAAAAATATAATGTTACAAAAAGATTGAACATTAATTTCAAAACTATAGTATGTCACATCGCTTCAATTCCCAGCAGCTGCAATTATTGACAAACATTCCAACAATGTACTATATATAAGAATGGATTACCTGCTACACCAAAAGGGCGCCGTAGCCCAGAAGTTAGTTTCCTTGTGTTGTTTTCTCTTTGTTCCATTCTGCCAACTCGTACAATCTGACACACAAAACTAATCTTCTCTCTCTTCCGATCTTTACTGCTGCCAAGGTCCTACAAATGTGAATTTTTTTCCTTACAAAATTCTCTCACACAGCTATTTTAGTTCATACTGAAGTTTTACTATTTAGCCTGTCATTTCTTTATTTTTATAATCCTTTATACACAGCTAAATGTTCATACAGATAGTTAAGGGATATATTTCCTTGGACCTCTTAAAAGCTGTTATGTAGAATCTTGAATAATTTTGCTAGATTAAAAGGCTATTTTCTCTCCAACTGTGAAAAGGATTCAAATTTGTTTATTTTGGAGAGAGGATGGAGAAACGTTATTTTAATAACACCATAGGGAAATCCATGTAGATTTAAAATGCATTAACAAAGAGTAAACAAAACTTATGAGGCACATCTGCTTAAGACAGTCTTCTCCAAATACATTCCCAATCCTGAAAAACCACACAGGTCCAAAGATTGTACATATGCAAAGAAATTGGAAAGAACACTTGCAGGAATAGAAACTTTCTTTTACCATCAAACCATTTGTCTACCTCTTTGTCATTTATGTCATGATTTACCAAAGCATCTAGTTTTATTAAGGACAGATACATTTGGACCCAAAATTTCTACCACTTACAGTGTTTGAAATGTTCTAGTGTTGGCTTTCTTCTAATGTATGCTAGAGTGCCAGAATGGAAGGCTCAGCTCCATAATATTTAAAGGACTCTCTCATTTCTAGAGCTAACAAAAAAAGTTAACCTAAGGCTCTTTGAATACAAAATACATATCCTGATACAACATGGAAAATATTGAAGCAACTGGATAATGTAAATATCACAAATAGAAAAAGAATATTTACCGTAAAGACCGCTCGAAGATTATGTAATTTATCTATGTCTTTTGGTAGACCAGAACTTGACCATCTCACCAGATAATTCTCACTATGTAAATAAAAATAAAATTTGACTGTCTTATTCATTATGAAAACAAAAACAGTTTTATATTAAAATATGTTAACATATTTAAACAAACACACTGAAGGTTATTCAGAGTTTGATGCAAACCAGATTTATTTATTGCACAATTTATAGGTTGCCCAATGACTCTAGGTAGTTTACAATTAATAAAGTAAAAATATATAAAATAAATTTTAAATATAGATATATAGATATATACACACATGTAGATAGATAGATAGATAGATAGATAGATAGACAGACAGACAGACAGACAGACAGACAGACAGACAGACAGACAGACACAAATAGATCTAAATAAAAAATGGTAATAAGGACAAAGTAAGTTTTTTCTTCTAATTGTTACCAAATAAAAATGCTATCAAGTGCAAGGAAGAGCTCACTTTTTTCATCATAATGCATCAACAAAGAGAGATGAGCAACATGCTATGTCTAAAACAAAATAAATTCAAAACGGTCTTCTCAAATTCATTTTCTAGTGATATGTCAGCTTACTATGTGAATTTTTTAAAATGCAGATTCCTATTTTAATAATTCTTTATATTTGTAATGTATCATTTGTTTCATAGCTTTCATCCTGTCTGATCTCAAAGCAGACCTGTGATGTTGACTATTATCATTCTTATTCTGTTCTAGAATGAAAAAATATCCATCTCTTTCAGAAAAAGAATCCATAGAAGACTTTTTGATGGATTTTATTTTTTTGTGTGAAACTATATGGAAATGCAAAAACAAAGGATACTGAATATCCATTATAAAAATTCTGAACCTTTTTAAAACTTATTTTTAATGTCTCATATCATATTAAACAAACTGGGAAATCCACAAGAAGTTATCTGTCTTTTTCTTCTTGTTGTTGTAAAAAGTAATAGCATAACAGGACCAGAAGGTCCCAATAATACCACAAACTATATAAATGGTAATTAACACTATAACCTTTCATAGAGACATGGTGTTTAGGAAATTTCCACAAACAATTTGTGGCCAATGACTAACAACAGTGTTTCTCAGATAGCTTCTTTGTTCTTCCCATGTTAATACATATTACATAAAATCTGTTTTATGCCTTTGATATTTTGAAGTTCTAAAGCAAGCATGGGAGCAGTTAAAGCACTGACCTTATAAACTTGGATTCCAAAGGATCATACAACGACATAAGGACTTCAGCATCTTCTCCAATTTTGCAAACAACATTTTTCAGATTTACAAATAATGCAAATGAAGGTGTTGCAGCAAATTTTGCTTCTCTACTAATGTCAAGATTCTGCTTCTGAGACTACAACCCAAGAAAGAAAAGGAAAAAAACTATACAATACTCTGCAATTACTATCATTATATAGTAATACAACCAATTACAGTACATAAATCTACTTTTGTAAATGTATATGGATTGGGGTATAATTGTATAATTAACTAATCGCTAGTCACCTTCATTCCATTTATGTCTGCTCTGTTAAATGTAGAACAGTTCTAAGAGAAGTGGAAATGTAAAAAGTAAAATAAACTGAGTAGATTTTGCAGGACTACCTTCAATGTAAGTGAAAGCACAATTCACTGTTTCTATGTGCCTGAATAAACAGACTAATTACATATTTGCAAATCTACACAAATCCTGGTGAAGCATAGAATTTCTCATTTATGAATGCAAATTTTAGGTTCTGCCTATAATATTCCCCAAAAAGTCTAGAAAAAGTGAATTATAATGTATTTTTTAAAATGTGAAGAACATTTTTGACTGAGCATTATGCCCAAACTTTTTTGTTAAGATATACAAAAGATTCAGTGCGTGGGCTAGCTTTTACAAAGCAAAATTGGTTTCAGATGATCTAAGGCAATGGTCCCCAACCTTTCTGGCACCAGGGATCAGTTCTGTGGAAGACAATTTTTCCACGGACTTGGGGTGGGAGGGATGCTTTCACATGCAACCTAGATCCCATGCATGATAGATAAAGCTTTGCTCACTCTCCCACTGCTTGTATGGCTTGGTTCCCAATAGGCCATGGCCCAGTACTGGTCCACTGCCCAGAGGTTGGGGACTCGTGATCTAAGACATAACCAAATTGTGCCTATTTCAGGTCTCTAGATTCCATGAGCGGAACAAAATGTGGCAGTTTTGCTTTGGGCAGAAATGGTTGGTGAGAACAAGAAGAGAAAATGCCAAGACCATAAGTGGCTGAGAAAAAGCAGGACATGGAGAAGAGGGGAGGGGGGAACATAAGATATAACATGCTAGAATATAGACAGACTGAGGTACCAGGAAGATCAGAAGATGTTTTAGGCAGTTAGGGAGAATGCATTTGTGTGTGTGTGTGTGTGTGTGTGTGTATGAGTGAATTTGAGAGTGACCAAGAAGAGGCTCCTTTGCAAAATTATTACTGCAAATTCCCATTGTTCCTAAACAGAACAGAGAGTAGTGGCCCAAGCAGAACATGTTGACTTTCCAGGAAAGCCGACAGGGAAGATTGTAAATGGTGATCTCGTGATTGTTGGGCACTTGGCAACTAGTCATGTGCAAATGGGTTGCCAAGTGTCCAGATTACAATCACACGACAGTGTATGTATGAGACATTTTGCACCCTTTCCAAGGCCATTGTAACATTGAACAATTGTTAAGCAAACAGTCATGAATTGAGGACTACCTGTAATTTCCAGTTCTGCCAAAAAATGGCTGACTCGGTTTTGTGAAACCTCCAGAACACAATTGCTTGACTTGGTTTCAAAAGAAAAATGTTTCTTTTAGTTTATATATATGTATATGAAAAGACATGTGCATGCACACACCTATGCATATTCATAGTTTACAGTCACTTATACTATCATAATATCAGTTGGGAGAAATAATTTTGTATCTCACTTTTTCTTCCAGCAGTCTTTCTTCTACTTGTTTGGAAGTTGTTTCATGAGCTCTGAATAGGCTAATTGTGCTGGTTTGATCTGGATCTAATATGTTACCATCGTCATCCCTTACCACTAGATCCAAATCGAGAATTCTGTATGAAATGGAAAACACCCAAAACAATACCATGGTTAACATAAAATTTGCTCAAAAACTGCCATCAAGTCCCTCTGCCTGCAATCCAAATAGTTTTAAAATGTAATATTAAATTTGGAGTAGGAGGAAGAGTGATCAAAGGTCCTTTTTAGTACTCTTCCATCAGACAAAATAAAACAATACTTTTTGAAACTCAGACTGAGCAAATTTATTATCTGTCTTTTAGTATAATATACATAAACTACTGAAAACAATACAGGCAGTCCTTGACATATGACCACAAATGGCCCAAAATTTTTGTTGCTAAGTAAGACATTTGTTAAGTGAATTTTGCCCCATTTTACAACTTTTGCCACAGTTGTTAAGCGAATCACTGCAATTGTTAAGTTAGTGACATGACTGTTAAGTGAATCTGGTTCCTCATTGATTTTGCTTGTCAGAAGGGGATCACATGACCCCAAAACACTGCAACCATCATAAATATGAATCAGTTGTCAAGTGTCTAAATCTTGTTCACTTGACCATGGGGATGTGGCAGCGGTCATAAGTATGAAGAACAGTCTTGGTCACTTTTTTCAGTGCTGTTATAACTTTGAACAGTTATTAAATGAACTGTAGTAAGCCAAAGACTACCTGTATTTTTAAAAATTGCTTTTACAATATTTCTGAAAAAGAACAGGAGAGGGAAAGACTAGTCTGTATTTTCACATAGCATTTACTAAAGACATTATAAATTTTTATGTCTAGAAATAGCCAAACTGAAATTGTCATGTTAGATTCATTACGGGAAAGCATTAATGCATATTTGCACTAAACAAGAATGGCAGTATTTTATGGTACGTAATATGCACAGAAATTCAAACTCAGATGTCTCAATTCTAAAATACATAGTAAAATACATAGTAATCATTTAATTATTCCATCAAAACAATAATGAAGAAAAGATACATGTAATGTTTCAACGTTTAGCACCTGGAAGTTGAATAGCTAGTTCCTCATCCAGATGGCTAAATAATATAGCCAACAAATAATACTGACAACTTCTGGTGAATTGTATGAAAAAGAAAAGACTGAATCTTTGACTGTAAATATTCTACAATATACTGGTGTTAGTAGAATTTTTTATAATCATTTCTGGGATGGAAAACAGAAAGACAACAATTTCCACTGATCTCCAAAAACCAAATAAATAAATAAACAAACACAAACAAAGCAGTTTCTGGTACTCTCCACACTTTTCATGTGCTCATTATAAAGCAAAATGTTTAAAATACTTAGATTCTACTTCAATTTCTTTGTCTTAAGGTAAGTCCTTCTACATTATTTTTTCCCCTCACAATAAAAACTTTTCCAATCCTCACAGAAAATACAGTCAAAGACCTCTAAAAGCATGTAAAAATGTAGTTCATGCAAGATATTGAGTAGGCCTGCTGAATCTTAATGTTGCCTAAGATAAATTAGTTTAGTTTACTTTATTTTCACTGCACCTCGTACAACGAAATCAAACACCATCTTCAGTGCACATCATGACCATGACCATGAAAATAAACACAAACAGACATCCTTCACCCTCCACACATTGAGCCGAAAACCCCCGACACCACACCAATACTGCACTATACAGCAGAATTCAAAAGAGCTACTGCCTTGGGATAGAAGCTGTTTCTTTAGCCTATTTGTCCTTGTTTTTATTATTCTGTACCATCTGCCAGATGGTAATAGTTCAAAAGGATTCCCAGGATGAGATGGATTTTTGAGAGTGTTTTGAACATTCAAAAGGCAGCGGAAGCTATAAAGCTCTTCCAAAGAGGGGAGACGGCAACCAATGATCTTCTGGGCAATGACGTTAACCCTCTGGAGTGCTTTCCTATCTCCACTGTGCAATTGGCAAACCATATAGAGATGCAGTAAGTTAAAATACTCTCTATGGTGCAGCGGCAGAAGGTCACCAGCAGTTTTCTATTTAGTTGTTGTTTTCTGAGAAGTCTCAAGTAGTATAATCTCTGCTGGGCCCTTTTGACCAGTGCTGCAATGTGAGCACCCCAGATCAGGTCCTCTTTCAAATTCAAACGCTCATCTCAAATGTATCTTAAAATCTCATTTATTTGAGTGCAACTATGGAAAATCTAGCGGTAAAGAAAGGAAAGAGGCTTCTTTTGAAGGAAACATGCTCAATGATCATTATCACATTCTGAAAACCACTGCTATTTCCAAAGTTTCCAAATTTGGCTATGTGAAACAATTTACTTTTCTCCCAAGCAGCCAGAAGAATAGCATATATTATACTGTTTTTTGTGTGTTTGTGTGTCTAGAGACATCCATGCATACTGTACATACGTAGACATGTTGAGAAAATCTGTCGTCTGATTGTGACATATTGTTTAGCCTACCCATATGTCCATTTATACCTGGAAATTATTTATAGATGTTGGAACAACTGACTGCCAAGCAGGTGATTAAGTTTATTGTAGAATTTGTATTATGATCTTTTAACTTGACATGGGTTGTCCTGAAAATGATTAAAATCTTTTTTTGCAAATTGGTCAGTTAAAGTTAATAGATTTTATTACTTTTCAAGCATTGATGAAATCTATTTAGAGCTATCTTATCTAAATGCCAATGATAGTTTATTATTAAACCTAGGGATCTGAACTTATTTAGTTATGTGCATATTATCTTAGCACATATGACTTAGATCAAAACTCCTTGCATAGCTATACTCTTGAATTGACCGCAATTTTGGATACACAAGTAATAAATAAAATGTATACATTATTTTCGCCAAGTTCTGCATGGAACAAAAATACATTTGGAAAATTGTATCTTAAAACACTTTCTCTAAGCAATCAAGAAAGAGGCTACTTTGATTTTATAAATAATATTTATATTACCGTATAAATGTTTTAATGGACATATATAGTACATAAACAGAAACATGGAAGATCATCAAAGCAAAAAACAAAAATAAAAACAAGGAAATATATGCATGTTTCAAGGTAGTCATCACCAACCTGTTTCCATAATCAATCTTTGCTGTGACTTTCTTCTTTAGCTCTTTGAGCTCATCTTGGGGAAGTGTTCCAGACAATATTTGTGATCGCCATTCAATAAGATCATATATCATATGTCTTACATTACGGAACATTTCTCTGTGGTCTTGCTATGTGATAAGAATACATGTTAGTTCTCTCATCTCCTTTCTTCATGTAGAAATATACAAATGTAAACAATATAAAACAGAAGTAAAAGATGAGTACGGAAGCAGGTTTCTATAACTTCAGTGTGAAATTTATTATTTAACCTTGTAGGTCATTACTTCTTATCCCAAACCATTTATATTCCCTCAGATGGGGAAATATTACATGTGATCAACCACAAATAACTCATCTGTAATCCAAGAATCAGTAGTCAAGTAAAAATTAAAACTATTCATTTGCTAGAAACCTATAAATGAACATTTTGAATTAAGTCTTCAGGATAGATTTAGTTCAAGTATTGCATTCTATCATGAGAAGGAATTTTAAATGAGTTACTTAAGAAGCTGTGACTTTTTTATTCTACATTCCTCATTTATTTTTATAAACTTTTAACTTGTTTTTCTTCTGCAAGGGATGACATCTTAGCAAGATATTTAACATACAGGCTTGCAACAGTCTTCATGAAATTAGAAATGACAAAATTATTATCTTAGTCTGATCAAAAAATCCTCAGCTGGACCAGCTAATTTACATACACACGAAGTTGCAGAATTAACTGCAATAAAATGAAAATCAGCAGTATGGATTTAAATAGCATAAAAATATAGTTATCTGACAGTGGTGGATTAATTGGTCCAAAGGGATCAATTCTTACCAAGGACATCCATCCCTCACAATAGAACCAGACAGAATAAGCGTTCACTGAGAGTTGGAATTCTGTTACAATTAGCTGGGCTGTCTGATGTAAGACCTAATATTCGTTGACTGTCAGTCTAAGCAAATCTAGGTTATATAATTAATTATTAATAGTGAAATGCCTTCCAAGTCATATATAGATGATACACATCACAGCATAAAACTAAGCAGCTATTTTATGCCTTGGCTATATCGGATACCTTTGTCCTCTTGGTATTTTAGACATTAACACAAGTTACAGAATTAAATTCACACATTAACCTCAGGTCTTTTTAATCTACTATAATTCCCTCTCTATTTCTCTATATTCTGTATTGATCAGAATGTCCTGAAAATATTGTGTCCTGTTCTAGACACTACACTTTAGGAAGGACATTGAGATATATAGGTATGTCCAGAAGGCACCAACCAAAGTAATAAAGTTTGGCAGGGAAAAAAAAAGAGAAATGACTGAAAGTTTTGAATATGCTTAGCACGGGAAAAAAAGACTATGGGGATTCATAATACCTATATTCAAGTATTTGTAAATCTGTCACATAAAAGGCAAGGGTAAATTGTTCAGAGTTGTTCCAGAAGATGAAACAAAGAATTTAAATTCCATGAAAGTAGATTTCAACTGGACATCAAGAAAAAAATTGTTAAGGGTAAGAACTGTTTAATAATGAACCAGGATGACCCAGAAGATGGTGACTTCTCCTACTCTGTCCAGTAGTTCAATTCTTCAAGTAAATTAAACTTCCTTATCTAGAGACAATCCACAGATAATTTTCATCTAGTACAACTGTGGGACAGTAGTCAGTTTTGAATAGTTGTGATTTACAGGCCTGATTGCAGTACAGATTGTCTTTTTAATGGGGAATAAAAGAGTTTCTACTTGGGAAAGTTAATATGCAAAGCATATTCCTTTTCTTCAGCAATTATTTCAAATCACTGGCATGTACTTAATTGGTTTCTTTAGCTTGGCTGGTTTATAGATTAAGCTCCTTGGTTATCCTACAAAGAGGCATTCTAAATAAACCTACAATACTTACAATATAAAGTTGTCGCCATATTGTGGACCATTCCCGTAGTGTACTGGTAACCTCCTGAATAAGTGGTAGTTCACTTGGTATAACAGTTTCATGTTGTCTAAGAATATGGGAATACCAAGAGTGGAAGGAGGGCAAACAGAAAACAGAAAACAATGTATTAATTATCAATATATTAAATGTATTTAAAATACATCATTTATAGTATTCTGGATTATTTTTACTTAACAATTCATAAACATGGTTTGCAACAAATATGCTTCCAATGTTTAAACTCTTAATAAGTAAGATATATTTTTTGGTATTATTCGCTATAATATAAATATTAAAACTGCATGAAATAGGGCTTTAAAAAAAACATTAGCATTGCAGTAAGTTAAATCTCCAAAAAATAAAGGCTTCTGTGTTGTTTTAATTCCATATGGAATAAAAATCTCAAAATTGTTGTCCCATAGGGAGAACTGAAACAAACTTTTTGCTCCCTCATTTTTCTCCAAAACTATTCAATTAGTTTGGTGGTATTCTATGCTGAGGATTCTGTATGATGTAACCTAAAGAAAAATTATCCATGTTGTGGTGGTTGTTGTTATTATTATTATTATTATTATTATTATTATTATTATTATTATTATTATTCTACTACTACACAAAAATGACATATACACAGCAAATGAGATAACCATGCTGAGTTTCGTATCACAAATCACTAGTCGAACACTTCCCAAGTGTTTAGGACTGTGTGATGTATCGGCGGATTATGCGAGCAGATCCCAGTAAGATGGCCTTCTGCAGCTGACCAATGGTGATCTTGTCACTGCCAATTGTTTTTAAGTGCTTGCCTAAGCCTTTAGGCACAGCACCCAGTGTGCCGATTACCAATGGAACCACCTGCACTGGTTTATGTCAGAGTCTCTGCAGTTCAGTTGTCAAGTCCTAATATCTGGTGACTTTTTCAAGTTGTTTCTCATCGATTCTGCTGTCATCAGGTTGACGATCCACACTTTTTTCTTCTCCACAATCGTGATATCCAGGGTATTGTGTTCCAAAACTTTGTCAGTCTGTATTCGGAAGTCCCACAGTTGTTGTTGTTGTTGTTGTTGTTGTTGTTGTTGTTGTTGTTGTTGTTATTATTATTATTATTATTATTGACAATTATTTAAAAAAACACTGACAAAAGTAATGAAAATATAATTCCAAGTACATTCTTTCTACTCTTCTTATACAATCCACCACTGAATTCCAATAAAAAAAATGATATCTTGTGGATTCACTTTTTCACAGCCTACAAACCACCACCACCACCACATTTTCTTCCTAATGCATAAGTACAATGTACACTTCTTAATTTGGTAGCTTTTAACAAATTAAAGTAACACAGCCTGTCTATTTAACACCTTATAATCTGTAAAACTACAAGACAATCAGACAAGTGAGACCACTTTTTATCAGTTTTCATGCTTAGGATCATTTGTCCAATATTGTCTATAATTATAAGAAAGACACTGATTAAGTGGCCTAGGCATATCAACAAATGGAAGCCAAAAGCAACATAACTCCTTCTGAGCAAATGCTTAAATAATTGCTGCTATTGCTGTCATTCCCTTCTGCTTTCAATTAGTCTTATCCAACAGTTGCAGATAGGAGCCTATATCTGTTGTAGCAAAGGAGAAGGGGAGGGGAAGGGGGGAATGGAAAACAAAGTCAATCACAACTTAAGAAACAAAGAACAAAACAGAATGTGAAAGTTGAGTTAAAAATGGTTTAGTCCCAAACTCAAAGCAGTGGGTTTTATTTCAAGGCAAGAAAAAAATTCTTTGAATACCAACATTTTGAACTCAATACCTACTCCACTCCAGGCATTTCAATCTCAAAATGTTCTGAGCTTAGAACATTCTGCATATTCCTTCTAAACATTTTAGCGTTGTAAAGGACTTGGCTCAGTCCCAAATGCTGAACAAAATCCTTTGTAGTTTTAAAGGTAAAGGAACTTATTTTGCAAGATTCTATCACTTTGCCTCTGCAAATTTTCACTCAAATAATGCATTACTAGAACTGTATACAATTAGTATATTAGTAGCGGGTAGTAGAGAAGATGAAAAGGATAGTAATATTACAGCCGTACAACATAGCTAAATATACTTAGACATAAAACAATACTGTGAGGATTAAGTGTTCAGGAGAGTGATGGCAAAGGGAAAAAACTATCCTGTGTCTAGATGTTTTAGCATGCAGTGCCCTATAGTGGCATCCTGAGGAAAAGAGTTGAAACAGTTTATATCCATGATGTGAGTGGTCTGTAGATATTTTCACAGCCCAACATCTGACCCATGCAATATACAGCTCTTCAATGGAAGGCAGGCTGACTGCAATGGTTTTTTCTGCAGTTCTAACTATCTGCTGGAGTCTGTACCTGTCCTGTTTAGTTGCTGTACCAAACCCATACAGTTATCTTAGTACAGACGACAGTATAGATAATTCCTCTGCAGAATTGTATCAATAGCTCCTGGGGAAGTCTGAACTTCCTAAGTTGATACTGAAAGAACATTCTTTGTTATGCTTTTTTAGTGATGGTTTTAATTAGGTCCCCATTTGAAATCCTGGGAGATTATAGAACCCAGAAATTTGAAGGATTTTACTGCTGATACTGTGCTGTGAAATGTAGTAAGAGGCAGTAGAATAGGAGGGGGTCTTCCTAAAATCCCCTCTCATCTCTACAGTTTCAAGCATGTTCTTCTGGCTGCATCAGAGGGCCAGTTATTCAACTCCCATTCACATGCAGACTCATCACCATCTCAGTGAGACCAATTACTGTTGTATCATCTGCAAACATCAATTTTACCAGAGGGATCCTCAGAGATGCAGTCATCGGTGTAGAGAGGGAAAAGCAATAGAAAGAGTACACAGCCCTGAGAGAAGCCTATGCTCATTGACTTTTTATTTTATTTAGTGTTTAAGGCATCAGGCTAGAAATCAGGAGAACATGTGTTCAAGTCCCGACTTAGGCATGAAAGCCAGCTGGGTGACTTTGAGCCAGTCATTCTCTCTCAGCCCAACCCACCTCACAAGGTTGCTGTTGTAGAGACAACAGAAGGAGGAAAATGTGTTGGATATGTTTGCCGCCTTGAATTATTTGTAAAATCAATAAATTCAGGAAATAAATAAATAAATAAATAAATTCTTGTTGTGATGTTTCTTTAGAATTCTTCCCTATTCCATTGTCTAAATCAGGCCAGGAAAGCACTCAAGGCCCATGGGCCTGCCAAGCCCCTTGTGCGTAAATAAATTAATCCACTGCTCCAAATATAGTTGGGGCAGGAAAAGATTTGCCTCCACCCAGAAAGACACGCCACCAAGGCATTTCCAAAGCCTCCAGGGCCACACCAATGCCATAACTTCCAGTCCTCCTGCTCTACTAGCCACCAAAACATTGATTGGTACCATCAAATATTCCTTTGTGTCCCATGATAATTTATCAATGTGTCCCTTTCCCCTCTATAAGTTGTGTAGTCATGGTGTACTGTAAACCAATACAGTTTGAAGCAAATATTATTTTTAATCGGAAGAAATCATTCTGCTTGGAAAACTTGTTTCTGTTTCCCAAAACTGCCCATGTAAATAAATAAAGACAATCTCATAAACATTGGCATGTGTTGTACATAGATTTTCAGGAAATATCAACTAGGGAAATTAAACTTTCAGACTGATGGTTTACTCAACTAAAGTATCTTAATATTTTATAACAAAACATAAGAGAAAAATGCAAATCAAACTGTAAGTGTCTCTCATTATTCTTCTTGTCATTGGGTTATAATATTATAGTATTCATAATTAGAACATAAATTTCAGACTTCATTTTTCTGTGCACTCATATTTATATTCAAAATGTATTAAAAATCATAAAATTGATATTTTCATCATTATTTTTAAGCCCCCAACTTACCCTTTTCCTTCAACTATTGCTTCTTTAAGTTGTATATAGGAAGCAGGAAAAATGCCCTTTAAATAAGAAAAATATTTTTTTTACTATTTATTTACCATATGCCCAGTAGAGTTTTTAATTATAATCTTTTTCTAGTGAGTCATTGTAGAATATAAATACTACCAGAACAATTGGCCCAAATAATAAGAAATATAATCTGAAATATCTATGAAATATATTCAATAAGATTTTCTTTTTTAAAAAACCAACAACCTTACTGAGACTTTGGTCATAATTGTAAAGAATGTTTCATTGATAATAATTTCAGAAGTTTAGCTCCCAAAAAATTGCAGTAGTCCTAAACAACGAGCCCAAACAAACCTTATATTCCACTCCATCAACTTTCCTTCTGCTATGTATGTAGGGAAAGAGTTTGGAATTTTTATTTCCACTTTAGGTTACCTACTGTTAAACTGATGCAGTCTAACACTGAATTTTTATTCAGCTTATACTGTATCACATTGACAAGCCTTCATTCCATAAACTCTCCTTAATCTTATAAACAATAAGTTATTTTCTAATATATTTTAATAATTATCTAATTTAAGACGGAAGCCATTTCAATTAAACACGTTCATTCACATTGAAACCCAGAATTCCAAATTATTTTTAAAGCAAAACATAGATAGAAATAAAGGCTAGTAATCAATCTTGTTTGTTTTTGAAGAGAGAGGTAAAATATAATGGATTTATCTATTACTTTACAAGAACTAAGTACAACAAATTCATGTTATTTGTTTGAAAAAAAAGTAATATTGAACTAGCATTAGCTGATTAAAAGTTGTATTTCATCAACTGTTCTGCTTTAATCTAAGTTTCCAACTATACTAAAACATTTTGAAGATTACTATAAATGCCTATGCTTTTTTTAAAAAAGTGATGTCATTAATACAGAAACAAAATACTTACTTTTTTTGATTTTTTCCTCAAAGTATAACCTCTGTACCAACCTAAAAAATAAAATGTCTTAATAAGTTTTATTACTAATTGGAAAATAAGAATGCCCATATATATTATCATTCATAATTGTGATGTATCTTCATAAGAGCACTTTATTAATAGTTACTAATTTCCTGATTTCTGATTCCTTACCAAAAAATTTTAATTTGACAAGTATCTAAGAAAATTCCTTTGTTATAATTTAAATTATTCAACATATTTTATTCAATATAAACATAGAAAGATTAAATCTCATCTCTCCAAGGATAATAATCCCCATTGTCCAGCATTTGTCTACAACCTAGTAGAAAACTAAAGATGGCAGTATTTGCAATGGATTAATATATCATGTGACATGTCCCTAAAACTTAAAATACAATATAATTTCAAGGTTTCTCATTAATTCAGATAAGAAACATTAAGCCAAGCAAGTCCAACCCACAGACCATGGACCACATACATCCCTGGGCAGCTAGTAATCAGGCTCATAAGATCATAAACTTTTAACATTATTATATGATTTATATACATTAACTATATTATATATTTTATATGCAGCTCAACCCAATTCCTCTTCACTCCATATGTAGCCCAGGCAAGCCAAAAGATTAGACACCTCTGCATTAAGTCTTATACCCCTTGAAAAAATAATGTTCTCACTATTATCTTAGACTGCAAGTTCCACAGCAATTTCCCCCAATCCAGATTGCTTCATATAGTGAAGGCTACACGTCCTTTTAATTCCAACAGGAAGAAATCCAGATTAAAATGACTGTCCTACTTTTTTTTACATGTGCATTCTCAATCAGAAAAAAGAACTGGATCACCATGATCAGTACCTATTCAAAATATTATATGTTTTGTTTTTACACTGCTTCAGTAAACTTCCACACCTTGAGCATCAACATCTATAGAAAGGGTCTACTCATTTCTCATTAGGTAGACATTTTCATTAAAGCAAAGCATAAAATATTCCACTCCATTCTCATGATTGCTTATAGCAGTGGTCCCCAACCTTTCTGGCTCTGCAGACCAGCAGTGGCAGGGGGAGGGAGGAAGGGATGCTTCTGCATGTGTGCCGTTTGTGCAAATGCAGCTTTGTACGTTTACATGCCAGTTGCACGATCCTGTTTCCAACAGGCCATGGACTGGCACTGGGCCATGGACTGGCACTGGGCCATGGACTGGCACTGGGCCATGGACTGGGGTCTGCGGACCCCTAGTTTATAGCAAGTTATTTAATATCTACACAAGTTGTATACTGAAATATTTTGCTCAAAAATAGATGTGTTACCCAATTTAGATTCTACTTCTACTTTCCTCATATCTTTCTGCATGGATAAGGCCTTTCCCTCTACCAATTTTAATTCTACAGTGGTACCTGATATTTTTCAGATTGCCTTCACTGACTATATATTGTAGTATAATTTCAGTTTATTAAAAGTTTTCTTAACATTTGGGGAAACAACATGCCATACTCTAGAAATAAAGTGGTAATGTCTCATTTACTATGTCCCAATCTGCAACACATCTGCAAGTGATCAGCATCATGTGTTTTTATTGCTAACAAGCCCATTCTGGTTTAGGATGAGTTTTTAATTAAAATAAAATCTCACAAACAATAAACATTCAGAATCATGGTGCTATGTCAGACAAATTGGGAGATCTTTCACACAAAATATATCCATTCAGCACAGACTTGGCAAGAAACTTTGCACTGTAAACTATTATATATGCCAGGCTCAGGCTCAAGGAGTTCAAACAAATGAGGGTTTACTGTACTTGGGGCCCATTCTGTAATCATTGCTATAATTTTTAAAATTTGCTTGCTGTTTCATTTTCATATTGTCCCTCTATCTCTGATTTTATCCTTTTATCTTTTTCCTCCTAATATTTCTCTTCTCTTCTCTTTCCTTTATTCATTTTTAATTGGTTGATTCTTGATAGGAGATCCACATTTAATATATTGTTTTTAGTTTTCTTTCTCTGACATGACTCAGGCTCAGGACTCAGATTCTGATTCTGAATTTGAAGAAGCTACTCCAGCTAAACCTGTGGAATGTCAGTCTCAGGAGATACCAAGCCAATAATCACATACGGCTGATTAATATAGGCACCACTCGGACAACTTAAGCAGTCAGGTGAGGATTATGTACTGTCTTCCAGCCTGCTACCCAGCCAGCAAATAGAGAGGAGAGAAGTTCCTTTTCATAAGACTATTTGTCAAACAAGGGAGTAATTCTCTGAAACAGCTTGCTCAGCCCATTTTAAGAAGCATATCTGATATATGTTCTTTTTCTGAAAAAGGGTGTTGGTACTTAACCTGACACGCCCATTGTCTTTGAGCTGTGAAGAGCATCTAGTAGTGGGAGGTGCTTCAGTCTCTGCATGTCTAGGCTGGGCTTAATTTGTGGAACGCTCCTCCTCCTCCACGGGACTGCTCCCCAGCATTCCCCAGTTTTGGCGAAGACGAGAGAAATAAACACCCTCGTCCTCAATGCCCTAACAATTCGTTGGCCAAAACAGGACCCCACCAGATAGAAAAAGGGTGGGGCTGGATGCTCTTCACAGCTCAAAGAGAACCGGCATGTCAGGTAAGTACCAATCCCCTTTCTCCCATGAACTGTTCAGAGCATCCAGTAGTGGGACATACCAAAGCTTGGCCTGTCCTACAGGAGGGACTCCGTCTGGCTTGGAATCCCCTCCTGGTCCCTGTGGATCCCTTGCAGAACTCTTCTGCCAAAGGAGGCCTCAGCGGAAGCAAAAGCATCTATTTTACAATGCCTAATGAAGGGCGATGGAGGTTGCTGCTCGACAAATTTCAGTTATTGGTGCCTGTGTGGCCCATGCTGCTGATGTTGCGGCGCTCCTTGTTGAATGAACTGTTATGCCCCTGGGCACCTGTAGTGATTGAGTCTGATACGTTTTCGCTATCGCGGCCCATAGCCAATGGCCTATTGTAGAAGATGAGACCTTGCATCCATGAGTGTTGGGCTGAAATGACACAAATAAGGCTTCCGTTTTTCTGAAAGTCGCTGTGCAGTGAATATATATTCGCAATGCTCGCCTCACATCAGCCAATGCCATTGTAGTTCCAACCCTTGGGATGGTCTGGGACAAAAATTAGGAAGTATCAGCTCTTGTACCCTGTGAAAAGCCGAGTTAATTTTGGGTATAAACGTAGGATCAGGACGAACGACCACCCGGTCAGAATGGAAGACATAAAGATCTTGTCTGATCGACAAAGCTGCAAATTCTGAAATATGATGAGCGGAAGTGATCGCTACGAGGAAAACCACTTTATATGTCAGAAATTGAAGACTTGACTATTTCAAGGGTTCGAAAGGGCACTTAGTGAGTGCAAGAAGGACCTTGTTAAGGTCCCAGGTGGGATAGAGGTGAACCACTGGCAGGCGTAAATTTGTGGCTCCTCAAAGGAAACTCCGTATGCGAGGGTGATGGGAAAGAGATAATAGACCTTCACAAGTGATAACTGACGCCAAGGCCGCCACCTGTCTTTTCAACATATTAGGTGATACTCCCTTGTCAAGCCCCTCTTGTAAGAACTCTAGGATTTGAGCCACAGATGGAGAGATGGGATCAATTTGAGACTTGGTACACCATTTGCAGAAACTGGACCACGTGGCATTGTAAATGCAAGTTGTTGAGGGGCGTCTGGCGGCTTGGATGGTGACAATAACTCTGTTGGAAACTTTTCACTCTTCAGACGACTCCACTCAACCTCCAGACAGTCAGGTGCAACCATTGAGGGTCCGGATGTTGAAGGGGTCCCTGGGTTAGCAAGACCCTGTCTGGTGGAATTCTCCATGGTGCTGATACAGATAGACTATGGAGGTCTGCAAACCATGGCCGTCTGTGCCAGTAAGGAGCTACTAGAAGCAGCTCCGCCCTCTTGTGTAGCAGCTTCTGGATGACCTTGGGAAGCAGTGGAAGTGGCGGGAATGCGTACAGAAGTCCCAGAGGCCATCGGCCGCAGAGCGCATTGAAGTTCTCTGCTCCTTGCGAAGGGTACCTGGCAAAAAATCTTGGAAGCTGAGCATTGAAGGGGGAAGCGAACAGGTCTACCACCGGCTGTCCAAATGTCCTGACCGCCTCTTGAAACAGGGTCAGATGGAGGTGCCACTCTGATTGATCGATCATGGCCCTGCTTAGCCAGTCTGCCTGTGTATTCGACAGTCCCGAAATGTGCTCTGCTCTGATGGAAAGTAGGTTGCTCTCCGCCCAACGACAAAAGTGCTCCGTTTCACGAATGAGGTGTTTCGACTGTGTGCCCCCCCCCCGTTTGTTTATGTGAGCTTTTGCTGTTACGTTGTCGGTCAACATTAGTATGTATTGATTGCATATCTGTGGAAGGAAGCTATAGAGAGCCAGGTGTACTGCTCGAAGCTCCAGCCAGTTTATGCTGCACGACTGTTCTATGGAGGACCAGCAACCTTGGGCTGTGAGCGATTGAAAGTGAGCTCCCCATCCAAACAGGCTGGCATCGGTGGTGATGGTAAGTCTGTGGAACTCTTTGAAGAGACAACCTCTGTTTATGACTGATCTGGTCCACCAGTGGAGAGATATGATGGAACCTTGATGGAACCTTGACTTGTATTTGGAGTTGCTTCAGCCGGATCGCTGGTACGGGAGCAGCAACCACTGGAGGGATCTAGTGTGAAGGCGGGCCCAAGGAATAATAGATATACATGAGATCATCTTGCCTAACAATTTTGATAGGTCAGCTAGGGGTACCCTTTTTTGAACTCTGATCTCCTTAACTAATTGATGGGTGCTGTTTTGTCTATCCGGTGACAGGAAAACTTTGCCTTCCACTGTATCTATGATTGCCCCAGATGGATTAATCGAGTCGATGGTGTTAATTGACTCTTTTTCCAATTGATTGAGAACCTGTGTAGTTGTAGGGATTGTAATGTGGTCTGAGTATCTCTGAGTGCTTGATGAACGGAAGATGACAAAATTAATATATCATCAAGGTAAACTAGAGTCATACACCTTGAATTCCTTATTTACCACCAAATTGCTTTAACTGTTAGTAGTTCAGATTCTTGTAGAGAGCTTAAGCTTGCAATAAATCTTTATATCCTTTGAACTATCTGGATCTCCTGATTTCTCTGATGCTTGACATGACCTTAAGTAAACTGTGAACCACCATAGCAATTGTGGTTGAGTGAATAATTGAAAACAGAAGCAATACACTCTTCTTCCTTTTATTGCCACTCACTAAGCTTAGCTACAGTACTATTGCAGGTGAAAGGCAAATAGAGAAGAGAGAACTTTGTTCTGTAATCTATGGGTTATCTTAAATATCAATACACCAACTGATTTACTTTGGAGTACTCTAGCAAGAGAGTTGCTATTAAAATAGAATGAACAAGCTACCTTTCTCTTGAAAATATATTCACTTGTTGAAATATTAAGTAACAGGATCAAAATTACTAATATAAATCACATATAGTATATTTGTTAGTATACAAACTAAATTTGCTAATAAAATGTATTATATTCATACAGATCACAATAATTGGTGATATTATGGTTGGATACATGTGTTATATGTGTACTTAAATAAATAGTGGTTTAATGTTATACATTTCAGCATATGCCGGGGGGGGGGGGGGGGGGTCAGCCCACACCTTTCAAGGGACCGAAAGCAGTCGGCCGGGGCCCGCCCAGCCCATCAGGAACTCAAGGACACCCCCTTAAGCACAGCCCCCGTTTTCAAAGAGGAGGGAAGGGAGGAGCAGGCCCCCGCCCTGCAGAAGGAGGCGCCAAGCCGCCCCCCACCTTCCCTCCCCCCCCGGCCATTACTAGTTATCTTAGTCCTAGAACCCATACCTTTCTTGGCCTCACAGCGCCGGGGGAGAGAAAAAAAAAAGAAGAGAGAGCGGGAAGGCACACCCTTTGCAAACAACCAACCCCCACTTGGCTGTTTCAGGGCAAAAAAGCCCCTTACTGCAAACACGGTCTGTTCATGCAATCACATATTAGTGAATATGGTTATACATGTGTTATATGTGTCATAAAGTGGTAATGTTATACTTGGAAGTACAGCTGAGGAAGAATATATTTTCTCACAGCCCTAGACTGTTGGCGGGTTGCTGAATGCAAAATTAAGCTCAAATCAGTATCACCCAAAAAAACTGAGCCATAGTCTCTATTATATGTAGCTATATAAATTAATCAGTACCAAAAGCTCAGGTGTGCATTATAAATCACAATGGGAACTATGAATCAACTCTATCCAACTACTGACTGAAGCAAGTAACTAAATGACTTACCTTTATTAAAAGATAAATAATTTATTATGGCAAATTACCACTTTACTACATATTACAACCAATATCAATTTCAATTTTGCATACATATGGTTTTTTTAAGAAGGACAACATGATTGAACCATAGTCTTGTAATGTAACTTCCATACCAGGATTATGATTCCATTTTTCCAAGTGTTTAAATCCATATAGAAATGACTGACATACAACCAGTTAAATCTCATCAAGATAAATTACTAAAATAATTCACCCCTTCATCATTAAAATATGTATAAGCTTCACAGAACCATGTAATTCATAATTTCACTAAACATCATTTAAAATAATTATTAATGTATTCAACTGGGATAAACCTTTAGCATGAGAATTTTCTCAAGTGCCAAGATCTTCAAAAGCATAACTAACCAAACTTAATGGCCATAATTTTCCTGCTTTAAACATATTTAAATATTTCTATAATATTTAGCTGTCAGTATTTAGTTATGCAGGAAGCAAAACATCCCAAAACTATTTAAAAAGAGATTCCTTAATTATCAGTTGATACTTCAGCTGACATGAATAAAAACCTGCATTCGTGCATTGTCCTTTTTAGATAGGAAAATATTATTGTAAATAAGTTTATCATCTTGATTAAACATCATATAGTCACTGATTTACCAATATTTTATTAACTAATCGATTAAAAATATAATATAACATAATTAAAAACATTAATGTTAGCTACAATTATTAAATAAGATTAAGATTCTCCAAAAATATAGAATCAGTAGATCCATTTTATCAAATTATTCTATCATATTTTATCAACTATCAACCCCCTGACAAATAATATTCAAACATACTTAGATCAGATAATATGCAGTTCAGTTTCAACAAAAGCTACATTATTTATCTAAATTAAATGAAGATTTCTTGTACTCGATTCAGAATTTTTTTTTCTAAGATGCATAAATGGCTGTTTCCTAAATAAACTTTTAAACTTAATAACATTTATTACTTGAATTCAAAATCCTTATGTAGTAATAAATATTATTACATTTGAAATGTGTAAATTTTCAATTATGTCTTTTTCTGCTATATGACACCCAGAGTTACTGTGTGTTAGTTGGATGGCCATTTAAATTTGTTTAATGAATAGTAAGTTTTTTTAGAAAACACTCATTTCTTTTTCTTGACTGATGCATTTGTCATTTATTTTGTGAAGATGTTTTACACTTAGATGTTTTTATGCTAAAACATGTAGGCATTATGTATTACAAAGAAATGAATTGCAAGTGTTTTATAAGATTGGCAAATTTAACTTTAAAGCTCCACCTAACTTGAGAAGTGAATAATTCTGCAAATAATGCAAAATATATATAGCCAACCCAAAGCCAAAGTCCAAAAGAGTAATGTTTTTTCAGAAAATAGAATATACTACTTTAATGTTGTCGACAATACTCAGAAAATTAAATCCTCAGACTTTAAGAATAGCAAAGCACTTAGACTTATCTACCACTTCACAGTGCTTTACAGCCCTCTCTAAGTGTTTTGCAAAGTCAGCATAAAGCCCCCAACAATATGGGTTTGGAAGGATGGAAGGCTGAGTCAACCTTGAGCTGGTAAGGATGGAACTCCTGCCTACAATACTGCATTTCCACCACGCTTCATAACAGGAAATAACTTCTTTGCTTTAGAGAAGTTCAGACTTTGCACAGTGCTATCTTAAAACAATTTATATTTGATAGCATCTGTAAAACCAGAAACTGTTCTCCACTTTAACAGCCTGACTTGAGCTTAATTCTGCATTCAGCTTTTTTTAGATTTAATACACGGTCTATTTGTCTTCCTTAACATAGAGAGGAAGGGAATTCTGAGTGTGACCTCTAAACCCAAAGAGTTCATTCACACAAAGTTTATCTGGGCTAATTTCAAAAAGCTAAACACATCAGGTTAGATCAGGATACAAGCTGAATAGAATACATCAAGAAATACTGGGCCTATGAGCTAGAATGAGAAGTTGAAAAAATATAAGGCAATGGCAAAACACTGCCACACTTTTTCAGAAAAAAATTACATGTCATGTCCATAAAGTTGTGAGTTGAGTTAAAACACAAAATATTTTTCTTTTATTGTACTTTAGAAATAGTATAAATAATTAAATTAAAACAGGGTTGCATAGGTCCACTTATGCATATAAGATTGACCCAGCCTTCCATCATTCCAAGGTCGGTAAAATGAGGACCCAGATTGTTGAGGGCAATATGCTGACTCTGTAAACCACTTAGAGAGGGCTGTAAAGCACTGTGAAGCGGTATATAAGTCTTGAGCTATTGCTATAAGACCATCAGAATGACATAGAATCCATGAATCTAAAACATCATTCAGAATCTAATTTATGCTGCCACTCAGTTAGCATACAACTATCTTCATTATCCAGCAATGAAACAATGAAGCTTGACTTTTACGGAAAAAAACATACAGAAAATGAAAGTGGGAATACATATCATTTGCCACCAAAAAGACACATTACTGTGTATATTATAAGTAAGCAGTTTTTCCTAGTTTACACAGTACTGTATCAATGGAAACTTCTTCCATTTATGTCTAAATGTTAGAGGAAAAGGAGTAAAGGAAGAGCAAGCAAATGTATATATTGATGAGAAAGAAAACAATTCTAGCAAGAGCTTACTGGAAGTGGTAGTAGGGGAGAATTGATAACATTGTTAAAGAGTACAGCACTGTATTTGCAGATACAAGAAGACTGAAAACATAATGCATTCAAAGGTAGGCAAGCACAGCTGGATGCAAGAGAAAGAATGAAGAGATTGTCTCCTATCTTTACTGTACTGAAAATTTCTGGGTACAAATCAGTGGTGGGATTCAAATTTTTTTCACTACCAGTTCTGTGGGCGTGGCTTGGTGGGCGTGGCAGGGGAAGGATTCTGTAAAATCTCCAGTCAGAGGTGGTATTTGCCAGTTCTCTGAACTACTCAAAATTTCCACTACCGGTTCTCCAGAACTGGTCAGAACCTGCTGAATACCACCCCTGGTACAAATCCCTATTCATGAATGGAGATTTTAACTTTAACAAATCACTTTCACCCTAACTGATTTCACAGAGCTGCTAAGAAAACAAAATGGAGAGTTCTCTGTATACATTTCATTAATTAAACATCTCACAATAGTAAGCATTCCTGCTGCTTTAATTTATGATGAAGAAAATGCACATAAAGGGTTATTTCTGAAATAGCTGATCACCATGTAGTTTTTTTTTTAACAAAGTATAAGTAATTTAGAAGATAAGCATCTTTTATATTTTCAGCATTTAAGATTAAGCCCTTTTAAAAGATGGATTTTATTTATTATCTGCAAGGGTACCAAGAACATCTATCACCTTTCTAACTCCTTAACAGATACCACCAGAGATCTATACAAATTAAGATACACAAACATTAATCTTGGGGTGTGTGTTTTTTTTCAGAAAAAGAAAAAAAGACATTTGCATCTTACAAAGGTTATTCATCAATTATAATATGCCTATTTAATGTGTAATGACTGTTAATTTTAGTGCTTATTTAAATGTTTCAATATTTCATTAGGTCTCAAAATAGAACTGGTTTTCCAAAATAAGCAAGGCACACTAAGCTAAAATGCTAATAATAATGACTGTGGGAATAATGATTAGGAAAGAAACATTTGTTCCACTTGCCTTCATGTGTTTCCAGTATGTGCATGGTGTCTCCTATTTGTAGTGACAGCTCATCTGGACCCCGGGCATCATAATTATAGAATGCTAAAAGGGAAAAGAAGAAAAAAGGTCATTATTTAAGTATTTTTAAAAATGCCAGAAAGAAAAACACCAAATGAGCAAAAACTTTGCACACACAATTTATAGCCATTACTGTGCTGACATGGTTGAAAGCACTCTAACCAAAGCAAAGTCTCTCCAACATTTATTTATTGAATTCATACACTGCCCATTTCACTACCTAAGCAATTTTGTAAAACGAAGTTTAAAAAAGGCAAAGGATACCAGGTTGTATATGTCCGTCCTGGGTAATGCTGTGGTTGCACTGCCGTAGGCACACTCAGTGGATAGTGTGGGATAGGCCCATGGCCACCATGGTAGTCTATGAACTTTCCAGCTGTTTCCAAGATCCACCCTAGATATGGCAAATTAAAGTCCCCCAAGATTTCAAGCCTGGGGAACTCCATAACCAACCCAGAGCTGGCCTCCAGCAGCAGCATAGCTTTAAAAACAGGATTTCACACCAGCAATGTGTGGAGTAGCACTACTGAAGATTAACAGAGATTCCCAAATGACTGCTGCCTTGTCCCTCCTGCCCTGAGGTCTTGGCTGGTGTCATAGCACAAAATCCAGCTGGGCATATTGTAAAGAGATATACTGAGAGTATATCAAGCTTAACTTTCTGTATAGATGAATTCAGCCTGATATATTAATAGTGACTGCTATATATGTTTATACAAAAGTAAGTTCTATTAAGTATCAGGTAAATAGATATGTGAGATCAAATTTGGGCTGGTCACCCGGATCAGAGATTTACTCCTGGGGCATGTATATTTATTTCCCTTTGTTCTTGAAACAGATATGTATTTCCACTAGAAAGTATCAATTGTGCTAGTACTTTCACTGAAAACAATGTATGAAAAATATGTAACAGAAATTAATCTAGTAACTATAAAATGGACCTTGGTAATCTGGAACAGCTCTCCCTTTATACTTTCCCTCATTTGAGGATCATTCAATGATATTTGATTTAGATTACTTTAGATTATTCCCACTTTCAAGAAAAAGGCCACTTTCAAAGAACTCACGGTAATAGCATTGATATAGAGGGCTCTTTCTTCTTTACCTGGTTTCATCTTTAAAAAAAAAATGGGGGAAGAAGCCTTTAGATTTGGGAATGTTAGTAATATGTCTCATCAGAATGCTAAATCCTTGTCACTTAATTCCAAATAAGAGCCTGATAATCTTGAACACTGCTCAAATTATGGATCAGCATGATCAAACTGAAATTAAATCCAGGCAACAATGGACAGTGGATCAATATAAAGCAAGGCTAGAGGATTGCAGTTTAGCTTGTTCTCAACTGAGATCATACATCATGGTATTGTGGGATTTACATGGAAATTACTGTTTCTCAGGGCAGATGTTCATTAGGCCAATATAAAACAAACAAAATGTGAAAAAATATGATATTTCTGTAGTTACTTACCAAGCACATCTAAATTATATTGAAGTAACCAAAAGATCTTTACAATGCCCAAGGCACGTCAAAACTTTGAGCACCCTAATGTTTGGAAATTGAAAGTTGAAAGGGCTGTCAAACTCATGCTCCCCCAGGCTGGATGCATCACACGCTGGCCACACCCATGCCTGGTTTAGCAAAGGAGGAAAAAGTGACACAGCCGTGATGATGCAAGTTTGACACCCCTGCCCTAGGTCAATAATCAACAGTCACCTAGCTTTATGACTGAGTGATTCAAGGCTAAATTGTAGAAGCAGAAACTAATAATTACAACAACAGAAACAATTTGTCTAAGACTGTAGGATTTTCTAAAATTATAGAAGTGCTAAGAAAAAGCCAAAAGTTATACAAATTGGTACAATACAAATAACTCTTATTATCTGATCGCATATCCATAACAAAAACTGGCAGTACATTGCTTGAACTTGTAGACCTCAACATAAAATATTAGTTTCATAAATGAGTCAGTATAAACAGACATATTTGCCTGAGATTATCTAGATTATTGCTACACAGCAATTGAATGCTTAATGGTTCTGCTTTTTGTACATAGCAACTATGTACGAAACATCAAAATCTGTAATATTTGAAATAAACGTATCAATATTTTGAGCTGAAAACAACCATGTATATCCTGAAATTTGGGGGTGGGGAGGCTTTGTATATTTTTTAAAAAAGTTGCCTCTTACAATTGATTTTGTTTTGTATGCATACAAATTTTTAAACTTTTGCTTGTACATTGCTTTTGCTTTTTATTTCTCAGATTATTCACCTGTGTTACTCACAGTGCATACCCCAAAATTGCACGTGATTAATCTGCATTCCACTGATGATGCTGTCCTTCTTTTCTGAATAATTGCCCAATCAGACATAAGAAAAAAATGACAAAGTGTATTTTTCACATGTCACCTATTAGGGAAAAGTCTTTTCTAACTGTAAGCCCAGTAAAGATTGGCAGCATTGTACATGCATATATCCTGCTATTAAATAACCAAAGTTGGGGGCCTGAAGGCTAAAACATATGAAGAACGGTTGCAAGAACTGGGCAGGGCTAGTCCAGTGAAGAGAAGGACCAGGGGTGACATGATAGCAGTGTTCCAATATTTGACAGGCTGTCACCTAGAAATAAGGATACATTTTCTGACAGGAGAATAATCAACCAATGGAATAGCTTCCCTTCAGAAGTTGTGGGTACTTCATTACTGGAAGCAGTCAAGAAGAGACTGGACAGCCACTTGTCATGAATGGTATAGGGTCTCCTGCTTGAGCAGGGTGTTGGACTTCATGACCTACAAGACCCCTTCCAACTCTATTATTCTGTATTCTATTCTGTACTTCTGGATGCCAGTTTTGGTTATAAAAGAACTATAGAGTGTACACTGTAAGGAAGATAACTTACTAGAGATGAATTACAATAATTTGATTAAATTCCTTTATTTCAGTCAGTTTCAGTCAGTGTAGGTTTAAGGGTAGAGCTAGAGCCTGCTCCCTAGACCTCTGCTTTGTGGACTGCTCTCTCTTGCTCTCTTTCCTCTCTGTTCAACATCTACACAAAACTGTTGAGTGAGGTCATCCAATAGCATGTGGTTCAGAATCATCACTCTGCTTATGATAACCAATTAACCCTTGCAACTCCAGGCCAGGCAAGTAAGACTATCAAAGCCCAACCCCCACACCTGCAAGTTGTATCAACAATATCCTACTATAATCTGTACCTAGACCAGGTAGTCGGTACAGGTAGTTCCCAACTTACCACAATTTGTTCAAGGACTGTTCAAGGTTACAGCAGTGTTGAGTGAAGGAACTTATGGCCAATCCCCAAAGATGACCCTATCATCATGCAACACTGGAATGTTCTTCCAAAATATCTTGGGTGATTTGTTTCATCAAATTAATTGCCTACCTCATCAGCAAGTCCTTCTCTAAATTGGTCAGAGACAATGCTTTCCATCCCATATTTCTGGCAAATATTTTAAAACCAACATGTATGCCGACATCCTATGCTAATCATGCTTACATTCATTTGCAGGTTTCATGGTTGATGGTCATGTGTCTTTTATGGTTATCAAAGAACTTCTAAAATTCTGACTGAAATTTTGATAATTATCTAGTAGGGGTTCAATATTCTCAATAATAGGTAGGGCCCATTTAGCTCCAACCTTCTCTTTCTACCTTGGCTGGAAGAAATTTTTGTATGGAAGGCTACCTCTATATCCTGTAGTAATCACATATACCAATCAATTGGCTTCTGAAATGAGACACAACCCATTATCAAGCCATAATTCTCTCTAATATAAACACATTTAGGTATTTTTAAATAAACAGGTTATCTAAGAAAAATGAGAATAAACAAATCAAAAAAGTCTGTTTCTTAGAAAAACAACTTCAAAGGTATATACAAAACAAAATATTCAGAAAATAAAAACCTTCTATGGATACTTTTTGACAGCATTCATAATTTTCTTAATGGCTTTAAAAAAAAATAGCTACGTCAGCATTTTCCCCAGTCATTCTCTTGAATTCCTTTCTCTTATCTTCTCACAAAATCATGAAAAGTGTGGCCTGCCAACACAGCTTTAAATTAACATTTGAAATGATGCTTTCTCCCTTTAAAAATAAAACAAAAATTCTCTCTTCTTAGATCATTTTTAGAGAAGCACAAAATTGCTACAGATGTATTTTCAACTGAGTCACTTCCTCATTACATGCACATTGTAACAGAACTATCTTAATAGAATTTCATTCTATACATGCCTTCTCTGGAGCAAGCCATTACTTGCTTCAGAATATTCTGAATTAAAAGTAGTTATTTCAAATACAAGTTTACCTCAAAGCAAGTCCTATTAAATTCCTTGGGGTCAACCTTTGATAAGATTTCACATTAATATATCAGCAAACTTCCACGAAAGCATGACATTAATGCCCTTCTTACTGTTATAAAAAATATAATCCGCTCATAACACAATAAATCTTATTAAATATTTTTTTCAAAATATAATATTTAAAAGCCATCACAAAAACCAAAAACCTACTATACAATTCAATATGTTGAAACAAACAAAAATACAACACAGAGGCCTATCTAGCCTACCCTTGTTCAACTTGGTCCCTTTTTTGTTGTGTTGAATCATGTCCTACAACTGTCAATTATCCTGGCTTTCCCCTTTTGGTTCAAGATTATGGAAGATGAAGTCCAGCACATTTAGAAGGTGCTAGACTTCAGAAAGCTAATTTAGCTAACAGGAAATATCAGGAAGAACAATAATTCTATAAAATGATAATACTGCACAATTTTTAAGGATGTACATTATTGAATAATGTATCGCTGATCAAAAAACTTTGCTGCTGCTTATCCATAGGGATTATATTAAAGCACTGCAGAATGTTTCAATATATACTTTCCTAAATTATAACACATAAGAAGTACTATACACTATACTGTCCATAGTATTTAGAAGTTGGCAAAAATGTTCCATTTTCAACCTAGACACTGCTATTTCTAACTCTAATATTATTATTTCCAACACAATGCATTCTGGCTGGAAATTACAGAAGTTATAATAATGTAATAACTTCAGAAAATATCATGTTGGAGACAGTGCTGCCTCAGCATACAGCAGAGGTGTCAAACTCGTGGGCCGCAGGCTGGATGCCTCATGCGCTGACCATGCCTACCCCCGTTTTAGCAAAGAGGAAAAAAGTTGCGATACGTCACATGATGACGTGACGCTGCGGGTTTGACACCCCTGCATATAGGATAGCAGGACGTACTTGTAACAAGAGTTCTTCTACTTCCACGATCATGCACCAATCTCTCAATCCTGGTTCAGTCCACAAGCCTATGAGGAAACTGCTAATCAGTCTATGACAATTCGACACTGAGACTCATTACAACACAGTGTCTATACAACAATCTACTCCTTAAATACAATAAGCTAAATAGGCATCTGATAGGAACTGTCATTCACGTTCCACACTGGCCTCTGATGAATTAGAAGCATTGATCCAGAGTATTTTGATAGGATTTTAATTAAATTTCTTTTTTTAAACCAGCTTGCTGGAGAGATAGCCTGAAGCATGTATCTCTGCATTGCTTTCTTTAAGCAATCCCCAGAGACAATAATGTTAAAATCCAATTCCTTTTGGGGAACAAAAAATGAATACCACAACAAGAGTTGTTGTTTTGTGTGTGTGTGTGTGCCTTTGTGTGTCAATCATGCTAAGCTAAACAAAATTACGATAAGAACAGAAAAAGAATGAAATGTAGTGAGCAAAGAAATTAATGTAAAAGTTAAAATGAAATTTAACTAAGCCCAGTTTACACCAACACTATTTTTTTATCTTTCTGTATTTTTTGTCCTTGAAAGTTGTACCTAATTCCACCCTGTCGATATAGAAAAAAACCATCTGAGAAAGAAATACCAGATTTCGTATATTAAGAAAAATGGTTGAGAAGCACTAAGTGGAATTCTGAACAATGCCTTTTACACCAGCATCAGTCCTAACATGCATAAATTATTCACTATATTTTTCCTTCATACACAACACCTTGATCTCTGACACATGATTTTTAAAAGCCATGCTGTAAATTACATCATACAAGGTAATAATTTACTGAGACTCACTTGGATTCTTCAGTGAAGCAACTTGCCTCCAGAAGTCGTGGGTGCTCCATCACTGGAGGTTTTTAAGAAGAGACTGGACAACCATTTCTCTGAAATGGTAAAAGGTTTTCCCACTTGACCAGGGGGTTAGACTAGAAGATCTTCAAGAACCCTTCCAACTCTGTTATTCTGTTTCTTGTCTTGCAAAGTATTTTAGAAGTATAAATTGAACTACTTTCTCTTTCATTAAATCTTTACAAGTATGTTGGTAGAAGCAGAATATTTTATCTGCATCCATTGTTTCATGCCTTCTACAGCTCAAACAATATCTTCAAATTCCTTGGCAGTAAACTCTTTCACCTGCACATTACTCAGAGGTGGTATTCAGCCGGTTCACACTACTTGGGAGAACCGGTAGCGATAATTTGGCGTGGGTCACCGAACAGGTAACGACTTCTGGCTAGCCACGCCCCCGAACCGGTTCCTGGTCGCAGCTTGCTCACTTGCCCCGCCCTACGCTCACCCCGCCCAGTCACTGCTCACTCCACACTGGGTCCTCGTGGCTTAACCTGCCTTCCCACATGGTGCTTGGCCCTATGCCCCAACTGAGCAGCTCTGATCTTCCTGCTGAAAGGTAAGCCTGCGAGTCATGCTAGCCCCCCCCTCCCGCATCCCCGGAGCTTGCCTTCCCCTCCGCTCAAGCCTCTGTTGCCCTCTTCTTCCTTCTCCCTGGGGGGGGGGAGGAAAAAAGGCATGGGCGCAGCATGATCAAGCCTCCATTCATTCCGCTGAGATGAAGCTGCCACCCCTTTTCCAGAGCAGCCCCATCCCTGAAAGAGGCTCCTCCGAGGGATTCAGCAGCCCACCCCAACCTCCCCCCAGGATTTGGAGACTGGGCTCCAGTGGGAGCCTTTGCGGCTGGATGGCATTACGTAAAGAACATGGATTTTTCTGTACGTTAATTGTGGGGAATTGACAACATTTGGAGGGGGGCAGTTGACTGGCGCTGAGCACAAGGTCGAAGGGGCAATGTGAGTGAAGGCTTTGCCCGTGCTTTTTTTTCACATCTACTTTTTAAAAACTCGTATATTCTCAGCAGCCAGCCAACCAGCGAGCTGCCAGGCTCTGGACAAAATGCAGATTATTTTGTTGTTCAAACAGTTTGTGCTCCGGTTCCTCCCCAATTAGTGGCAAAGGTATGGGGGCAGCACGGGGCAAGGACTTCAAGGGAGGTGGAGGAGGCGGTCTGTTGCTGGTCGTGACTGGTGCAGCTGCCCCATTGGGGCAAGGCGAGGGGTGAGTAGGGAGGCACAGCTGCAGGATGAGCGTTGGGAGCTGCCTGGGGGCCTGCAAGGGTGCATGAGGAGATGTGGTGTTTGCTGCTAAGGGCAATGTTTTGGATGTGAGTGTGGGCTGGGCGGGAACTCCCAAGGGTAGCCCCGCCACCCGCCAGAGCTCCTCCGCAAGCTTTCTTCATTCTCCTGCTGATCTGGAGCTTGCTGGATCAGTTCGTTCCAGACCAGTATCAGGAGAGAGAGTGGGGTGTGTGTGTATGTGTTTCAGGTGGACACTTGGAAGTGTGTGTGTGTGCGTGTGTGTGTTGTGTGTGTGTGTTTGTTTCAGGTGGGTCTCCTCTCCTAGCTTTAGAAGGAGAGGGAAGGGAAGGGATAGAAAGAGAGAGAGAGAGGGAGGGAAACAGAAAGAGAGGGGGAAAGAGAGAGAAAGAGAGAGAAAGAAAGAGGGAGAGAGAGGGAAAGAGAGAGAGGGAAATATTTTAGTCAAAGGGTCTTCAAATTTGGCAAGTTTAAGACTTGTGGACTTCAACTCCCAGAATTCCTCAGCTAACATGACTGGAGGGTTGGACTGTTCTAGCTAACATGACCGGAGGGGGTTGGACTGTTCTAGTCCAACCCCTGCTCCAGCAGGAGATCCTTACAGAATCAGAGAATAGCAGAGTTAGAAGGAACCTTGGAGGCCATCTAGTCCAACCTCCTGTTCCAGCAGGAGACCTTATATCATCTGGAATCTGGATTATTTTGGTGCCTCTAATAGAGAGGAAAATTGGCAGAGGAGTTTACTAGGACAAGGCTGCCATTCAGAGGAAAGCAGAGAAAGTCCTTCACTTATGACCACAATTGAGCCCAAAATTTTGGTTGCTAAGCAAGAGCGTTGTTAAGTGAGTTTCACCACATTTTCCTCAATCCATGATATCTCCTGGGTCTAACGGTCATGTGCAGGCCAGGGAAGTAAATCTGAAGGTATGTGCAATGTTCTAATGCAGGGGTCCCCAACCACCGGGCCGGGGACCGGTACCGGTCCGTGGAACATTTCCTACCGAGCCGCCGGTTTGCTGGGCGCCGCCATCTTGTTTGATGAGAAAGTGCTTCCGGGTAAGCTTTTCCGGTTGGAAAGCGGCGTTTGGGTCCTGAAGGAATCCTCGCGCCTTAGTTTCATCGAAGGGGGGGGCTTCGAACGAAACTAAGGCGTGAGGATTCTTTCAGCACCCAAGGCAAGGCGAGCCGAGCGACCAACCCGAAGCCGTCCCGAAGCGAAGCCCATCGAGAAAGGTACAAAGGAGGAGTTGAAGGTGGCGGGGAGAAGCCGGGGACGGCTGGCTGGCCGGTTGCTCGGCTCGCCTTACCTTGTCATGCGTGGTGATGCTGGTACCAGGCCGCGGATCATTTTGTGATGCCGGTACCAGGCCACGGCACAAAAAAGGTTGGGGCCACTGTTCTAATGTACAGACGTTATAGTTAAATGTGTGCCAGAAAGTGGACTATGGGTGTGTTTTTCCAAAAGCAGTGAGGTTGAATGTATATCGTTTTAGAAGAGCTGTGTGTGTGTGAGCATGTGTACATACACATACAGTATATATAGTAGATAATGTATCTTTTTTTGTGCCTTTACACCAGGGTGGGTTTCTACCGGTTCTGTCCACCTCTGTAGAACCGGTAACTCTGAAGAGCAGCAGACATAGAACCGGTTGCTGTTGTGGCCCACCCATCCACCCGGGCTCTTACCTGACCTTTATTTCCTGATTTTTTCAACTTCAGCTGCCCTGCGAGGCACAGCTGCAGTTTAAAAAGCAGGAAAAAAGGGCTTTTTGAAAGGCTGCTTCTCTGCACAGAGCGTGCTGATAACGATTTACAGGCGCACGCCAGCAGCATGCAGGGAAGCACATCATAAATCACCAAATTTCATAAATCCCCGAACTGGTAGTTAACCCTGTCGGATCCCACCCCTGCTTTACACACACCATACTATGTAATATGTATGTATACATATGGCATATATACATAGGATTAAATAGTGTATTTTGATTGTTCAATAATAGTAAATAAATAGAGAGGGAAATTGTATCTCTTTGAGGCCAGGCAAGGCACCCCTTGACGTGAGTGATGTCAAGTTGACCACGCCCACCCAGTCACATGACCAAGCCATGCCACCCAGTCACATGACCAAGCCATGCCCACATGGCCACCAAGCCACGCCCACCAAATAATTCATGCCCACAGAACCGGTAGTAAAAAAAATTGAATCCCACCACTGACATTACCGTTTTCTTCTGATAGACTCTTCCTTTTCTCCATTTTGCACACCTAAATTTTAACAGTATTTAAAACCCCAATGGCACGTGCACATGTGCTACCCTCAACTGTATCTTGCTAGCTCACATTAACTGAATTTTGGTTTGCCTTAAACAAAACCTGGTATCAATTTACAATTTACACTAAATCAAACATATTTATAATTTGTAAAGTATCCAATTAAAAGGTAACATTGGAATCCCTCTTAGAATATACATGAATTCAATGTATTATTCATTTTGATAACATTAACCTTGCTTTAAAAACTTAATTGGAGATTTAGATATTATACCTATGCATTTAGACATGTTTAATTCAATATACTATTATATGTTTAGAAGAAAAAATATAAAGCCAAGTACTCTATGAGTCTCTAATTTTTTATAATAATCTACAAATATAGTAAATCTCAAAGGCAGGTTCAGATCTATCATATTTGTTCCAATAATATAATCCAAATATAAGCCATATTGTTTGTATGATTATATGTTTCTAGTAACATTACATAATTATCAAGGATAGTTCTAATATCATTGACATATAAGAACAATTCACAGTCATCATTATGTCTCAATTCAACCTAAATATTGTGACACTGTTTAATAGAAAACAGGTTCAATAAACAAACTGAAAATTAAAGGAGAGAAGGTTTTTCCTTGAAGATGTTTTGCTTCTCATCCAAGAAGCTTCTTCAGTTTATAGCTAGCACTATAGTTAGTATTTTATATACATATTAAGCAAAAAGTAGTGGTGTATAGCTTGCACACCTTGTAAGATCTTTCTCAGATATTAACATTACAGTAATATAAGTTTCATAATAAAGGAAATACATACAGATTAAATGAGAGACAATAGATTTTCAATAAATCTGTAAAGTACCAATAAATCTGTATAAATGCCGTACCATTCAACTGGTAGTTCATTTGGTCTGGGGGCTTTCCCTAATTTTGTTTTTAGATTGCAGCATCTTTGTTCTTTCTTGAAATATCACTGGTTGTGCCAATTAATTTTTATCTTCTTTTGAAATATCTTCCATTTCAATATATTCCAAGACATTGATAAGTTGCTCTGAAGTTACAGAAGTACAGGTGCTCCTCGACTTATAACAGTTCACTTAGTGACCACTCAAAGTTACAATGGCAATGGAAAAAGTGACATGATCGTGTTTCACGCTTATGACCATTGTTGCATCTCCATGGTTACATGATCTACATCTGGATGCTTGATAATTGACTCACATTTATGCTGGTTGCAGTGTCCTGGGATCATGCAATCAATCATCTTTTGTAACCTTCTGACAAGCAAAGTCAATGGGGAAGCCAGGTTCACTTAACAACTGTATTACTAATTTAACAACTGCAATGATTAATTTAACAAATGTGGCAAGTCATAAAATGGAGCAAAACTCACTTAACAAATTTCTCACTTAGCAACAGAAATTTTGGGCTCAATTGTGGTTGTAACTTGAGGTCTACCTGTACAAAGGTCATTTAAGTAAGTATCAGAATCTTAAAGGAAATAATTAATAAATTTCAATAAATAATAGGGTATCATTAATCTGAAATCCAAAAGAAAATTTTGTTGTTTTTGTTGTTTCAATCATTTTCCATACTGAATGACATTCACAACAGTAGGTGTAAAAAACAAGTGATAAGGACGTGAAATGAATACATCTTGCTTATTTCAGTCAGCCACAGCAAAACTAATACTTGTACTTTTGTGATCACTAGAGTTTGTTCACTCATTGTCAATTATTCACAAATTCAATTGCAAATGGATATGCCAAAATCAAGCCTAATGTTATATGAGTACATTTGTAAAATTAACAGGCCACCATTTGTGATATCAGAGTATTTAAAATATCAATGAAGAATCAGAATAGTACATTGTTGTTCCTGATAAATTCAGAGTATATTTTCAGGGGGCATTAAATTAAGTAAGAAATTCATGTTCTTGTCACTCATTGTCATAGGTGAGTATAAGAAATGCTAAAAAAATAATTTTAAGAGGAAAGAAACTATTCACAATTCTCTACTAACACAGATATAAAAGAGAAGAGAGGAGATAATAATATAAACATGGTACCCTGACCACAAAGTACATTTTAAAAGCTCTTCTCTCCAATGATTAATGCAACTGAATTCACTTTATTGGGTTTCTATCTCAACTGCCTCAAATGCATAACAGTTCCAGCAGTTCTTCACAATGCTAATTAATATAAAGTGACATTTTATAGATGCAGGAATTAAACAGGGGAAATATGGAATTTACTAGCTTCATTATGTATCCAGTGCCTGGCTCTCATTGCTGCTTTATTATTCATACTCTTCCAATTTTCAAACCTGTTCTCCATATAGTTGAACATAACTGTATATATAGCTACACACAGACAGACACACCCCTACAAAAGACCATTTCACTAGAACTACATGAAATATTAGCAGGAAAAGATAGCAGTGATCTTCTAACTGCTCCAAGAATTTGTTTATTCCAACAATATATCTGTTCAAAACATTTTTTAACAAGTACATCTTTCATTAACCATAATTTCAAGCATTTTATTTGCACATTCAATAAGCTAAGCCACACCAAAAAAAACTTCATTAATAAAGCAATTAGTAAAATATGCAATACTACTATATAGAACTGTGGCAAAAGGAACAATGGATTTGTTTTGTGGAGGGGAAACCAAAAATAGAATAGCTATCTATCCTTTTAGATGCTCAAAACCACAAAGCTTCTAACAATTAGTACAAATTAAAAAAGCCTCCCTAGCAATCCCTCTGGCTCTCCCTTTCACTTAAGCCAACTGTTGGAGAGAAACTTTCTGCTAAAAGCTGCAGTTTGTGCCACTAATGTTTTCTCAAGCAGTTGAAGAATAAGAAGTCACGTTGCTTTCCTGCCCAACGGCATTTAACCCTCAGAATTGTAACCAGACACTTAAATAAGTGGCATTGTCAGTAAACCTTTAAAAAGAAACTATTGTTGTTGATGAAGGAGGCAGAGGAAGAGGAAAAGTATTTACTCAAAACCAAAAATAGGTTTGCTTTCTCAACAGGAAAGTATCGCTTTTAGTAACCACTTGCTACTACGTTACATATTCAATGCTTCTGGGCATCTTTGTAATCCACTTTTCTTTCACATGCAGTGCCCTTCATACAATTCCTGTTTTAGGCACCACTGACAAGCAAAATAATACTGGTAATTCTAGTCAGGCAGACCGAACACATCTTTCATGATCTTACTCTCCACAAATCAAATACACGTCCAGCCAAAATTAATGTCTCCAAGAGACTATTCTTGGAGACTTCAAGAGACTCTATTCATTTCAAACCAAGAAATCTGAACATATAAATCCTGAAAAAGCTGAATCTATCAACAATGTGCACCTACTAGCTAAAATTTACAATGCACATCCTTAAGTTCTGATGTAATACAACAAATTTTCTTGAAACAACATTTATCTCAGATATTATATTCCATGCCAGTTTCAAACATTATGCCTTATGCTTTCAAGCAAACCTTCAGCACCATATGCTTTTCCACATATCCTCTATAGATTTCTACAGTGAAAACTATTATTTATTATTCAAATTCACAAGAGATATGGAACAAATCCAGACTTGCAATCTTGTCAATACTGTAAACTTTGCTAATCATTGGGTTTTGCTTTCTCTATTGGCTATACATCATTCAACAGCTGTATGTCAACAAGCTAGCAAAGGAAAATGATTCTAATTCCTATCTTCATCTAAGAGGGTTAGGACCATAACAGCAGTAATGCCATTCAAATCAGGCAGAGCAAGCATAACAAATTAACGTTAGTTGCTACCCATCTTATACCCAATGATTCTACTAATAAACTACTATTAAGATACATGGTGATGCAGTGGTTAGAATGCAGCACTGCAGGCTAATTCTACTGACTGCCAGCAGTTCAATCCTGACCAGCTCAAGGTTGACTCAGCCTTCCATCCTTCCGAGGTTGGTAAAATGAGGACCCAGATTGTTGGGGACAATATGTTGACTCTGTAAACCACTTAGGGAGGGTTATAAAGCTCTGTGAAGTGGTATATAAGTCTAAGTGCTATTGTTACCAATATTGGAGGTATGTAAATCATATGAAAATGCTAAAGTGGAAGAAAGCATTTATCTTTTAGAATTATCAACAGTAAGGAAATCAGAAGTCAAGAAATATGCCATATGGTAGCTGAATTGGTATGTGAGAATGACCTTTGGAGATGCAGGAAGAACCACAGCCAGGGGAATGGTCCAAAAAGAGGCAGCTTATCCCGCAAAAGCATAGAAGGTAAAAAACATCGCCCTAGTTGGGCTGTAAGGGGAGAAATGTACTTTCAGACTTGTAAGATTTTGTTAATGTAACCTTACAATAAAGTAAGATGAGTTCATCTCAACATGCTTTACAAGGCTGACACTAGCACTTAATGGCTGATCTTACTGAGCTAAGCTGGACTGGGCCCAGTCAAAACCTAGACAAAAAAACTAGGGGAACATTCACACTATTGCTATAATGTATGTCAAGAAAGCATTGTATATCATGACTAAAAAGAAAGTATGTGCCCCTGAATTTATTAGGAATTCAGCTTGATCACAGATAGACTTTTTAACGTATACTATATGACATATGGATAAGAAATATCCTATTCTGTGAGGTTAAATGAGTACACTAATTCCAGGATTTTACAGACAGGAAAATAATTTGGTAAACATGAAGCCTTTTATCAAATTCATCACAAGTCTCATTTTAGCATTATTATTCTCAAGCATGCAACATGTGAAAAAGTCCATTTAACACTCCAAGGATGTCAGTTCATGCAAGTAGAGTAATTGTGCATATTCTGTACAAAGTCTAGCTTTTGAGAGTCAGACACTGCATTAGAAGATTCTGATTCATGTTGAAACTAACCTGATGCCTTTACTGCCAAAAAACTGGGAAGTACCGTAGTTTTCCCAAGGGTCCTTGATAATGCATTACATCTTGGGAATCCTACAATTTGGAAAAGTACTGCATTCGAGTCTACATAGCCTATTATTTCAGATGAAAAAGTAAGGGGATAATGTAGATCAGTGGCTTCCAACCTTTTGGCGCCAGAGAGTGGTTCTCTGGAGATCAGTTTTTCCTTGGATCTGGGGGGCAAGCTTTTGTGCACTGCCTGCATCTTGTGTGTACATGGATGGGCCTCCACTCACATGTGTGGTCCAGTTCCTGGCAGGCTGCAGACCCAGTTTCAGTCCATGGGCCGGGGATTAAGAACACCTGCTGTAAATAACTTTTTCATTCTTATGTAGTTGCTGTCAACCTACAATATTTCCAGTTTTCTCTGATGAAAAAAAATGGAAATTTGGAATCTATTTTCCAATATTTCATTCCAGCTGTTACTTCATGAGCTTAACATCTATGCTTGAAATGATTTTGGGACTTAAAGACTTTCCAGTTTTGGAGCATTCTGAACCTAAGCAGGGATTGGAACACACTCAAATCTGCCAAGAGAGTTCCACTGTCAAAGATGAAGGCAAATTGCCAATATCAAAGATGTGATATTCTGCCAATTTCTGTGGAAAACAAAAGGAATATATTGCATTCAGTTTTTAATATTTATTTATTTTTTTAAAAAAATCCTACCCATTTAAAAAATAAGAACTCAAGAAACTTGCCCATTTGTTTTATATAATGCCATTGCAGCTTCAGGCTGCCAAAAATAATAAATGTTTAAAAGTTCAGCTGACAAAAAGTTTTATAGAAAATGGCATTATGTAAGCTTGCCACATAAGTAAATGACTATAGTAAAACTAAGCTTTCAGTAATCATGACCCTTTTATAAAATTACTAGTATGTCTAGATTTTATCAAAAACAAAAATATCTCATGTGCTAACCATCCATATTAATAGAAAAAGTATTAAAAATTAGAAAGTATTGAAAAGTAAAGTCCTACACTTAGGCAAGAAAAATCAAAAGTACCCATATAGGCTGGGTGAAACCAGGCTCAATAGCAGTAACTGTGAGAGGGATCTTGGAATCTTAGTGGACAACCAGCTAAATATGAGCCAGCAGTGTGCAGCAGCAGCCAAAAAAGCTAATGCAATCCTAAGTTGTATTAACAGAGGGATACAGTCAAGATCAAAGGAAGTACTAATACCACTCTATAAAGCCTTAGTAAGACCACACCTAGAATACTGCATCCAGTTTTGGTCACCACATATTTGGTATAAGAAGTGCTGATAGGTGATGTGTGTGAGACACCTGTGCAAACTTCAAATCACTTTTTCCCCTTTGAGCCTCAACGTAGTCTAGTACAATATGGGGAACCTAAGACATGTATGTCAAAGGTGGCATACCATAATGTTTGGGGGTGACACGCCAGTGTTCACCAATACCCAACAACTATTCTCAAAAACACACCCTATTATTGTCTGATTTTCAGAAGTCGCATAAGAATGAGGTTTGCTCTGGACTCTTCAAAGGTCACACAAAAAGGCTATGTTCTCTATAGCCTCTGAAAATTTTGTGACAATGGGATGTGTTTTCGCACAATTTTCAGTGGCTGCAGAGGCCACAAAAGAGCATTCTCCAAAGTTACATCAAGAATGAAGGCCTCGTGTAATCCGGTACAGTCTCAGGTAGGCCACTGGGACTTGTAAACAGAAAGAGAACAGTGTTTAAAGGTATTGGTACAGCAGAGCCTATAAAGTGCTGTTCACAGGCAATAGCACTGTTCCCCAAGGCTCACACTTCTTGGAGATGACCAAGGGCTCAAGTCAAGGACGAGGCTTTTATTTCAGGCCCAGCTTTGGCATTGTCATTGGGTATTGCTGTTCAGGTTGTCTAGACAGGAACAAGATAGGTCACTGTTCTCAGTTTTGTTCAGGGTGATATACCATCAGAGTCAAAGTAGGCATTTTCTGGTTTTTTGAAATGCCAGGCTACAAAGTTTCACTATCACTGGTCTAATACCATACTGTATAATCCACTTGTAACTGCCTGATATGCTTCAGACATCAAAATTGGTAAGAGGCACTATTTTCATTCTTCACCTTCTGTTAGCAGACTTTTTTCTTAAAGCAAGACTGTTTTAAAGACCCCGAGGCAGTGGCAAACAGACATTACCCTAACACAAGCTTCTGTACCTTAAAAAAAGAAATTAACCCAAATCTTCAAATCTCAACATTTTTATTTTAATGAAAAGCTAAATTACCACTTAACATGAGGGTCCCTAACCCTTTTCATTCTCAACTGCCTCCAGTTTTACATCATATAGTCAAATCCCGGGAGGAGGAGCAAAAACTATCTGTGCACAGATAAAACTAGTTATTTAGCAACTCTGACAGTTTTGGGCTACTATGCTATACTTGCAGTGATAGCAGACGATTAAAATGTAATGACTAGAATTTGCAAATGTTTTAAAATGTCTTTGTAATATTGTTTTAAGTATTAGGCTGCTTTCAAATGACTTAAATCCTTGCAGTGTGCATCCAGAGTGGGAAATGGGTCTTCAACTCACATATGTATAGAGTTGTTGGTTAAGGGGCAATACCCTTTGGGAGCAATAGCTGCAATCAAGCACTTTCTGTAGCTCCAAATAAGATTTCTCCATTTCTCAACTTGCAATTTGTCCTAGACTTCTTGTGCAAATTGCTTCAGTTGTCTTAGTTTTGATGGACTCCTCCCCACACTTATAAGTTTCACCTATTTCTATAGATGTTCTGTTATATTGACATCAGGATTTATTTATTTATTTTATTTATTTTTTTTATTTATTTTTTTTTATTTATTTATTTATTTGATTTGCCAATTGTTTACAAGATAATAAGTATAAGTGTATACATAGTTGTGAATACATGAAATGGGTACATATAAGAAAAATAAAAGAAGAATAAGATAAACAATAGGACAGGGACGGTAGGCACGTTGGTGCGCTTATGCACACCCCCTACAGACCTCTTAGGAAAGGGGTGAGGTCAATAGTAGACAGTCTAAGGTTAAAGTTTTTGGGGTTTGGGGAAGAAACTACAGAGTCGGGTAGAGTATTCCAGACATTGACCACTCTATTGCTGAAGTCGTATTTCCTGCAATCAAGTTTGGTGCTTTGAGTTTGTATCTATTGTGTGCTCTTGTGTGCTCTTGTGTTGTTATGGTTGAAGCTGAAGTATTCATTGACAGGTAGGACATTGCAATGTATGATTTTACATACCATGCTTAAATCAGACCGAAGACGGCGTAATTCAAGGTTTTCTAGTTCTAGAATTTCAAGTCTGGTGGCATAAGGTATTCTACAACGAGTAGAGGAGTGGAGAACTCTTCTTGTGAAATATTTCTGGACTTTCTCAATTGTGCTAATATCAGATACGTAATGTGGGTTCCAGACTGATGAACTGTATTCGAGTATTGGTCTAGCAAATGTTTTGTATGCTCTGGTTAGTAGTGTGATATTACCAGAGAAAAAGCTACGTAGGATTAGGTTAACAACTCTTAATGCCTTTTTGGCTATGTAGTTGCAGTGGGCTCTAGCACTTAGATCATTAGAGGTGAGTATTCCAAGGTCCTTTACAGAGCTTGGGTCATCAACAAGATCTTGACTATTCAGCTTGTATTTTATTTTCTGATTTTTTTTGCCAATATGTAAGACAGAGCATTTATTCGTTGAGATTTGAAGTTGCCATTTGTTTGACCATTCTGATACATAGTCAAGATCTTTTTGTAGGGTAGCAGTATTGTCTGTGGTATTGAACAGCTTTACATCATCAGCGAAAAGAACGCAATTGCTCTTAATATGATCACAGAGGTCATTTATGTAGAGTATGAAGAGAGTTGGTCCTAGAACACTGCCTTGGGGGACACCACTATTGACAGGTACAGAATTTGATAGGACGCTCCCAATTTTGACCATTTGTTGTCTGTTTGCAAGGAATGCTTCTATCCAGTTATGCAGTTGTCCAGAGATACCATAGGATTTTATTTTTAGGAGTAGTTTGTCGTGTACTACTGAATCAAAGGCTTTACAGAAGTCTATGTAGATTGCGTCTATTGCTTTGCCCTGGTCGAGTTGTGTTGTCCATATGTTTTTGCAGTGTAAGAGTTGCAGGATAGTTTTTTTCTGAAACCAAATTGTTTATTGGAGAGTAGGTTGTTTGTCTCTAAGTGGAGGATGATGGATTGGTTAATAATTGATTCCATGACTTTACAGGTGACGCAGCATAAGGAGATTGGTCTGTAATTTTCAACTAGGCTTGGGTCTCCCTTTTTGAAGATGGGGATGACTGTGGCTTGTGACCATAGGTTAGGCAAGGAGCTGGTCATGAAAGATTTTTCAAAGATTATGCTTAGAGGTTTGGCTATGGCAGTGGATAGCTTTTTTAAGAAGTAGGCACATATTCCATCCGGTCCAATAGATAGAGATGGTTTTAGATTGCGTAGTGCTTTTTCAACATTGTCTTCTGTAAAATTGATATGTATTAGATCATTGTTGTTATCTGTGGTACGGCTAGGAAATACTGGGCATGATCCATTGCTGTTTACAAATACTGAGCCGAAGAATGTGTTAAAGATGTTGGCTTTAATGGTGTCATCGTTGCAGTCTTTACCATCAGGTCCTATCAAGGGTGGGATGGACCTTGAGTCTTTTAGTTTGTTGTTTACAAAATTGTAAAAAGCACGGGTGGAATTGGTGCTTAGAAGGTTTTCCTATTGTTTAATGTGATAATTGGTGCATTCGGTCTTTATCTGGTGGCATAAAATTTTGTATCGGCTTTTGAAATTGGCAACGTGACCAGATTTGTTTTTCCGCCAGAGTGATCTCTTTTTGGATTGAAGTTTCCTTATTGTTATGGGTAATCTGCTTTTTTGTTTTGTTTTGGGAGTTGTTGTTGGTACATATAGTTTGATGACTCTTTTGACTTCAAGTAAAAATATGTTGTAATGGTCTTCAACAGTATTGCATCCAGTGAATAGAGATTGCCAATCAAGGGATGAGAGATCGTTGTCTATAAGATCATAGTTGCCTTTTTTGAAGTTACAATTGGGGATTACATCATTGTGGTGATTTTTGTGTGGGCGTATGTTGAGACAAAAGTCAATCATATTGTGGTCACTGCTGGAAAAGGGTTCTTTAGTTTGTATTCCGTAAATTAAATTCAAACTATTGCAGAAGATGAGATCGAGGCAGTTGTTTAGTCTAGTGTTGTTGGTTACTAGTTGTTCCAGTCCCAGATTTGTAATAGCATTGTAGAAGGTTGTGTGTATGATTTCAGTTGTACAATCATTTAGGGTCCAGTCAATATGAGGTAGATTGAAATCACCAAGAAAGATAAATCATGGCAGGCCCTTTCAAAATAATTCAAAATCTCTTCTTCACAAGTATGGATCTCTTAGATATATGTTTTGTATTATTATCCTGATGGGAGACCCTTGCCCTGCAACTTAGACATATTAGGCATTGTGTTTCACTTCAGAACACCTTGATAGTCTTCTGATTGTGCCCATACAGATTCAAGGCACCTGATTCTGGAGGCAGCGAAGCAATGGCATTACATTATAGATCCTCTTCCATATTGGAATTTTTATTTATTGTTTTTTATTCTATGAATCTACAGCAAGTATGACTTATCAACAAGTCCAATTTTGTTTCATCTGTCCAGATATAGTCTCTCAAAAGGACTGTGGCTTGTCGACATATATTCTAACAAACTCCCGTCTGGGTTTTTTGTGTCTGTATTTCAGAAGTGGGAACTTCTTCTGTGGAAGTCATTTTCAGTAAGGCAGTGATGTATGGTACAACTTGATATTGTTGTACCTTGATTTTAAAGGTCACCAAGGATCTTTATTGAAGTTTTGGTTTTGTTTTTTTCTTTTTCTACCATTTAAACTTTCTTCCTGTACTGTATGGGATTAATTTTCCTCTTGTGGCCACATCCAGGGAAACTGGCTATGGTCTTTTTGATAATATTAGCGACTGTGATCCCAGGAACATGAAGCTTTGGGGGGATGGTTTTGTAGCCTTTGCTGTTACCATGCTTACTATTGCCTTCTTCCTTTCCTCCTCAGACAATTCTCTGCTGTTTCTTCTCTTATCTATGTTCGCTGTACTGCATACAATGACAGAAAATGCCTAAGTGATGTATTTTTTTCCCATTCAAATAGGCTGAGTGACCGATAATGAGATTAAACACACTTGTGATATTAATTAATGTAAACAGTATGCTTGAGAGAATAATGAAATCCAATAAAGTTTTTGAACATCTAAGGGGTACCAATAATTATGCCAAACCATTTCCATTTGTTTTATTATTTACAAGAATATATTAAGTTATACATCAAAAACAAAATGTTTGCTTTGTGGAAATAAAAATGAAATAAAAAATGAAATAAAAAATGATGACTGCCATTTGTTTGTATCAGTTTCTCTGTAAGCTGTGAAGAGCATCCAGGTATGGGAGATGCTTCTGTCTCTCGTTCAATAGGCTGACCTGATTTCTGAGGACACTCCTCCCTGAGGCTCTCCTTAGTGTCCCCAGTTTTGGTGAAGTCGAAGTGACAAGTTTATCGTTGTTCTCCTTCACCTTTGCTCTCTAGTCTTGGCCAGGATTGAACCCACACGAGACGGACTCTGGGTGGGGCTGCATGCTCTTCACAGCTCAGAGAATGGGCGTATCAGGTAAGCACCAATGCCCCTTCTCCAGATGAGCTGTTCAGAGCATCCAGGCATGGAACATACCAAAGCTGGCATGTCCTACAGGAGGGTCTCTGTCTGGTTTGGAGTCCCTTTTACCTGTGGACCCGTTGTAATATCCGTCTGCCGAAGGCTGCTTCAGCAGAAGCATAAATGTCCAGTTTATAGTGCCTTATGAAAGGCAACGGTGAAGCCCACATTGCCGCCCTACAAATCTCGTCGATTGATGCTTGAGTAGCCCAAGCCACTGAAATTGCAGTTCTCCTAGTTGAGGGTACCGTAATACCTGTAGGCACGGGCAATGACTGTGTATCGTAAGTCTTTGCAATTGTGGCTCGCAGCCACCTGCCAACTGTCGATGAGATGACCTTTCTTCCTTGAGTAGAAGGTTGAAAAGAGACGAAGAGGGCCTCCATCTTCCTAAATGAGGCAGTCCTGTCTATGTAGATTTGGAGGGCACATCGTACATCTAATAGATGCCATTGTCACTCTAGACTGTGAGATGGTCTAGGACAGAAGTTGGGGAGTATCAACTCCTGTGCTCTGTGGAAGGCCGAATTAATTTTGGGAATGAAGGTTGGATCTAAGTGAAGGACGACTCTGTCAGAATGAAAAATGCAGAGATCTTGTTTCACTGACAGAGTGGCTAGCTCAGAAATTCATCTTGCAGATGTTATCGCTACTAAGAACACCACCCTGTACGAAAGTAGGTAGAGATTCGTGATTCTCAGAGGCTCAAAGAATTGTTTTGTGTGTGCCATAACAACTTTGTTTAGATCCTAGGTGGGGTATCTATGAACCATTGGGGGGTCTTAAATTAGTGGCCCCATGGAGAAAACTGTGTATCCTTGGGTGATGAGCGAGGGATCTTAGGTCACCACAGGTAATGACCGAGGCTAAAGCCATCACCTGTCTACATAAAGTGTTTGGTGAGAGTCAGGCAGGACAATAACAAGATTAATATGTCATCAAGATAGCATTGTAGCCGGATCGGCTTAGTCCTAAGATGGTCTGCTAATGCCGCCAGAACCTTTGTAAAGATTTGGGGAACTGAGGCCAGGCCAAATGGAAGGGCTCTGTACTCATAGTGATGGCTATTGTAGCAGAATCTCAAGAACCTACTGTACGAGGGTCTAATGGGTATATGTAAATACGCCTCTGTTAGGTCTATTGACGATGGTCTATTGACGATAAAACATCTCCCTGTCTGATGCTGAAGAAGATTGATTGCAGGGAGCTCATTTTGAACCTCCTGTAGACCAGGAAACGATTCAGGCATTTTAGATCTAAAATTGCCCTCCACCCCCCCAAAAAACCTCTTTGGGACCACAAATAAATATGAATAAAACCCCTGTCTATGTTGATTCGATGATACAGGTTGGATTGTGTGGAACTCCTGCAAGTGCTGGATAGCAGTCTCCATAGGGGGTCTTTTGGTAGGGTCCCTTGAGACAGGGCACTGCATAAAGAAGATCAGGGGCGTGGAGAGGAATTCCAGAGAGAGACCCAATCTTATGGCCTCATTGACCCAGGGATCTGATGTAGTTGACTCCCATTGGTCTGCAAATAGCCTTAAGCATCCTCCTATGAGAGGGTCGGGTATGAGATTATTTGGTGCGCCAAAATGATCTATTTCCTGCCCCACAAAAGGACCTTTTGTTCTGCCCTCCCTGCTGATTTCTGTCCCCAAAGTCAGATCTTTCTGCCTGCTGTCCCTGTCAGTACCCAAAGGGCCTCTGTGATCTCTGAGAATAGGTTCCTTGATAGAAGGAATGAAAGGAATTCCTCTGAAAAGACTGGGATGGTCTATTTTCAGGCCTATGAAAGGTGGGGGGGGTTTCTTCTTCTTATTCTGAGATTCCACCAGGAGTGAATCTAAGGAAGATCCAAACAGTTTGTTCCTTTCAAAAGGGTCAGATGCCAACTTCCACTTATGTTTGGTATCCACTTGTCAATGACGGAACCAAAGTAAGTGTCGTGCTGTGACTTGGAATTCTATGGCTCTTGAAGAGAATTTTGCCAAATTAAACGTTGCATCTGCAGAAAATTCTGCAGCTGCCATCAATTTGGCTATGTCCTGATGCGCCTTGGTGTTCGAAGAAGGAATGGAATCTCTGAGGTGACATAGCCACTTTAGGGAAGATCTGGTAAAGAATGAAGCGGCTGTAGCTGCTCTGATAGCCCATGCATCTGCTTGGTGAGTCCCGTGAAGTGCTAATTCCGCCCTCCTGTCCTCTGGCTTAAGAGCTTCTTCCGCTTCGCTTAGTATAGCGGAAGAAGAGGCTAGGGCTACCACAGGTTCATCTACTATGGGGGCTAAGTTGTAAAAAATTTTTGTCATATTCTGTTTGATTGGGATAAGCAGCTGTAGAGGTCCACTGTTTTTGGACTAAATCAGTGAACATCTGTTTAGGACCGAATGACCTCTGCTTCATAGGTTGTGAAAAAGATTAAGTCATCCGACTCCTCCTGCACTGAAGGTGGTTAGGAGGTAAAGGTTTAATTGTCAAGGCATGCGGTGTTTTCACCTTGAATAGTAAACACTTAAATAGGAACAGCCTTGTGAATGTAGGTTGATCAGGGGCTACACCTTCATCTTCCAACATGTCTTTCTCTAACTGATCTGCCTCAGACAAAGACGAATCATTGTCGTGGGAGGATACTGACATGATTTGTTCCAGCTCGTCCATTTGGTCTTCCCTATATTGCATGCATAACCTGATCAAACATGTGAGTAATTGGAAGATTCACCTCATGGGAATGTACCTGAAGTTGAATGGATTCCACCCTGCTTAGCGACCATGTTGACTGAAGATCATGATCAGGACCTGCTTGGTGTCACCTTGCCAGGAAGGTCTGTTGCACCCCTGCTGCAATCCCTTGTTTGATAGCTAGCTCCATCCAAGCTCTCATATGTAGGGGAATTTCCTGAGGGAGAGCTTCCTCTGTGCGAAGTCCTGCTGCCGTGGGGATGAATGTAGCCTCAGGAACCTTCTGTGGTGCAGGCAGGGCAGTTGAAGTGCCTGCCTGCTCTGGTAAATTGATGCTGCACCTGGATTGCATTGACAGATCCAGTGGAGATACTGGAATGGAGCTTTGAACAGGAACGGCTCTTGAAGGAGGCATTGTTTGTTTATCCTTCTCGGCCTCAGGAAGGCACTTTTTCAGGTGTTTATCTAGTGCTTTTTGGCATCTCTTGGCATCTTTCTCAGCAGCCTTGTAAGGCTTTCTTGAACTCAATGTCTTGCTCTGGGTTCTGGCCATAGCCCTTCTAGCTGCCATTCTATACCCTGAAGCAGTGGAGCCAATAGACCTTCCACTTGTCATTGCAACCCCTGGATACAGGAGCTGTAAAAGGGTGAGGCTTGAAATTAGAGGCGGTTGGCACTCCTAAGGAGCCTGCTCTGGAATGGGCAGGGACTCTCTCAAATGTAATTTATTTAATTATTATTATTATTATTATTATTATTATTATTATTATTATTATTATTATTATTATTTAATTAATGCCAAATAAAATCAAATTAATACCAATTAAAGATACACCTTAATTGCCCAGAGTAGAATCCAACTGAATGACACAGGGCCTGCAACAGCTTTAATGCACAGGTGGTCACGGGCCTGGGTGCTAGCTGCTGTCCTGCTGACTGGCTCTGGATGTGAGGGATTTGCCAACTAACTCCTTCAACAAGACTTTAACATTGTAATCTGTTGTTGAAGGCCCTGTAAAGCTGTTCTGGATCAGCCCTGTTAGGGATTAATTCCTCACAACAGCCTATTTAGATAGGCTAAGCCTGATGCCTTTTTAATGAGCCTCAAGTTTGCTGAGGCCAACTTGCAATTAGCAGATACAAAACAAAATGGTGCCAGCCATTATTTTTGGTGCACAATGGCTCAATCAGCAGTAAAAAACCCCGGCAAGCACTCAGGAAATTAGAAGGCTCTAAATAACAGTGCTGGGTAGGGGTGATAGCACTGAGGCCTACCCTCTTAGTTGATGTGTTCTTTTGAGGGGAATAAGCCCCTGGCCATTCTTGTGTTTTATTCCTTGGCGTGATCGTGAGTCTGCGCTCATTGTGCCGCAACAGCCCTTCGCTTATAGCCTGGCAGCCAGCTGATTTAAAATATGGCCAGGTGAAAAGGAAACGCTCCAATCTCTCTCTCCTTCAGTCTATTTTGTTGGACAATGGCCATTGTTGAGGCGCAAACTCGAGTCTCTGCTCGGAGTGCCATTACAGCCATCATCGAGGGCTTGAGAGCTCCGATAGCCAGCTGGTGTTAAATGGCATCAGCAGCTCTCTTCGGTTCTGTGAGAAATGTGATGATCATAGGCAGCTAGGAGCTGCGATATGACCTGTTTAATAGTTTTTCTTTGTTTGGTTTTCTCAATCTCTTTTCTTAGAATCCAGCCAAGGGAAAAATTGCCTTGCTCGAACAAAGGCTGAGCAAAAACTGGGGACACTAAGGAGGAGCCTCATAAAGGACTGTCCTCAGAAATCAGCTCAGCTTATCAAATAAGAAACAGAAGTACTTCCCATGCCTGGATGCTCTGAACAGCTCATCTGGAGAAAAGTAGAAAGGTAAATACCTGTGGCTGTGTCTATATTTTAGATATTACTTGTATTACGTATTTTATTATGCAACCTTTCAAATTTGCTGGGATTACAGTTCCCAGAATTCCCAGCCAGTGGCCCAACATTTCAATGGGAATATATAAAAGAGGTTTTATAATTTCAAATTGAAAACAAAATCACAACTAAATCACAAATCTGCAATAATTTCTAATTTGAAAATTTAAATACCACTTCAAGTCTTCTCCAAGTTCCCCTCCCTATGTTTTAATGTGTTCTATTCAAAGCAGAATTAAATCAGGATAAGTGCAGCCAAAGTAGCCTGCATTGGATAAACTATTAAGTTATTTTGTAAATTAATTTTGTAAATTGATTGTCTCAATATATCAAGAAAACATTTTTTTGGTAACCAATATTACCTAATACATAGAATGTGAGTTTGGAAATTTTAGAAATAATATACCTTGTTCTTATTACCTCAGTTTCCTATATGTCTTAATTAATCCACAGGGTCATTATAGGGCCATGGTTGTCAAGCCACTGTAACTCATTATCTTAACACAGCTCTATCAAACTTCCTGCAGTTTTAGAGAGAAAAATAGATGTTGCTGCCAGTGAATGGAGAAAACGAACTGCTCTCTAGAAAAGGTGTTAGAATCGATCACTTAAAATTTACAGACACATCAATACAATGTTACAACAGGAAGATTTTCCTGAAAACCATCTTGTCCTCCCAAGTAATAGCTCTGAAAATTGCTACAAAAATATGAATAAATTACATCACCAGCTGGCAAATAAAAGGGCATACAGTATAATTGCTTATGTTTTTATAACACCAAGCATTGGCGGAATGTTTTCTAAAAGTTATACAAAAAACATAAATTTTAACCAGCTGGATGCCACTGCCTCTTTGTAGATCTAGTAGCACAGCTAACTCAGTAAATAGCTAACTCAAACACAAACTGTACAAGCAGACAAAACTATCAGGGTTATATTCATTAGCATTCAACTCACAGTAATAGAAACATCAATATAACTGATGGAATGACTGCAGCTTTTTTCAGTGAACTGCATGGCAAATAAAAAGCAATATCACAGGATTTTTCAACTGCTTCAATGTCACGCTGAATCACTTTGATTAGCACAAAATCTTGCCAAAGCATTTTGCTTAAGTGTCTTAACCAATATGCAGTTTATGACTGATAGTATATAAAATATAGCAGTTCTCAAGGGGAACTATCAGTAATTAACAAGAACATTACAGGTTTGCTGAGAAATACATGACATATAAAACAATCAGAACGGGCACATAAATAAAACTCTACCAATATTGAAGTTTAATTGCTCGCACCTCAGCAAATAATACAGAATAAGCAAAAATAAAGACAGTGAGCTTTTTTTCTCAACTAAAAATACTTTGTGATTTGCAAAGAAATGTATCTTTATAACTATACAGAAATGCCTAACTGCAAGCTGAAAGAACACAACAAACATTTAAATTATTAAATAATCCCTTGATTTTACACAGTCAGATCCATGGTTTTTTTTAAATCTATAAATTAATAGAATAATATCAACTGTGTACATTATATTAACTATGTAAGTGTGTATGTGTGTAAATATACCATTTTGTAGCATTTAAAACAGAAGTAGATATTTGATTTTTTCTAATTTGTTTTATAAATTATTGCAGAACATTCATTACAATTATAAATTAACAATAGTCACAAGGAATCTTAGCCTCCTTAACAATCAACAAGAAGAAAAATTGAAAAAGTTTTTCTTGAATCCTTCTCCTATGATATCCTTGAGTCATTACTTAAACTTTTTCTTACTGAACGAAATCATAAACACAGTTTCTGTCACTGACTGAATTAAGTGATGTCTGTTTTATCATCACAGGATTCGACATTCAGATTTTACTGAAGACAGAAACTAGGCCTAGGTTTTCAAATCTGAAATGTCTCTGGCTTCAAAGTAGGACAACAAAATTTCCAATAACTTCAATGAGATCTGCTGGACTGCAACATTAGAGACTTCATTACATAAATATTAATGATACCTTATATAAAAATTGTTGGGTGTTTTGCAGTTGACATATAGCAATGGAAAGGAATTACATAGATTAGATATGGTGAAGAGTAAACTGTATATAAGGAAGGGTCATTGCTTATTATAAAATAGAATATATGGCTATTCACATACATGCACTCTGCAGGACAGATTAACAGCTCCAATTATAACTGTAATCAGTTTTAAAACTTTAATTAGGAAAGCAGGAGGAGAAAACTCACTAGTGAGAGTTATATATATCCTTTCCTTTTTAAAATGACTAACTAATCCAGTCTTCATTTCCATATCTAGTAGATATTTAATAGCTACCAACTTCCATATTTGGTCACCATCTATCTATTTTTTAAAATTTCAAGTATTCTAACAAAATCAGTTACGTCCATCTGGGCCAGCACTTTAACATATTTCCTGTTTTAAATTCCGTTGTGAGACAAGTATTTGTATTCATTTATTTGAACATTTATGATATTTCAATCACTGTGACTTTGAGTGGGTTCCAAGCAAAAACAATATGGTACAAAATATGATAAAACAAGTACAAATTAATTATCGCTCTAATTGTCATAGTAAGCATCAATCAAGCATATTCTTAATACCATTTATCATCCCAGATATAACAACGAACAGCCACAGTTGAATGATGAGAAAGACTTATGCTCAACAAAAAAGATCAAGATCAATTCTTCTTCCTACCCAAGTGCTCTAACTAACAAAAGTTGTTTCAAATACAACGCCTAAGAAATATCTGCTTTTCTTCCTGCCACAAAACTGCCGCAGCAGAGTGATTTATAAAAATGTTTCTGTATCAGGGAGTTTGCTCCTGTGAGTAGACTTCCAATGCTTTATTCTTCTATATTTTTGGCAAACACTTCAAGAAATCTAATTTAATCATTGCTCTCTCTTTACAGAAAACCTGTTAAGATTACAGACTAGCCATGTACCTCTCTGTAGCAGCAAAGCAAGACATTTATAGCTAAACCATGGAAACCACAATGTTAACATGCTCAATATAGATTGAGGGAGGCGAAAACCTAAGCAAGATAGATTCTGAGAAACAAATGTAGTTGAGAAAGCCTACCATAGTATTGTGATTCTAGGGGACTTTTTTTTTGGAAGTGGGGAGGCTTATGACTAACAAAACAGGTCCATTAAATAACCAAGTTAAATTGAAGGCATTCAGTAACTGTTTACAATAGTGAACTATATGTAAGTACAGGACATTTTATATGCCCTATATTAGAGATTAAAAGTCTCAGCAACTATCTGTAAGCTAAAAGAACACAACTAACATGACCACAGACGCTGGCTCCTTGGCTAGGAAATACAGATCAACACCATCTCTAGAGTTTGATACAACTGGACAGAGGAAACCTTTACTTCTTCTTTTTTTAAAAAATATTTAATTTATGAAATAATCCCTTGATTTTACACAGGCAGATCCCTTTTTTACTTCTAATCAATAGATAATATAAACTGATTTTTTTCTGATTATAACCATTACCATCAATTTATTATGAAATGCTTTAAGATGGACTACAGTATAATGGAGTCAATAATTTATTGAAGAGATCCTGTCACATTATAATCCATATATACCCCAGAATTTAACATTTTGCCTCAAGGCAGCTGTCTATTATCTGAATACCAGCTGCTCTTAAACTAAATTTGTACATTTAAAAAGACATAGGTGCACATATGCATATAAAAGAATAATTCAATTGTTAAGAAACCATTACTGTGGAGACTAAGATAAATGGACAGAGATTTAAAAATGTACTTTTAATCCATTTTAAACCAGTCAATTTAATCCTTTCTAATAGTTCTGAATAATGCTGAGAAACATGAGGAATTTGTGACCTGAATGAAAAGATGAATAATAATAATTAAAAGCTTGTGTAGAGATCAATCATAGGCTATCACCTTGAAGGTTTATGAAAAAACGTATTTCTGTATCATTCCAATCACAATGCAATGGACTATGTAATTTAAAAATCCACCAGTCCTCTTCACTTAAATTATTCCTTTCTTTTTTTAACTGAAGCAAGATTGTCAAATACTTCAATTACTATAAGCAGAAATTATAAATACATAATAAAATGGCTATTTATTAATTTGAAACATGCAGGTAATTCAAGTAAATCAATGGAACCACAAAGGTCAAAAATAAAATCATCTAGGTAATTACCAAAGAAACATTGTATGAAAATTAATATTTATTTGATTTACTTGTTTCTATTCTGCTATAGCAGTCCACTATAATTAATTACAGTTTATTATGAATCCTTATTGTTGTGATATATATATATATTGAATTTATATTCTGAGAGCCAGATGTGAAACTCAAATCAAATTCTTATGTTAAGTCTTACATAAATAAGGCCTTATTGAAGACCAAAATAATAATGAAAAAATCCAGAAATTACATGGGTTGAGGTATATGTAGGCACAGAATTTAAAAGGTACATGGTACATCAAATTGAACTATGATTTTTTTTTTTACAAATTAATTACAGAATAGACCACGATTGGTTGGATTTGCAGAACCCACTACAAAAAAACAAGTCATATTATGGCTTAGTACAACTACGAATCCAGTCTAAATATGGCTACAAAGGAGTCCATTTTCTCTCTTCCTACTTTAAAGATTAATGAAAGGATTTGAGTTGACTGAGGCAGCTAGGCTACAACTACCATTATAATTAACTAGGTGTCCTCAAGATTAGTGCAACTTTGGAGACTATATGGAAAATATTTATTATCCTAGTTGGTAAACATAAGATTATATTTATTAGATTTACATCTCACCTTTTCATTCTGGAGTTCAAGATAGCATACATATTGCTCCTATTTTTCTCTATAGCCATCTTGCGAGGTGTGCTCATTCAAAGAAAGAATGCTTAATGTCCAGCCCACCAAGAGGCAGGTCAGCTGTTGCAGAGAGGCTGTGCTCCTTTGTTTTAGACCTTTCGCTTTAGAATAAATTTTCCCTGAATAGTTGCTTTACTTTCTCATTGCTCATATTTAGGGAGGCTATACAAGCACTATTATTCAACCGATTATTTTGGCTCTGGCCATAGCTAACTGATGCAATGTTATTTATCATTTGGTTAATAATGGTACGTTTATTGTTTTGCAGGTAGCCCCAACTTTAAGAATAAATTCCATTCCCAAGGTCTGCTCTTCAGTTGAATTTTTATGTAAGCCAAAACAGTATTATTGTATTGTATGATACTGCATAAGTAGTATTGTGTAATGAACTGTTGTGTATTCAATTTGAAATTTGCTGCAAAAGGTTCCACTTTTAACTATGGGTCATTCTTAAACTAGGGTGTGCTTATCTCAGAGACTTACTGCATTGTAATCTTTTTAATCTTCAGGAACAGTGAACTATAGAAGCATGTATATGTAGTCCTTGACTTACAACCAGTCACATGATCAAAATTCAGGCACTTGACAACCTGACAGCACTTACAACTGCAGGGGCACTTCAACTCCCCCCCTGCCAATTCCCCCCCCTCCCCCAATGCCTTCTGCACTCCATGGCCTTTGTCATCCTACTGATCTTTGCTATTGATCTAGCACGCCTACCTTGGCCATTTGTAAGGCAGCTGCTGATTGCATGAGGCTTTCTTCCCAAGACTATGCATACTGGTTTCCTTGCACAACCAGTGGAAGATGGCCTCACAGCCAGCAGCTGCCTTCTAAAGGGCCAGGACAGACATACCTTCACAGCAATGGGAGCAAGACAGCAAAGGTCAGCCAGGACAGTGGAGCATTGGGCAGCAGTGATGGAGGACTGCAAGGTGACAAGAGTGACTGAGCAGTGACTGAGGAGTGCAAGGTGACAGAAGTTTCCTAGGGCAGCTGCAGCTTTGCGATGCACTGCTAGCACAGCTCAGGCTTCCAGGAGCAGCTTCCAGAACCATGGCACACCAAAAAAAAAACCTGAACTGCACTGTGAATATCATTCATATTTAGTGCAACTGAAATGTTTAGTTAAAGAGGCGTTGGTCCTACCTGAACACTTCTTCTTGGGGAGCCGAAGGGAGAATCCAGGATGGATGGGTAGTCTCTAGTCTCATAGCACTGCAGACTGAATTGAAAAACTGAGGGCACACCCCCTGGTAACAGTCCCCAGTTCTGAACAAAGCGTTCAGGTAGGGCCAATGCCCCTTCTCCACTGAGCCGAAGGGGGAATCCAGGATGGGACATACCAAAGCTGGCTGATGGCTGTCCTATGGGAGGGAACTGGATTGGTCTGAGGTCCCCACTTCTACATGAACGCCCTGCAGGACTCATCTTCCAAAGGACACCTCTGCTGAGGCAAAGGAGTCAATTTTATAATGCCTTATGATGGGGCCGCAGATGACCAAGTCGCAGCTCTACAAAAGTCCAGAACCGAAGCCTGCATTACCCAGGCTGCAGTGGTCGCTGCACTCCTGGTTGAGTGCACAGTGGTTCTCCTGGGCACAGGACGAGCCAGTAACTCATAGGCCTTCGCAATACAGGCTCTAAGCCAGCGAACCACAGTAGATGGTGTCATCCTGAGACCCAAAGTTGATGGCTGAAAGGAAACGAACAGGGCTTCAGTCCTCCTAAAAGAGGAGGTCCTTTTGATGTATATACGGACGGCCCTCCTAACGTCCAAGGCATCCCATTTTCTCTCCAGTGCATGGGTAGGCCCTGGACAGAAGTCAGGCAAAATCAACTTCTGTGAGTGATGGAATAAGGAGTTCACCCTGGGCAGAAAGGTAGGGTCCAACTGCAGAACCACCCTGTCTGCATGGAAAACGCACAGGTCCTTTCTGATGGATAAGGCCGTCAACTCCAAGATACGCCTGGCCGAAATAATGGCCACTAAGAATGACACCTAGCACATGAGTAGGCGAAGACTGACTTCACGCAAGGGTTTAAATGGGGGAGAAGTCAGTGCCTGCAGGACCCTAGGCAAATCCCATGTGGGGAAACGGTGGACCACTGGTGGCTTCAAATTAGTGGCTCCCCTAAGGAAGGCTTTCACCCTGGGATGTTGGGCCAGAGTGGTTGAGTCCTTGACCGAAAAAACCGAGGCCAAGGTAGCCACCTGTCTCTTCAAGGTACTGGGGGCGAGACCTCTAACACATTTGCCACAGACATAGCAGTAGGTTCCAATAGGTGACTGGAACACCAGCCGCAGAAAATCCTCCATGATGCATCGTATATCCTGGTTGTGGAAGGTCTTCTGGCCGCCTGGATGATCTGAATGACCCTTCTGGAAAACTACTCCTGTTTCAGGAGCACCCGCTCAAGCGCCAGATAGTCAACCAAAACCAGGAAGGATCTGGGTGCTCAATCAGGCCCTGGCTGAGGGAGATCCTGTGCAGGGGAATTCTCCAGGGTCTGGCAACTGACAGGCCCACCAGGTAGACAAACCATGGATGCCTGGGCCAGTAAGGGGCTACCAACAGAACCTCTGCCCTCTCTGTCAGTACGTTTCTGATTGTTCCTGGAATCAGGGGAAGGGGGGAAGGCATAGAGTAGCCCTTGGGGCCACCTGCACTGGAGAGCATTGACCTCTTCTGCTCCCAGTGCTGGGAACCATGCAAAGAACCTCGGGAGCTGCGAGTTCTCTGGAGATGCAAAGAGATCCAGAATTGGATGGCTGAACCGTTCCATCATCTCCTGGAACAGACTGGGATGCAGTCGCCATTCCGACTGGTCGACTGTGGGCCTGCTCAACCAGTCTGCTTGCACATTGGAAACTCCCGAGATGTTTTCTGCTCGCAGGGACAACAGGTGTCTCTCCGCCCACCTGCACAACCGAGTCACCTCCTGCATTAGAGATCTGGAGCGAGTGCCCCCCTGCTGGTTTATGTGGGCCTTGGTGGCCATATTGTCTGTGAGGAGAAAAATCTGTCTCCCCATCACCTCCTGCCTTAGACCCTTGAGAGTTAAGCGGGCAGCCCTGAGTTCTAGCCAATTTATGTTGTGGGCGAGCTCTTCCTGTGACTACCTAACCTGGACTCCCAGGTGGGCCATCCAACCATACAGACTGGCATTGATGATGGTAATCCTCTGGGACTCCCTGTACAAGCAACCCTGATTCATGGGCAAAATAAAAATAAAAACAAAATTTATTTGACCTAAAGCTGTCTGCTTTGGTCACAGCAGCTGTCCACCACTTCAGGAGGCTTGTGCGACCCAGAAGTGGTGAGCTCAGCACAGCTCTGCAATTTAAGGCAAGAGTCAAAGCAAAAAGGAAAAAAAATGGCTGACTCTTTAAAATTGCTACAAGCCCTGACAGATCAGAGGCTTGCAAGCCAGTGCTGGCTGCACCGCAATCAATTTGGCAGTCTCAAGCATCTCACAGCACGGTGCTCAGGTGACTGGACAGGGGGTCAGGATACAATCCAGATGGCCAGTACCTCCCCCAAGGGACAATCATGGAGATGAACTGCAGAATTGTCCCGAAATGTCTGAAATGGCCACCAACGCCAAAAAGGGGCAGAAGCACCTCGTGGTTTTCGCGGCTAGCACAGATCAATAAGAACAGACAGGGAGAAAGTGAGTTGAATAAGACACTGACTCCCGCCCTCCCAGCCCGGGCCACACGGGCTCTCAGGGGCACCTCCAACCAAATTTGCAATCACAATTCCAAAAACCAGTCTACCAGCAAAGAATTTTTTTTAAAGGTAGTCAAAAAACCACAAAAAACAAAAGTGCTAACCGGCAAGCCGGCTAGCTGTCAAACCTGCTCTAAGCCTCTCGAAGAAAGAAAGAAAAACTCAATCCAGGGGGTGAAGATTCTTCTACAATCTGAACTATTCAGAGCTCTTAAAGGGTGGTCTGAACACGCTGAGTGAGTGAAGAACTGGGGACCAGAGGGTGTGTCCTCAGTTTTTCAACTCAGTCTGCAGAGCTATGAGACTAGAGACTACCCATCCATCCTGGATTCTCCCTTCGGCTCAGTGGAGAACATGCAACAGCTCTAAAGAAAGAAAGAACTCAACTCTATATACAGATAATCCTCATCTTCCGAACAAAATTGGGATTGGACTTTTAATTGATGAGCAATGCAGTCATTGGTTGAATCATAATCTGATTGGATTCAGTTTTAAGACAATTTTTACCATGCTCATTAAGAAAATCATCTGGTTGTTAAGTGCATCATGCAGTTGTTAAGAGAATCCAGCTTGCTCGGTTGATTTTGCTTGTCAGAAACCGGCTGGCAACATCCCAAATTGTGATCATATGATTGCAAGATGCTGCAACCATTTTAAATGTGAGCCTGTTACCAAGTGAACAAATTGCAACCAACTTATTATTACCTTTACTGTCAGAGTACAACATGTGCATAATGAGCCTCCCTTCGTTCACCACCACCCCAAACACAACTCACAGTGAGGACAGAAGTCCCTAACCCACATCCAATCTTATTACACTATGTGACCTTGTTGCAAGTCTATCATACTATGTTGACATGAAGTTATTTTCCACTCAGAATCTGACAGCCCACAGGTAGAAACTATTCTTCAGCCTGTTGGTGCAGCTGTATGCTTCTATATCTCCTACCCGATGGTAGGAGAGTGAAGAAGTGCTGACCGGGATGTGAGTCATCCCTGAGAATTTTCCTCACTCTTCTAAGACAGCAAGCCCTAGCAATGTCATCTAGTGGTATCAGGGAACAGCCCACAATGTTTTGTGCTGTGGTCACCGCCTTCTGTAATGTCTTTCTATCCACGGCTGTCAAGCCAGCGTATCACACCGTAATGCAATATGTGAGGACGCTTTCTATTGTGGACCGGTAAAAGGAGGTCATCAGTCATTGTTCCACTTTATTCTTTCACAAGACCCTAAGGAAATAGAGTCTCTGTTGGGTCTTTCTGGCCACCTGGGTTGTGTTGATTTTTCAGGTAAGATCTTCACCGAGGTAGACTCCCAGGAATTTAAAGGAGGATACTCTCTCCACATAGCCCCCCTTGATGTAAAGTGGGGCGGGTTCCTCTCTCTTCTTCCGGAAGTCTAACATCATCTCCTTTGTCTTGCTGATGTTTAGGTGCAGGTTGTTTTCTAGGCACCATGAGGATAATTTTTGGAAAAAAAAAAACCGGTACGCTGTTTTGTCTCCACCTGTAATGAGACCCAATACGGTAGTATCATCTGCAAACTTAATGATCACCGTGGATAAACGATACACAGTCATATGTGTACAGCGAGTACAGGTAGGGACTGAGCACACAGCCCTGTGGGGAGCCAGTGCTAAGCTTCAGGGAAGTGGATGTGACAGACCCAGCCATTACTGTTTGTGGTCGGTCTCTCAGAAAGTCTTTGATCCAGTCGCAGATGGAAGAGGGAAAATCCAAGTCAGTCAGCTTTTTAATAAGGATGCTCAGCAGGATAGTATTGAAGGCCAAGCTGTAGTCAGTGAAAAGCATCAACATAGTTTCTGGGTTTCTCCAGATGGCTCGCTACAGAATGTAAGGCAGCAGCTATAGTGTCGTCTGTGGACCTGTTTCCTCTGTAGGCAAACTGATGTTTGTCAAAGTCTGGTGGAGGCATATCCTAAGGTGTTGGAAAACCAGTCTTTCACAGCATTTTGTCACTACTGATGTTAACGTGATAGGACTGTAGTCATTTAGACAGTTAGTTGCCGTTTTCTTGGGGACAAGGACAATAGTGGCTGTTTTCAAGCATGATGGAATACAGGCTGTTTGCAGGGAGATGTTAAAGATCTTTGTCAGGACCCCTGCTAATTGATCGGCACAAGTCTTTACCACTATCCCCAGCACCCCATCTGGACCTGCAGCTTTACTGGGATTTACAGCCTTCAGTGCAGCTCTCACTTGATGTTCATATAGGGTGAGTGGCTGGGAATCAGAAGCTGGCAGGCAGAGGCTACAGGGTCTGGTCTTTTTACCTCATAGCAGGCGAAGATGTTCAACTCCTCTACCAACGAGGTGTCAGCATTGACCATGTTCCTCGTGTTGTCCTTATAGTTAGTTAGGTATTGCAGTCCCTCCCACACTTACTTCAGGTTGTTATCTGCTAGGTGGTTCTCCACCTTATATTTGTATTGTTGTTTTGCCATCTTAATGCCTCTTCTAATGCCTCTATATATCCCTTAATGCCTCTATATATCCCTGTCCCCTGCCTTAAAGGCAGAATCCCGGGCTCTCAGAAGTGTCCATATCTCGGCAATCATCCAGGGTTTACAATTCCCATAGACTCTGATGCACTTGTTTGTTGTTACACTGTCAGTGCACACTTTGATGTAAGAGAGTCCGGCATCAGTGTATTCATGCAGGTCTTGATGTTCAAATACACTTCACTCAGTAGTTTCAAAACAGTCCTGCAGCTGACTGAGAGCACCCTCTGGTCAGATTTTAACCATTTTCATGACTGGCTGAGTTCTTTTCCTGAGAAGGGCATACTTCGGGCATGACAGAAGTGAAAGATGATCTGATGCACCCAGGTGGGGGAGGGGGATTACTCTATATGCCTGTTTCAGGTTAGAGTACACATGGTCTAAAGTGTTCTTCCCTATGGTGGAAAATTGCACGTACTGCACAAACTTAGGAAAAACTGTCTTTAAACAGGCTTGATTGAAGTCCCCAGCCACAACAAGAGCACCATCTGGGTGAGTTTGCTGCTGCCTGGAGATGACAAGATGAGACTGGGTTATAACTCACTTTTTCTGAGGTTTCATAACTTTGAACCATTGCTAAATGAACGTGTCAAGGACTACCTGTATAGCTCACCAAAAAATTTAGGTATCCAGAGCAGCTTCTGCTACTAGATTAAGAACTGAACCTGGATCTTGCTTTTTCAACTCTTCCTAATTGTTGTACCAGGCTATATTTCAATTTTTTTCAATGTTCAGGAAATGCATTTGCCCCATCTATATAAGAAGAATGAACTTGGGAAGGACAAAGTTTCCAATTTCTTTTTATGTTTTCCCAATTTCCCTTCAAAAATCTTTCTAAAAATAGTTATAAATATAACAATTATAAATATAAATTCTCTTTGAAATCCATGCTTCACTTGCGCAGATACTTGCTTCTCTTAAGTAATCATGTACTGCAATCCTTAGATTTATATAAAACATGAGACATCCAAAAAGCCATCCCAAGAGCTAGTCATACAGCATCCTGGAGTGTAGCAAAGACTACAGTATTGTAGAAAAGTGCTTTCAAATCCAAGTGTCAAAGAAACAACAGCAGTTTAAAAATACTGTATATAGTTACCTTTACTACTACTTATTATGACTACTAATATTTATCAGGCTCAAAAAAGGAAAAGAACAAAGAATAACAACATGCTTTCACATGCTTTCACAATTATTGCATTTCTATAATTGTCATATATACAGGTAAGACAAATTATGTTTTAAAAAGAGACAAAAATGTCTCACAAAACAGAATATTGGGGCATATTTGTTTGGCAGGCTTTATAAGGATTTTATCACATTAGTATGGTTATGTTGTTTTTGGAGTCTTTGATGGCACTCATCCTGTTAAGAAACAATGCATTTCCCCCATTAAAACAATTTCTGGCTCATCTATATTCCTGCATTAAATACTCCAGGATATGAAGCTGAGTCATCCTTACAACTGCATTTTGCGATAATATTTATAAAATGAATTACAATGCCTTTTGTTCCAAGGCAGTAATTTTCCCTTATATCTACAATGAATATTCAGGATGATTTATAAATCTAACCCTAAAGATTGGTTTCACAGAAGGAAAACAGTTTTTCAGGAATGTTTATACACCATACAGTGTCACACTGACCAACAAAGCATTACAGATACGGAAAATAAGTTATTGAGATACATATCACAAGCAGTAACTCTTTTGAACTAAAGAGATTAGAAAAAAACAGCCTTGCACAGGAATATACAGCTCAAAAGAAAAGCTCAACTCTTTTCTTTCGCTCAACTCTTCAAACAGCCATATAAATTTTAAAAAACAATGAATATATTCAAAAATTTGTACACTACTGCTACAACATGATACTCCTACTTAAAGTTAGATATACATTTAAAAGTTTAAGACTGCAAATGAATTGACTTTAAGTCATAGCTTTCAAGTGAATTAAAGTAGGTACAATCTATTATGTGGGGATATAAAATCAGCACTTGACTAATTGACAAGCTGATCTATGATATCAGACGAGCGGAGAAGTATGGATTATTCTTACAGATGGCTAAGTAACATAAAGAAATATATATTATTTAGAAGCAGGCTTTTATCTATAAAAATATTATGGCTATGACTGTAGAAGTGTTTCACTGTCGATTACTGATACATTAATTCACACTAATTTCTTCAATGTGGTAACATAGATACGCTTTCATAGATTACTAGCATTACAAATTAGAAGAATGCTATAGACCAGTGATGGCTAACCTATGACACGTGTGTCACTCGTGACACGCCGAGGCACTTTGACTGACACGCCTGTTGGTGTGGGGAAAACCTGCACATTTAGAGGCTGCCTGTGCTCTGCTCCAATCCCTGCTCCCTGCTTGTTGCGTGGAGGCGTGGTGTCACCGTTGCTGCAAGATCTTTGCAGCAGAGAACCAGTTTTAACCGCCATAAACTAAGGTTTGTGTCAGGAACGCTACAGGAGGAAAGGAGATCCATGAGATTCACAGCCCTGTAAGGTGGCCTTCCGATCCCCACATCCTGCACCTGCAGCCCTGAGACCAGGGAGACGAGTTTCACAGCCCTGTGTGATCACCCCAGCCCAGTCCGTCATAAACCAAATTATTAATATTTCTTGAAGTGACACACGACTCGAGGAAGGCTACACTTTTTCCCGATTTTCGACACACCAAGCTGAAAAGGTTAGCCATCACTGCTATAGACCATTTCTCTTGACCGCAGCAAAGCCTTTAACATAAAATGGTAATACATGGGCTATCTAGTACTTATGTCAACCCTAAAGCGAACCTGGCTGAGGCCAACTTTGAGGCTTCATTGTTGGCTCAAAGTGGAGGGGGGGAAAGGGAAGGGAAGGAAATGTAGATAATTCGGCTTTGCCGTCAAAATAAAAAGTTTTCTTGTGGGAACCAAGGTCATTCCAACAGGTGGCTGAGAAGAAGAGGAATGGAGTAACCAAGCAACCTGCCAGCACCACTATTGGACAATGTAACCGATGACCTGGGGGGAAGGGGGAACTTTTACTTTTTAATTAGGTGAAAACCGTGGGAACTTTCAGAGTCAGTTTTCACCAGTTATGCCAATATGATGTATCCAATAAATGTTTTGAGGAATCTACCTGCCTTGAAGTTCTGCTTACAATGGGCGCATTATTTGGAACACTGACAACTTATGTTTACCAAAAGGTGCAAAATAGCAAGTACCGAGTGAACATCATCCTAGTGTACATCACAAAAACATCTAGGTGTACATCACATAAACATCTAGATTATATATATATATATATATATATATATATATATATATATATATATATGTATGTATGTATGTATGTATGTATGTATGTATTATTATACACACACACACACACACACACACATATGAACACAAGAATTCAATCAAAAAAGAAGAACCGACCTCTTCCCTGGTCCAACACCTCAAAACCACAGGACATGAGATTGACTTTAAAAATACCAGAACTATCGGCCAAACCAAACACTTCAACTACAGAATAATCAGAGAAGCCATAGAGATAGAAAAACGCCCACACAGCATGAATAAACGAGATGATATCTCCCGCCTACCAGCCATTTGGAAACCCGCCCTCATGAACAAACGAGTACCTAACATGTAGAATGACACCAGACCCACACCCACGAGGGCCACACAAGATGCTACCACCACACTTCCACGTAAAAAGCAGACTCACACCCACACAAAAGTTGAGACACGACCACGGACCAGAAGCCGTACCGCAGCTGCATCACTACCCACTTCAAACCCCTCCGACCCATACATGAAGCAAACTGATGCCCACCATGAAGATGTGGCACGACCACGAACGCGAAGCCAAACAACAGGATCACAGCTCACCAGCTCAAATGCCCCGGCAACTAAGACTAACCTGAGCACAACCAAGCCCCCACCTAAACAGAACACACCCCCAGCCAATCAGAACACAGCCAAGCCCCCACCCAATCAAGTCACACCCCCACTAGCAGTTAAAAGGAAGAAGCAGCTGCAAGCGCACATTACTCCGAGAAGCACAAAGCCGAAGACACAAGCCTGAAGATGAATGAGACTTCATCGAAACGTCGCCTAGATACTTCCAATTTTACGCGGGAGAAAACCCGAATAACCAAATACAAATACCCACATACAAATACCCGCGAAAACCTCAGAAAACATATATATATGTATATGTATATGTGTGTGTATGTATGCAGTGTGTGTATGTGTCTGTGTCTGTGTGTAATTTCTCTAATGACTAAATTAGCTAATAAACTTATGATCAATCCATCTTAACAGCAATACATGTTAATATGTATTGTCAAGAGCTCCAGAATATAACAAATATTTGCAACAGTACATTAGCACCCCCTCAATCAAAATTTGGATACTTGGCAGTCCACCCACATTTACAACCACAGGGTGCACTTCAAACCCTCCCGTTCACCCGTATCCCATCTCTGCCCTTTTGCTTGCCCTGCCCCTGCCACCCCAGCACTCCACTGCTCTATAACTCTACCACCCTGCTGACCCCATTTGACTGGGATCTTCTTCTTCTGCTGCTGCTGCTGCTGAGGTGTGTCAGCCCTAATCATTTACAAGGCAGCAGCTGACCTTGCAAGGCCTTCCCAAGGGCCACAAAGAGCCTTTCTGGGAGTCTTTCAAGGTGTTCCTGAGAGCAACCAGCAGCTGGCTCATGAGCAGGCAAGCTACATATGCCTAGTCATCCACCAGGAGGAAGATGACAGCAAACGTCAGCTGGGAGAGGCAAGGGCAGAAGATTGGAGGGTGGGTACTGGAGAGAAGTACAGAACCGCAATGGTGGCAGAATGCAAGGTGGCCAAAGGGGCAAAGATGGAGATGATAGGTGTATGAAAATAGGTGAAGTGCAGAGCAGAAGTGTGGTTTAATGACCCCAACCAGGGCTCCAGACTGCTTTCACTAAGTAGTGTGGTTACCTGATGTTTCACCTAATCATCGCTTTGCTTACCAATGGAAATGGGGGTCCCAATTGGAGTTGTTAAGTGAGGACTACCTATAATCTATTTACATTTAATTTTGTATTCCAAGGTTAAATTGGTACATTAAAACCTCATAACATTTGTTGTTGTCATTTAGTAACTCCTTCTGAGTACATGTGAATTTATGCTTCAGTCTTCAGTAACAGTACCTAGCCACCTTGTCCTCTATTAAACAACATATAAAACACTAGACAACCAGTGACAGCTGAGTCATCATCTCCTTACCTAAACAGAGAAACAGAATGACCATGGCAAACAAAAAAGTAGTGCAAGTAGGACTGATTTCTGATTTCCTGCCAGCTTCCCTATTGAGTTTCTTTGTAGAAAACTAACAAGGGGCATCAGAAATCCTTCCTTCCCTTCCTCCCTCCTCTCTCTGAGTTTTCTTTTTCTTTGTCTTCCTTCCTTCCATCCCTTTATTTTCCTTTTTTCCCTCTTTTCCTTCCATCTCTTTTCCTTGCTTCCCTTCCTTCATCCCTTCTTCCCTCTCCTTCCCTTCCCTCCCTCCCTGTTCCTTCCATTCCTTTGACCCTTTTCCTTCTCTCTCACTTTATTCTTTCCTTCCTCTCTCCTTTTCTTCCTTCCTTCCTTCCTCTTCCTTCCTTCCTTCATCTTCCTTCCTTGTATCTCCCTACTTTCTTTCTTCCTTTTTTCATTTTCTTCTTTCCTCTTCTTTTCTTCCTTCTTTCCTCCCTCCTTCCTCCCTCGCTCCCACATTTCCTCTCTTCCCCACTTACTTTGTGGGAAACTTGCAGAAAGAAAGTCGGTAGGGAAGTCATCAGGAAGTTGCAAGTCCAGGGCCAGAAGGCAAGTAAGAGGACGAGGGGGTGCACGAGAAGTGCTGCACAGATTAGGGAGAGTGCAGAAGGATGTAGTGCAAGACTGGAAGGATGCACAAGAGGTGCCACACAACTCGGGGAGGTGCAAGGGTTGCCACACAGGTCAAGAAAAATGCACGGGGTGCAGAAGAAATGGTCGGCACAGGAGTCCAAAAGTGGTTGGCATGGCATGACCACCGAGGGGCTAGAGAGGTTGTACAGGTGAAAGAGGCTTACCTGATCAATTTGCGACATTTTCTACTGGCTTCCCCATTGACTTGTGGGAAACTTTTAGAGAAAACTGGAAAAGCAGATCACATGACTGCAACTGACTGCAGCAGCAGAGTGGCACTGAAAGCTGCCATAATAAATTTAATTCCCATGGGAATAATGAATCCTGATATTCTGTATGTTTGTCCAATTGAGGTACTTGGGTCAATAATTATTGCCCTAGGAGGCACCATTTGAGTAGATGTATTGCCAGCATAATCCTATATACTGCCACACAGAAGTAAGCCTTTTTGAGTCACTCTTAAAAGAAAAGAAAAAACAGTGAGGCAGAAAACAGAACCAGATTTCAAAACCATCAGTTGCAAGAAAATGATAATGTCTATATTCAGTTCACTCTTCTCCCTTCTGTTAGCAAAAATGCATTTATTTTCAACTCCCAAACCCTTGAAATTCATTAGAGACATGCCACATTGTTGGACATGATCATCATTCACAGCTATTGTAAAAAAAATATATTATAATTAGTGCTATTTTTTTCAAGATCACTGGACAAAAGACAAAATTTCCATTACAATAAAAGAATAAACACTGAATTATTCTGCTGCAAGCTTAACATTGTTTTTAACTGAAACAACCCAAATGTACTTAGTTTTAATGACAAATTATTCAAATTTCACACAGCTAAATTTTCTTTCTTTTTTTAAAGCATGGTAAACGTCTCACAATTCATATCCTAAAAAATGATCCTACTGAAACTCTGATATTATTTTAAAGCATAGTATATATCACACAATCTATATCCAATACAAATGATGCTATTGAAATTCTGATATTATTTTATGCCTGACTTCAGTTTCTGTCCTTCTGTCCCATGTCTGTTCCCCACATACATTCAATTTAAAAAAAATCTACTTCAACTCAAAACCTGCTTGGATAAAACAATAAAACTGTTCAAATAATTGTATACAACATTATAGAATCACAGGATAGGAAAGGGATCTTGGAAGACTTTTGGTCCAGGGCTGGAATCTTCACACCATCCCAAATGACTCTCCAACTTTTATTTGAAATCCTCCAGTTACAGAGCATCAACAATTCCAGGAGGCAGGCTGTTCCACTGCTTAATAATTCTTGCTGTCAGGAAATTATTCCTTATTTAGGGTTTGGATCTCTTTCTGTAAAACTGCCTGCCACCCACTGGTTCTACCCTGGAGCACTACAGAGAATGAATCTACATCCTCTTCTCTATGACAGTCATTCAAATATGGAAGATTGCTATTATGTCTCCCTTAGCCTTTTCTTCTTTAGCTAAACATAACTAGTTCCTTTAATGATTCTTCACAGGTTTCAGTCTCCAAGCTTTTAGAGACCCACAGAGATACCCTTGGAGAAACAAAGTAGTGGCAGTGATTAGCAAAATATGAATTAAGTTTGTGGTGTCTGCAAATGTGCTGTTTATCTCTACTATCATCCAATCTATATATATAGAAAACTGACAGCAGAAAAAGATCTAGTGATCCATCAAGTCTCCCCTTCAAGATGTTTGGGATTTTTATTATTTTTAACTATTTTTAATTTAATTTTTAATTTTTGTTGGATAATGGACATGCATGTATCCCAAGCATATTTAAACTTAAGTTACTGATGGTCAATTTAATCATACATAAAACATTAAACAATGAGCCCAGGATAAAACACTGATATACTCAACTTCACGTAGCAAAAAATTCACTAAGGACCCTTGACTGGGTCAGTTATTCAACCTACTGAAATCAATCTGATAGTAAGTCTGTTAAGGTATTGAGATTTAAGAGCTGACCAGCCACTATAAGGCTGATGCAATGTATGGCTGATGCACTGAAGATGAATCAGCATTGGTATTGCCGGTTTTAGACGAAGAGGTCCACAGAAGTTTTACCACTTTAAGAGGTGTTTATATAAGGCAGCCATTATAGGGCATATTCTCTCTCCTTGTGTCCTGTCTCTATTGTAGAGTTCTCCGTGTGGAGTTAAGACGATTGATTGCTTGTCAGGTATTTGCCTACCACGTATATTACTGTATATGTCTTGGATATAAACTACTGTTAAATGTCCAAATCTCTGTGTGCTGTGTTTTGCTCCTGGGTTGTCTCATAATAGTAGTCACGCTGCAAACGCTCTGCAGGGTCCATCCAAAATTGCTCCATTGTATCAAGGAATCAATTAAGGTCAGCTTCATTAAATGCTTTACTGAAGTCTAGTATTCAACATTCATAGCATTCCTTTGTCTATTAATGTATTCACTTTGTCTACTAATAAATTCACTTTGACAAAAAACTATAACAAAAAAAAGTAAAATTAGTCTAGCACAACCTATTCTTAAGAAACTCATGCCAGCTTCTAGTTTGTTTGTTCCTTGTTTCTCTCTAAGGGCTTGCAAACCCACTGTTTAATTATCTTTTCTAGTATTTTTCCAGATACCAACATCAAGCTGACTGATTTGCAATTTCCTATTTTTTCCCCTTTTTTAAAAGACTGAAAAGCTAACTCTTCTGCCTCTTCTCCACTATCCAGTATTAATTCTCAAAATATTACACTTAATAATTTTGAGATGACATCCACTAGAATGTAATCCATTTGGACCTGGCAACCTGAATTTATTCAGAGCAGCTAGGGTTCTGTCATCACTTCCTTGCCTATTTTCATCTGCATTTCTTTTCTGCCCATTATGATACCATTTTTGACAGATTGGACCATTTTCTTCAGCAAAAAGACTGATGCAAAATAGAAATTAAGTAATTCAGTCTTCTCTCTTTGTCCATCACAGTATTGCCATCTTCTCCAGCCAGTATACCAAGATCTTCCTGTTGTTCCACACCTAAACAAATAAACTGTTTTGTTGTTTTGGGCATTCATTGAAAGCCTCAGCTTATTCTGAGCCATAGTCTTCCAGATCTTATCCTTATAGATTAGGGCTACTTCTTAATATTCTTTTGTTGTATGCTTTCCATTTGTTTTAAAACAGACTTTTTCATTTTTCAATTTCTTAGAGGGATCACTATGCAACCATACCAGTCTCATTAAATACCTTTCTTCCCTTTTCTCTTTGGTATTGATGTTTGGAACTTAATTATCTCAATTTTCAGGATGCCCCCACTATTTTTCCCTTCAGGATTTCAAGGTACTGAATCCTTCCTACTATCCAATTACCTTACTGAAGTCAGCTCTTTTGAAATGTAGAATACTTATCAGATTACATTCAATTCAGTTTCTTTTGGGGAAAAAAAATCCTATATACTTCAGTACTATAATCCAATGAATCCAATGAATTCCAGTTCACCTGGTTTTAGCAATATTGGATTTGCCACCTTCTACCACCTTCTGCCAACCTGGAACTCTTTCTGCTGGTTCCCCCTACTCTGAGCAGTAATGTAAATGCTCTGAGTTCTTTAGTGTCACTCTTCTTATGCTTGCCTATTGCATCTCCTGAGGTATTTGTGAGCATTCCTTCCTTCTTACTACTTCCTTCCTGCTGTAAGGTTTACTGCCTTTGGCCTAATGCTTCTGGATATTGGACTCCCTCCTCCTCCTGATTTAAAGCCTGACTCTTTGTGAGATGCTGCCCACCCTGCATATAAAATAGTGGTTAACTATGGGATCCTTGTCTGCTGTCTTTAATGCATTTCATTCAAATAAAGGCAAAAAAACCGGATTCTTTTTTTATTCTTGCAGATGATACAGTGACTTGTTTATCTGGATTGACTGAAATGATTTTACACTAATAATCTGAAATTCCACATTAAACACCTAGCTAACTCATAGTCCGATTTTACCATAAGACACTAATGATACAACAATTCTCCTATTTCAAAGAATCATGCCAAGTATAACAGCAAAGTGTTATTTTAAATCAAAAATCTCTTCTTGGGATTTAAATGATTTATAGAACAGACATTATGTATATACACTACAGCATCAGGGCAAAATGCTCCACTTACAATTCTGAGATGCACAAATCATGCAAAATACCTCTTGTAAAGTAGAACAGACACTGCTTGTAAATTACCCTGAATTAAAAGTTGTTTGTTTCAACTGGAGCCTCACATGTTCAGGACCAGGAAAAATATCCCAACTGAAATTACAATGACTGCCATGAAAACAGGTAACATCCCCTACAATAAGAAGCAGTTTATCAATAAGCTTCCATGAATTCCACATTATAATTTCATATATATAAACTGTCCATCAGTCAAGATACAGTGGTCTAATTCTTACTGTGCTAAGCCATGGTTTCTTTAATCAAATGTATTGAATAAATCACAATTATTTGCTTTTGCATAATATGCTAAGTCAAAATCAAACAAACCTCAAGTATAAAACATGGTCCTGCCTTCCAACACCGCATACCTATGTAGTTTGAATGTTGGATTGGCTTCAGAGATCACACTATTGTTTGTATTGGATTTAACACAGTGTCTTAACCCACCAAGTTGAGGGCTGTAACACATTAGACAACCCCTCCCTCTCTTTCACCCAATTTTATTCCTGAATTTTCCTATCACACTAAACTATATAACATTTTTTTAGAAAAAAATCAACTGGTGGCATACATGATGCTAAGCAAGAACTCAGGATTTCCAATCAAATGTCAAGCATATGTATCATACTAAGTCAAGCAAAACAATCTCAGCAATAGCAACAAATAATAATATTAAAGGAGTAATGCCCAATACTTACTAAGATGTCATTCTACAAAGAAAATTTCTTTCTTATTTACATACTAGTTAATTAGAATATATTCTGGTGTGTGTGTGTGTGTGTGTGTGTGTGTGTTCTGCTTGTTTCAGAAAGAAGTTACATGCAAATGAATATAAACTGATTCGGAAATATTAAACGAAGTGAAAAATATTTCTTCAAAAACACTGTGGAATATAAATGTCATAAATCTCTCACTTTTTCTATCAAACACTAATTAAATTCTAATAGAGAAGCTGTGAACATTATTGAATAGCCAAGACAAACACATGAAAGACTGTTAAAATACTCAATTATTTTGGAATATAATCTGTATCAACTACATGTGTATCTCTGTCATCACAGAAATCAACTCCAACTTAAGAGAATTTTGCTTTAGAGCTGTGTAATTTCCTCCAGATACTGTATAATCTGGGAAAAATACAACTGTTTTAATGGATTATAGACAGATGCTATGTGTAGACTCCTGTATACTCCAAAGCACCCTTTCCTTTCATATACAATGCACTGTATCACTCTCAAACCTGTAGAATTCCAGTTCACCATCCTGTTTCTTGGATCCCAGTATACAAATGGTGCTCATTTAATAACCATTTGTTCATGGTTCAAATTTGCAACACTGCCGGAAAAGTGATAATTGTTTTTGGACTAGTCCAGCGCAAGTATGACATAGAACAATTCAGCCAAACTTCAGTTCTTTATTTGCTACATCAGTAAACAGAATCCTGTTAGAATAAACCAATACTACTCTCACCCTAAAGCAGCGGTCGCCAACCAGTGGACCACAAGATAATTTTGGTGGGATGCAGAGAAATTTCACCCCCAGAGCACCCCGCAAAGCAATTAATCCAGGCTGCACAGAAACTCAAGGTTGCACTGCCCACGTGGCCCGTGGGAACCCTCCCCGCCCACTCACTCCTTACCCATCAAGCTTGCCTGCTAAATTGCTATTTTTCCTTTTCCCATCAGATGTTCTGCTGTGCTAGGAGATTTAGATTAGCTAGGAAGCAGGAAATGGTTGGATTTCTTGCTTTCTAGCTAGTCTTTAGATCTTCGACTCTGCTTTTAAGCACAGCTGAACCTCCCTTAGCACTGAAGTTTCTATTATTCAGTGCAGACTCACAGCAAACAAATTTTATGTGACAGACTGAGGTAGCCAGTGGCAGATAGATAGATCACTGAATGATTCTGTGAGCAACTCAATCTGCCTGCCTACTTTGCCTGATTTTGGGTAAAACTTGCTCTTTTTTATATATAAAAAATTCAATATTTACAAACATGGCGTGTTGTGAGTTAATTTTATGAGTTTGCTTGCAAGCAAATTTTATGAGTTTGCTTGCAAGCAAATTTTATGTGACAGACTGAGCTAGCCGATGGCAGATAGATCACTGAATGATTCTGTGAGCAACTCAATCTGCATGCCTGCTTTGCCTGATTTAGTTGCTCTTTTTTATAAAAAAAAATTAATATTTATATATTTATAATATTTACATACAAGCCATGCCCAGCTAGTCACATGACCACCAAGCCACTCCCACAAATTAGGCCATGCCCACAGAACTGGTTAGTGGTCCCTGGGATTTAAAATTAAGAGTTTGGTGGTCCCTCAAGTCCAAAAGGTTGGCGACCCCTGCCCTAAAGGATATATCCTGGGAGATTCTTGGGAATGGCTACCCTAACTCTCTTCCTCTGTATCCAATCCAGCTCTAGGTGAGATAAAAGACTGTGTTGCCTTTTAACATCCCACCTTCCCCTCCTCCTTGGAATGTGCTTCCTTCCTGGTAAACTTTCACTTCACCATAGTCCATTACACCATCTCCCCCTCTATAGCTGCCATCCCTTACATCAGATTTCTAACTACAACAGTATTCCTCGGTCACATAATTGTGATTTGCAGCATTCCCTGCCAGTTTGTCAATGTTCTCTGCTAGCAAAGTCAAAGGGGAAGTTGGCAGGGAGTCAGAAATTGTGATCATATGAGGTCATCACTTAATGATCCGTGCAGTTTTCACTTAACAACAGTAACCAGGGATTTCCAGATCTGCTGTTGCTAAGTAGCGTGGTCATATAATGTCACACTTTAAGACTACCTTGCTTGGTGATGGAAATTCCAATCTCAATTACAATCCTTAGGCAAGCACCTGTAGTGACTTCTCTAGATACTAGCCAAGCTTCCCATCCTACCTGATTTTTATTTGTGAGAAATTATTTCCATTTAAAAAATCAGAAATAGATATCCTGCTAACTAAACATATAGATAGGCCTGCTGGATTAAGTGAAGGCTCATCTTAGTCTCTCTTTTTGTTTCTTGCAGTGACTAATCCAATGTCACTGGGATATTCACAAGTAGATAAAGACATCAATATTTTATCTGTCATTGCTATTTGGAGACATGCTGCCCCAAATCCAGACACTATAATAGATATTCAAGACAAATAACCCTATTGTATCATAAAATTATCTAATCCCCCTAATTAGTGATTATCACTACACCTTGTAATGAACTCCACGGGCTAGTTATGTTCGGTGTAACAAAGTGCTTTTTGTATTTATTCTAAATTTCCTTCTATCTTCAGGTGAACCCTTGTCCTAGTGTTTTAAGGGATGATAAAAAAATTTCACCCAAACATTTTCTTCACAACAGAAGTGATTTTATGCACCTCAGTAATATATCCTGTCATCACCTATTTTTCCAAGCAAGAATCTCAAATGTCCTTTTCTTATGGAAGAAAAAAGGCTGAGCCCTCTGGTTATTTTTACTGCCTTGTTCTGTGTTTTTTCCAAGTCTATTTATATTTTTCAAATGTAGGAAAAAGAACTATTTTCATATTACAAAGATGACATTTTATATCAACCATTTTCCTAATATCCCTTAGAATTAAATTTGTCCTTTTCACAACTGCCCCCCCCCCCAGTTTACATCTTCACTGTCCACTATTCCCCAAGATCTTTTTATTGGTTTGTTGGATAGCTCAGGTCCCATCAGTGTTTGTTTGTATCTAATATGCCTAATGTTGCATTTATTTAAATTGGACCATATTTGTCTTTTGATCTTTCTCCTAGTTTAAAAAGATCTTTCTACAACTCATCATAACCATTTGATTTTTGCAATATTGAGTAGTTTAGTATCATCCAATAAGGTGACAGCTTATGTCTAACTCAAAATACTAATCACAATACAATTTCAACTGCATTTTAAAAAACTGAAAGATAGCTAGAATCAAAACCTTGTTTGGAAGTGTACAAAAGTAAACTGATAACTAGATATTTTATAATTAACTACAGTTACCAGGGTAATCAATATGTATAATAGCCACATCTGCTCTATGATGGGTCTATTTGCTCACAAAAATGTGGAATCCTTAGTTTTGCCTGATGAAGAATTCTCCAGATACTCTAAGGCTGGCAGAATATTTTCTAAAAATACTGCTTCAAAATGAATTCTGAATAGATGTGATACAAGCAATAAATACTGCAAAAATCAAACCTGGTAGTATATGTACAAGTAAGTAAATTTTTCTGTCAATAATCAGAAAACAATGTCAGTGTGTAATTAATTCTTTATTTAATCAAATGACAGCAGTAACAGACATCTGAACCTCAAAAATATTGAATTTAAATTGGATAATCAAGGTTAAGATCTAGCCATTACAAGCAGTTAGAGCATATGAAATGAAGCCGATCTTACTAGTATGCCTTAATCATTCACAACCAAGAAGATAATAGGGGGAACCTACCAAGATAAATCAAACACAGGAGTTTTTTAATAACATTATTTAGAGAACCAGCCCCTGTTCACAGATCATCAGGATATCTTATTGCCTTATAACAATACTATATTACAGATGAATGTCTTCATCACTTGAACTATAGGTAGTCTTCGACTTATCACAATTAGCACTTGAATTACTATCTCTAAATAATGGAATTGTAAACCAAGACATCACATGACTGCATTGCTTAGTAACAATAATTCCGACATTGGCATTAACTAAATTCCACCAGTCATTAGCTGACACCCACTTCAAACCAAGCCATTTGGGACTCTGTCTCTCCCAGCCATGAGCCTTAGTAAAGTAAGGGACTACCTTCTCTTCAGTTCTTCCCCCTCCCCACATCTATTTCCCCATATCTGCCCTGCATCCTGCCTTGTGGGACAGCAAGCAGCTCCAGAGCACACAGCTCTGAGTGTGCTTGCCACACTGTGGCATAGGGGCTTTCTGGCACACTGCTGCTCTGCAAAATGCTCCTAAGCTGCAGCATAAAACCCAGTCTCAGTCCAGCCCAGCAGTGTGAAGTAACGTGACTTCTTGGTACAGCACAGCTGTGAGGTTGCAAGAAGCCCTTGAGCCACAACTTAGAATGAAGCCCTTTGCAGCATGAAATCCAGCCGCAAGAGTGCAGCCAGAGCCACAGCCAGCCCAGCCCAGTCGCTCTCTACACCCTACACTCCATCTGACCTCCATTTTGTTACCCCTGCTGCTGATTGAGGTGTGCCCAGCCTTTACAAGGCAGATTCTGGCCACATGGGGCTCACCTTCCTCGTGAGGAAACTGCATGTATGACCTGGGGGGAAAAGTGTGTGGCTAGCACCTGCATGGGCAAGGACTGGCATGCTTGGTCAGCAGTAGCAGCAATAAGGTGGCAAAGTAGAGCTAGGATGGCTTGGGACCAAAGGGCATAGATGGGAGAGATAAGTGGGTGGTGAGGAGTTGAAGCTCCCCTAAGGTGAATTGTGATCACATGATTGCTACAATGGCCATAACTCTGGGGACTAGACCCTTTGTTCAATGCTACCATACATTCAAATGCTCATTGAATGAATAATCCTAAATTGAGGACTGCCTGTATTGTGTGTCATTACTTCTGATCAGAGAATGAAGAACTGAAGATCATTCATTCAACTCAATATTTTGGGTTCACACAATAGAATGAAGTATGGACTATTCACATGGACACATAGATTCAAGGAAAAAATAGATTAAAATATGGGTGATAAGCTATGAAAGTACTTAAAAGACAGCACTTGCACTTTAATACCAAAATGCATACATTCTTCAGAGGCCCCTGTCCATGCAGTTGGATAATTAAAGTATGATTCCTGGTGCATATGAGCCATTCAATGTAGTTTCACCTATCATATAGTATGATAATGTAATTTGTTTTATCTGAACTTAACAAAGAATACATTTTTCAAGTGTGGATTATTCCATATAATGTGGGTTATCATAGCATGCGGGGCCCATTCGCTCTTTGGTTTGCTTAATCATAATTTATTAAATAAACTATAGTTGGTTTACAAAACATGTGATTGCATAAATAATACTTTAAATATAGCATGATACAATATTTTAAGTCAATTACTATAAGAAAAATTATTATTAGGGTTATCAGATCTGTGTTCAGAATCATTAGACAGCAGCAGTTAGAATTAGTTTGCAATCCAGATCTCACAGCACTAATAATAGCTTAACTTGGTGAACCAGGTTAGAGAAAAGCAATAGATTGGGTTTTTTGCCTGCACAAGGCAGATATTACATGAAACAAAACCACAAGTGATGCATTATGAAAGTTTATTTAGCATTATCTGCTATTTTTACTAATGTAAATACTGAATACTATTGCATAATTTCATGTTCATTATTTCAATTCTTTCCAATAGTCCTAATGTGAGTGAAATTAGATACTATACAGATAATGCATATTGCTAAAAACAAGCACTAAGCATCAGATTTTGAAGCTGTTAATAGAATACAACAGGTATATTTCTTTCCTACCATGGGTTCATTCAAAATCCACACAAATAAAGCAGACATATGACAGAAAGAGAAGAGGGAAAGAGAAGAATAAACAATTTTGCACTTCTTTTTCCTCATCCCCAACATTCTACTGCTATTATTTTTCTACTTCATTTGGAAAAAGCATCAGAAAGTAAGAATAGCTTCTTTATTGGATAGTTGAATATATCACAGGGGTGGGCACAATGTGCATTTCTTCAAATGTTGGCAAGTAAGTATGGCAATAGTGAACAATACTAAAAAAATGTAGCACTCTCACATCTAGAAAACCACCAACTATGCTCTCAAGATATACTTACTCTTTGTGAACTTAACTGTGACTTAATAAATTTTCCAATATTCTGGATGCAACATATTTATTAACTGCACAAATTGAAAATACATGCCAACCTAAATATTGCTCGCTACTTTGCTTTTCAGACTACAAATATAACAGTATTTTGAAACCTGAAATAAATCAGAATTGTAAACCCAGCTAATTTTGGATTATTCAACAAACTATGGCTTAGTACGATCTGTGCACACACCTATGGGAATAATAACGTACTGCTGCACTGCCAGATTTAAAACTTTGCATCTGGCAAGTACTTCCTTAGATGAAACATTCCTTCTTTTTTCATACATAGCTGAGAATGGTACTTCTGAAGTAATTTCTGATGTAACCATCATCTTAATAGAAGAAATCCATTTCATTCAGGTTTGTTTTATTTCTCCCATTACTTAAATCATGCAATAAATCAACTAAGGTTTCACTAATCTAGTAAGAATCTCAATACTAATGAATATTTCTGCATACCTATCCTAAAGACAATATAATTGCAGGCTCCTCTAGACAACATTGAACACTAACAAGACAGGCTGAGTATCTACAGTGCAAGATACTGGTGTGTCCTGCAATGGGACTCAATTCTAATACCCCCGTCAGAAAGACTATTGCACAGAAGACTATTTTTTTAAAAACTTCAAACTCCATATTCAGCTTATGGCACCAATCACTAGCCAGATTTCCAGAAAAGAAACAATATCCAACAGGGATTCATTCCTACTTGTCTGTTCTATACCAAAATAAGTCTAAGCAAGGAAGATTTAAAAACAGTGGACACCGATTTTCCCCCCACTTCCTTTCTTTTGAAAGGAGAATTCAGCAGGTAATGGGGAAAGAGGGTGTTAGGAGAAACTTGAGTCCTGTTTTGCAGGTTAGAAAAGTGCGGTTCGGTTGGACCTCGCTTCCCTAACAAACAAACAAAAAAACAAACAAACAAACAAACAAAAAACTCGTGGAAGACATGGGGGCGTGTAAATAAAAAGCAACAAAAGGGGAAAATAATGAAAGGACTAAGATATCAAAGAAGAGATAACTCCAAACGACGCTAGAAAGACTCGGACAGAAAGGAGGTAGGGAATAGAAGCCTCTCTCGGCAGAGGAAATGGGAAGTAAAGCGAAACAAGAGCCTCTCAATCACCCCCCCTCAACCCCTCATCAGCGCGGGCCTTTTGAGAGAAGGGATGAAGCCGCTTTGTCTCGCCAGCCTCGACCCTTCCCCAAAGCGCCCCAGTGAGGCGTCGGGTAGGAAAGGGATAAAAGACGAGTCACTTGCTCGTCAGGGGCGGGGAAGATTTCGGTTTGGTTGCGACACCCGCTTCTCAGCCGCGCAGCTTCAACTTCTGAGGAAGTTCGCTGGGAGCCGCACCACGAGCGAGGGATCCCCGCAGCGGGCGGCAGAGGGGAAAGGGAAAGCGCTCACCCACGCCGTATTTCTCCTCGCGCTTGGTGGGTATCCAACGCGTCATAACTGAGAGGAGCCCGAGCCCGCCAGCCGTCGGGGAAAGCCGGGGAGGAGAGAGGCGGAGACTGACGCGGCGGCGACACTGCTAAGCCGCCATTTTCCAGCCTCGGTCGCGGCCGCCCCGGGACAAGGAGAAGAAAGTTTGCAGGCAACGGGAGCGGTCATGTGGTGCAGGCGGAGCCAGGGATTGGGAGGCCCTGCCTGGAGAGGAAACCCAGGCGGTCGCTGCGGACGGGAAGGAGGCTCCCTCGGCGGCACCGTCACCGCCGTTAAGCATCCTTCCTCGGGCTGGCGGGGCCCGTTTTCCCTTCCTCTTGAAAAGTCTTTTCCGTTCCTGAGAATGACACTTCCCGGTTCTGAAACCGCCCCGCGTTGCTTCACCTTTCCCTGCCTTTAGCCACAAGTAGCCGTGTTATCTTCTCCCGGTGGAGCGGCACGTCATGCTTTTCACCTGTGTAGGAAACAAGACGGTTTGACGTGGCTATTTTCCTTTCGAAGAAGAAAGTGAATGTTGGCGTCCATTTTAATATTGGACCTATTTGAAAGCATGCAAAATGACTAACTTCAGGAACAAATAAGCCTCTACAGTTAAAAATTACACAAGCAATTCTTGTAGATTTGATTTTGTATGCAGGGGATCATCCTACCAAAGAAGGCAAGTTTGTGCACTGGATGAACGTTGAGAAAAGTTTTACTTTAGTTTGTCATTGCACCTCGTACAACGAAATCAAACACCATCTTCAGTGCACATCATGACCATTAAAACACATCCTTCACACTCCACACATTGAACTGAAACCCCCAACACTGCACCATACAGTAGAATTCAAAAGAGCTGCTGCCCTTCCTACACAGGTGAAAAGCATGCCAGGTTACGCTTATGGTTAAAGTCTTAACTATCCCTTTTTTTAGGAGAGGGGCATACCAGTTGAAAAATGAAGGCAGATGGTACAGAAATGAAAGCATTCATCACCTCATGGATATAACTAGATGCCACCTGGGAAATGTGGCAGCTGTGGCCAAGAGAACCATGGTCCCAACCAGTCCTTTAGTTGTCCATAAATCTCTTCTCACAGATGTTAATACATTAATCACTTCATGTTTAAACTATTACATTGCATTCTATATGGGGCTACCCTTGAAAAATCGCTGGTCCAGAATGTAGCTGCATAACCACACCTCTGCAAGCTGCATTGGTTGCTGATGTGCTTCTAAATGTTAGTCAAGGTACTTGACTAGTGGTAAACTGTAAAGTCCTTCATGGCACGGGTCATGATAACTTGAAGGTTCACATTTCTTCCATCACTTCTTTCCATTTTGTAAAATCCATTTTCATGTCCCACATTGAATGACATCTAATATCTGTGCCATTTAGCCTCTGGAATGATATCTATCCCCCCAGAATGTCTATGGAGATTCTCAGTCATCCAGGTCATGGTTCTCCCAAAGGTATTTTTTCAAGAGGCAGTTGGACTTTCTGGTTTTTCTTTGAAGACGTTTTGTTTCTCATCAGAGAAGCTGAATAAACTTCTCAGCTTTGAAGAAGCTTCTTGAATAAGAAGCAAAATGTCTTCAAAGAAAAAACAGAAAGTCCAGTTATCTCTTGAAAAAGCACTTTTAGGACATCCCCTCAGAATGTTGTGTTGCTCCTACCTTTAGCGTTTCAGATATACCATATAGGAAACTTGACAGGATGAATCAATTCTACTTTTGTCAACCATTCTAGCTAAACCAGACAGGAGACACAACTAGAGGAAATAATTCTACTTTATTCTAGGGCTACATTAAAAAACGTATAAGTCTGAACCTTCCTACTACAATTTTTAACTGCTTGATCCATTAGGATGGATCCTCCCTAAGTTTCTCAGACTGCTAAATCTCTTTCCTAGGCAGCATTTCTTCACCATAATACCTTAATTATAAGGCTACATTAACAGAGTCTTGCAAGTCTGAAAATACAAATCTGCCATCTCAACTAGGCTGGATCCTTTCTAAGTTTCTCTGCCAATTATGCAAATGCCGGCTCTCCCCTCACTTATCCTCATTCTTACAGGGACCTTCATCTCTTGCAAGCCGGGAGAGGAAGAGGAGGGGGGAAAGGGGGGGGGGGGGATGGGGCTTGGAGGGCGGTTTGGGTGCTCCGGCGCTTTTAGTCGCCCTTCCCCCTTTCCCCCCTTTCCCCCGCAGCCTCATCCAAGATCATTCTCACATTCCAACACTTTCCCTTGACATCTTTAAATGAACTTTGACTGATATCTAAAGATTGTGCTAAACTTTGCGGGGGGGGGGGGGGGGCGGACGGCGACGCCCCCCCCCCGGGGGGGGGGGGGGGGGGGGGGGGGGGGGGGGGGGGGGCGGGGGGGGGGGGGGCTTGTTCCCAGGAATGTTTGGTTCTCCTCCAGGTTCATGTAAGTTGGTACAAACCTTAGATTCAGGGTGATGTGGGCTCCAGCTTTGCCTGTAAATGTTAGTTTGATTCCCAAGATGTTTCATCCTAGATGTTTCTTTTCTGCAGGTCCTACTAAGAAAATGACTTAGGAGAATTGGTGTCAGGTTCGCAGAGTTTATCTTTCACACTGATTAAATTAAGCATCGAGAATTGTTGAAAACGAGATGGATGTCAAATAAATTTTCTAAATAAATAAAATACTTTGATATACTTTTCAAATATAATTTCCAGAAGTCCCAAAGTCACCAAACAATCCAAATACACACAAGCTGTTTCATTTAACACTTTCTTCTTTTTTCACTTTCTCTTCCTGGGATTACTATTTAGTTACAAAGTTCCAGTTAAAATGTATCTTTTAGAAGTCTTGTTACCATTTACTTTAGATTCTTTTAAATTCCAAGCAGCCTCCTCCAGCCAAATTTTGCTCTTATTCTTTTCCTCTCCCTTCCCACTTACAGCAAAAAAAAGTTTTTTAAGTGTTCAGAAATCTTTATTGTCCCCTTGGCATTTAATCCAGTTTAATTACCTGTTGGTGCCAAAGCGGATTTTTCCGATTTCTCATTCATCTACTGTCAACGTAAGGCAGGAGAGTGAGAAAAAAAAACTTTCCCTTTTCACTTTCATTCACTGCTTCCGAATCTTCTTTGGGAGCGATGTATCTTTTATAAGATTTAAATTCCAGGGTATCTCAGTTGTTGCTTCTTATCCCGGTCAGCCAAAACTTTCACTTCTTAACTTCCTCCTGCACTTTCTTTTCCGGCTGAGTGCTTTTTTGAGGCGGCCATTTCTGACCGCCGCTCTTACCGCCTTCGGGAAAGGGAGTTTAGCCAGCTGGGGAGGAAAGATGCGGCTTCCCTCAACCCTGCTGGGATGTCCCCCCTCTTCGCACACCTCTATGGGGTGGCTTAGCCCTGAAGCCGAATGGCTCGGGACGCTCCAGCGGCAAGCCCAGGCAGAAACTGCACATGATCGCGGATTCCTGCCTGCCGCCGAAGCCCTGCAAACCGGAACCCTTGATTAGTTTCTTTTCTGTGAGGCTACTTTACTATCTTCAGCTAAATAAGAATCTGTCTGTCCAACTCTTAGTAGGTGTAAGAAAATCAAGGCAGTGATTCCAATACTATGCAACCTGTTCTTGCTAATGTGTCCGAAGATGCTTTTCCAAAAGATAACTGACAACTTTCTTACCAAGAAAGTACAGTGGCTTTTTGGAAAAGCACCTTTGGAATAACCATGACCTGATTGATGGAGAATCTCCATACACATTTTTGCCAGCGTGTTTCTAAGTTTAACTGAAAGTCTTAGTTTTAAGATTTAAAACTTTAAATATTAACCAGTTAATTTGATTGAATTTCTGCTTTCATTCAAGCAATCTGATCATGCTTTGAGGTTCTATTTAAATATTCCTTCCTGAGAATAATTAGGTTGTTGTTCTGAGGCTGACAATAACCCCCTGCCTGTGAAACTCATTATGGAGATAACACTAGGTAAGACATGCTCTTAAAATATGTATTTATCCTCAATGGATTGCCTCCTAAATATTTTATTGAACTACTGAATATAAATGGTTTAAAATTATTATTAATTTTAATATTGGTATTAAATTCAGTACTTTAATCTTACTAGTGTATTTGCACTTTATTTTCTTTTTGAATTTGCTGTTATTCGTGTTTTATTAATAACTGATAATCATACTCAGGGTTCAGTTTTCTGTCAGGTGACCCATAACCATTTAAAGATATGAACATAAAGTATTATTTTACATACTTCAACAGATTACTTTTAAATTTTTTCATGCTTCTTCTCCAATAGTCATAGAAAGACCTGAAACAAGTTCATCATCATATATTTTACAGTCCTATAAGTCAGGGGTCCCCAACCACCGGTCCGTGGACCGGTACCGGTCCGCAGAACAACTCCTACCGGGCCGCGGCTTGCTGGGCGCCGCCATCTTTTTTCATGAAAAAGTGCTTCCGGTGAGGTTTTCCGGGTAGAAAGCTCACCGGAAGCACGTTTTCATCAAAAAAGATGGCGGCGAGCTCCGAGTGAGCTTTTCCAGGTAGAAAGCTCACCGGAAGCACGCGTTTCATCAAAAAGCCATTTCTACCCGGAAAAGCTCACGGGCGCTGGCGCCGCCATCTTTTTGATGAAACGTGCTTCCGGTGAGGTCACCGAAGCACTTTTTCATCAAAAGATGGCGGCGCCCAGCTGATGCCGGTACCGGGCCGCGGCGCCCAGCTGATGCCAGTACCGGGCCGCGGCGTCAAAAAGGTTGGGGATCACTGCTATAAGTGATTAGATCCTACATTTAACTTCATTCCAAAACACCAGGGAAACTTACCAGATCAAAATGTTGATGTGGGGGGGAAACTCTTTAGAAAACATGTCTGAAATGAGAAATTTTCCTTTGTTTGTTCCTCGTGTTAAAGAGAATATAATCTTTATTTAGGCATTTATTGTCCTTCTCCCAATATAGATTCTAGATTTCAGATTCTGAAGGTCAGCTATATTACCAGCCACAGACAAAAAAAAAGCTGAAGCTATAGGAAGGCTAAGTATTAAAACAATAACCCAAAAATGATATTAATGACAATATCTCATTATAAATTAGTGAAGTATACACTTTAAATTTATTTAAGAACATTAGGGAATACTGTCATTTCTTAACACTTTTATTGCAAAAAATGAACTTATAGTGTTCCTGATTAAATATCCAAAACAGGGGTCTTTAAACTTGCGCTTTAAGACTTGTGGACTTCAACTCCCAGAATTTCTCCTCCAATCATGTTAGCTCAGGATTTCTGGGAGTTGAAGTCCACAAGTCTTAAACTTGCCAAGTTTGAAGGCCCTTGATCTAAACCAGTGGTGGGATTCAAATTTTTTTACTACTGGTTCTGTGGGCATGGCTTGGTGGGCATGGTAGGGGAAGGATACTGTAAAATCTCCAGTCAGAGGTGGGATTTGCTGGTTCTCCGAACTACTCAAAATTTCCGCTACCAGTTCTCTAGAACTGGTCAAAACGTGCTGAATACCACCTCTGATCTAAACTATAATTAAGTTCAGCATTATTTAAAATTTAGGTTTATAATGCCTCAAAGTTCAACAATGACTGGGCAGTATGCAAATTAAAAAGAGATGCAATGCAAAAAACAAAGTATAACTATAAACATAAGGGGGAACTAAAATACAGGTAGTCCTTGATTTATGACCATTCATTTAGTGAATGTTTGAAATTATAGTGGTGCTGAAACAATGGACTTGCGACCTGTGCCTGAAGTTATATGATATGGTACTTGGCAGCCACTTACATTTATGACTGAAGGGACTCTGCAATTCTCCCCACCTAGCTCTCCCTCCCAAGTTATGTCCTGTTAACTGCCCTGCACAACAGCACTTGTCTATTTTATTTATTTATTTATTTATTTATTTATTTATTTATTTGATTTGTCAATCGCTTACAAGATAATAGGTTTAAGTATATACATAGTTATGAATACATGAAATGGGTACATAAAATAAAAATAAAAAAACAATAGGACAGGGACGGTAGGCACGTTGGTGCGCTTATGCACGGCCCCTACAGACCTCTTAGGAAAGGAGTGAGGTCAATAGTAGACAGTCTAAGGTTAAAGTTTTTGGGGTTTGGGGAAGAAACCACAGAGTCGGGTAGAGTATTCCAGACATTGACCACTCTGTTGCTGAAGTTGTATTTCCTGCAATCAAGTTTGGTGCGGTTAACCTTGAGTTTGTATCTATTGTGTGCTCTTGTGTTGTTATGGCTGAATCTGAAGTATTAATTGACAGGTAAGTCATTGCAATGTATGATTTTATACACCATACTTAGATCAGACCGAAGACGGCATAATTCAAGGTTTTCTAGGTCTAGAATTTCAAGTCTGGTGGCATAAGGTATTCTACGAGTCGAGGAGTAGTGAACTCTTCTTGTGAAATATTTCTGGACTTTCTCAACTTGTTGGTGGCAGCAGCACAGGGTCTGGAGCTGAAGTAGTTTCTTGAGCAATCTCAGCCTGCCGACACCACCCCCCCACCATCTATTTGGGGATTGGGGAAATGAGGCTTTCAACAGATTGCAAGAATGAGATGCCAGCTTAGAGACTGGCTCAAAATGTCCTTGGTAAGGCAGCTTGGCACAACTAGCAGCTGCCTCACACAGGTTGGGTGCAACTGTCAGCATCTGGAGAAAAAGGCAAGTGTGTTCTGAAAAATCTTATGGAACATATAGAAGTGGCACAACTGGGGCTTTATGGAATGGTGCTAGCAAGGAGGGCCAAGGTATGGAGCCTGACATGACATTTCATTAATGGCAGTGGCAAGTCAATGGATGAAGTAGAGGCTTGGGAGTGGTGGCAGTTGGTTGAAACACATGAGAAGGTATTCCCAGTCCAGAAAAATTGGTGATGAATCTCGGCAAAGACTTTCTTTGAGTAGGAGCTGTTAATCCAGGAAGAGCAAAATCACACAATTATGTATGGGAAAGTGCCATTCCATTCAAAACCAAGCACTAGAACACTCATGCACCAGTGTTGTCAGAGTATACCCCCATGCTCTACTCAATCCAATTTTATTACACATTAATCAAATACAAAGGACATTTCAATCCATGAGCATTCTGACTTTAGCTTAAATCAGTGATTCCCAAAGTGGGCAGTACTGCCCCCTGGCGGGTGGTGGGGTGCCTTAGGGGGGTGGTAAGAGGCAAGGGGGCCAGCAGGGGGGTGCTAAGATGTGGCAGGGGGGCATTCAAGGTGCCGGCCCCGCAGGCTCACTGACTGCTGGCTACGTAGCCCATTGACTCTCCAGCCAGCCGGGCTTGCGTGCAGGATGCGGGTGGGTGCAGCTGCGGCTCTCCAAGGTGCGTAGCTCAGTTCGATTCGCCTCTACGTGGCCGTCCCGGACCTAGAACCTAGCCTCCCTCTGCAGCCCGGTTCTTCCGACCGAGCCCTGCGCTTGCTTGCTTAGTTTCCAAGCAATCATTTCCTCCACCTCCACTGGTCTGGGCTGCTTCCGCACGCCTTCCTTCCCCTGGGTGTGCAGAACACTTCACTGAAGTTGGGAGTCTCTGAGCGTTTGCAGAGTACCTCCCCTTGCTTGGCCCTATGGAAGCTGACCTTGGGTTGAAGCAAAAAGGGTGAGATCGGCTGCATCGCTGCCCCGGGGAGGTTGGCATTGCAAAATTGGATGCCAAAGGGGGCTGGAGAAGGGTCACAGGGGCAGCTGCAGGTGGCTGGAGAAGGGTCAGAGGGGGCAGCTGCAGGGGGCTGGAGAGGGAGCAGCTGCAGGGGGCTGGAGAAGGGGCAGAGGGGCAGCTGCAGGGGGCTGGAGAAGGGGCAGAGGGCCAGCTGCAGGGGGCTGGAGAAGGGACAGAGGGCCAGCTGCAGGGGGCTGGAGAAGGGGCAGAGTGGGCAGCTGCAGGTGGCTGGAGAGGGGGAAGCTGCAGGGGGCTGGAGAAGGGGCAGAGGGGGCAGCTGCATTAATGAGCAGGAAGATCTTAGCCATGGTTTATTCATTGATAAACCAGAATCAAACAGCATGCTAAACTCTAAACGAGAATGGCTGGGTTGATATCTTCAGCCCGTGTTTCTGAACCTTGGCAACTTGTGTGGACTTCAATTCCCACTCTGGCTTTGCTCTACTAACTTTCTCAAAGTGCCACTGCTGTCGCATTCATTCTTTCTGTCCATACATACATACATACATACATACATACATACATACATACATACATACATTCAAAGGTCTGCCTGTCTGTCTGCCTGCCTTTCTGTCTACCTACCTACCTACCAATATAGATCTATCTATCTATCCATCCATCCATCCATCCAAAATGTCTGTCTGTTTGCCTTCCTTCCTGCCTACCTACCTATCTGCCTACCTACCTGTCGTTCTGTCTACTTACCTACCTACCTACCTACCAACCAATATAGATCTACCTACCTACCTACCTACCTACCTACCTGTCTCTCTCTGTCTGTCTCTCTCTCTCTCTATCCATCCATCCATCCATCCATCCATCCATCCATCCATCCATCCATCCATCCATGTTCAAAGCGCCAGCCCCGCAGGAACATTGGGAAAGTAGAGCAAAGCCAGTCTGGTAGGGCGGGAGGGGGGGAGGGAGGGGAGAGAGAGAGACCTGATGCATCAGATTGAAATGAGGCCTAGTTTAGACTGAGGCCCTTTTCCACATGGAAACATCTTTGTCAACACATTGAAACATTTTTGCCAGCATATTGAAACATCTTTGGCTTCTAGTAAAGGTTTTGTGGTCAAAACATGGTCAAGACTATCAGGAAGCTCTCACATTTTGTTGAGGCTTTAAACAGGATCCATTGGACCAGATCTTCATTCTAAAAATTACTTTTCCCCAATATATTAATTACAGTGCCAATTCTGAAGAAGGCAAAACCAAAATGTACTGGTAAATTACAAGGAGAACACACACACACACACACACACACACACACACACACACACTCCCTTCTAACGCTGCTGGAGCAGGTGATTGGACTAGAATAGATATCTCATTATCTTTCTCCTCCCTCCCACCCTCCTTCTTTATTTCTTTTTCTTTATGTCCCTTCCTTCCATCCCCCCTCTTTCTTTGTCCCTTTTTCTTTCTTTCCCTTTTCTCTTTCTTTTCTTCCTTCTCTCTCTCTCTCTCTCTCTTCTTTCTCTCTCTTTCCGTCTCTAAGGCTCACCCCATTTACTTGCTTGGGCAGTCCAGTGCAGCTCCAGTGCAGTGGGATCAATAGAGTGGACCTGTGGGGCCGGCACCTAGAACGCAGCAATGTCAGCATGTTTGAAAAGTAGAGCAAAGCCAAAGGTCTGTAATTTTTACTGCAAAGAATCACAAAAGCTTCTGGGTTGTGCACAAGAAGGGACACACGTCAATGCAATTCAGCAACATAAAATAAAGAGATACAAATAAAACAAATCAACAAGAATCGGTAAAGCATCTCTGATTAGATTTTATTCACTGCTAGAATCTAATCAGAAATGCTTTGCCAATTCTAGTGCAATGACCTGCTCCCGCAGGGTTAGAAGGGAGTGTGTGTGTTGGTGTGTGCATGGCTGTCAAAACTTCAAAAACAGGTCAAGTATCTCTGGGGAGGCCAGTCATAAATTAGAACACTTGCTAAGGAACCGGCCATTAAGTGAGGACCACATCTATTTGGTTTGCCAGTCACCTGGCCACGCCCACCCAGTCACATGACCACCAGATCACACCTAACCGGTCATGTGACCAGCAAGCCATGCCCATCCAGCAAGCCACGCCCACCCAGTCACATGACCAGCAAGCCATGCCCACCCACCAGCAAGCCACACCCTCAAATTAGGCCACACCCACAGGAATTTGAATCCCACCCCTAGGTGGGGGGCACCGAGGATGAGTTTGTAGCACCAAGGGGGCGGTGGACTGAAAAAGTTTGGGAACCACTGGCTTAAATTAACAAGATAAAGAATTCAAATAATGGATTGTGTCTTTATGTAAATATATTGTCCAGAAGAGGAAGTGATGCATGGTGTTCCAGATATTTTATTTTATTTATTTATTTATTTGATTTGTCAATTGCTTACAAGATAATAGATATAAGTATAAATATGAGTAAGAATACAGGAAATAGGTACAAATAAATGGGAACAATAGGACAGGGACGGTAGGCACGATGGTGCACTTATGCATGCCCCTTACAGACCTCTTAGGAATGGGGTGAGGTCAATAGTGGTTAGTTTGAGGTTAAAGGAGTGGGGGTTAGAGGATGTAACAACAGATTCAGATAGTGCATTCCAGGCATTGACCACTTTGTTGCTGAAGTCATATTTTCTGCAATCAAGTTTGAAGAGGTTTACATTGAGTTTGTATCTGTTGTGTGCTCTTGTATTGTTGTGGTTGAAGCTGAAGTAGTCATTGGCTGGTAGGACATTGTAGCAGATAATTTTGTGTGCTACGCTTAAGTCTAACCATAGGCAGCCTAGTTCAAGGTTGTCCAAGCCCAAAATCTCAAGCCTGGTAATATAGGATATTCTGTTGGGAGCAGAGGAATGTAGTACACTTCTCGTGAAGTACTTCTGGACTCGCTTGATTGTATTAATGTCTGATATGCAGTGAGGATTCCAGACTGATGAGCTGTATTCAAGTATTGGTCTGGCAAAAATTTTGTATGCTCTAGTTAGCAATTCTATATTTCCAGAGGAGAAGCTTCGTAAGATTACATTTACAACTCTTAATGCCTTTTTGGCAATGCTATTACAGTGAGCTCTGGCACTTAGGTTATTTGATATGAGAACTCCAAGGTCCTTGACAGAGTGAGGATCATCAACAAGGTCATATCCACCGAGTTTGTATTTGGTGTACTGATTTTTTTTACCAATGTGTAGGACAGAGCATTTGTTGGTCGAGATTTGGAGTTGTCAGATGTTTGACTATTCAGACACATAATCAAGGTCGCTTTGAAGGATAGTAGCATTGTCAGTGGTATTGAATAGTTTTACGTCATCCGCAAAGAGAACGCAGTTGCTTATAAGGTGATTGCATTTATATAGAGTATAAAGAGGTCATAGAACGCTGCCTTGGGGGACACCCCTGTTAACTGGAGCAGGGTTTGAAATAGCGCTCCCCATTTTTACTATTTGTTGCCTGTTTGACAGGAATGCAGTAATCCACCTATGGAGGAATCCGGAAATGCCATATGAGTTTAGTTTTAACAGTAGTTTGTCATGTACCACTGTATCAAAGGCTTCGCAGAAGTCTATGTAAATTGCATCTATAGCTTTACCCTGGTCAAGTAGAGTAGTCCATATGTTTTTGCAGTGTAGGAGTTGTAGATTGCAGGACAATTTTTTTCCTGAAACCAAATTGTTTTTGGGAGAGTAGGTTGTTTGACTCTAAGTGGAGAGTGATGAATTGTTAATGATTGATTCCATGACTTTGCACGTGACACAACACAGTGAGATTGGTCTGTAGTTTTCAACCAGGCTGGGGTCACCTTTTTTGAAGATAGGGATGACCATAGCTAAGACCATAGGTTTGGTAAGGAGCTGGTTCTGAATGATATCTCATATATAATGCTTAGGGGTTCCATTATGGCCGAGGAGAGCTTTTTTAAGAAATATGCACATAATCCATTGGGGCCAATAGATAGGGATGGTTTTAGGTTTCCATTGGGGCTAATAGATAGGGGTGGAGTCAAAAAAAAGCAAGCTTTAGATTGAGTTAACAACTTTCTACTTACTCCTCCATATCTTGTTGAAAAATACATATCCAGTATTAAATGCTGTCTTTATGCAGTATTTGTTGATTTTAAAGTGTTGATTTAAACATTGCCTATCATGCAGCTTGCTATGGATCTAGCTAACAACATTTCTGTTGACAAACACCTATTGATTCTGGTATCCCTGCATAAGAGATTTTTTTGTGACTTTAGACCCAGTCTTGCAAGGCAGTTTATTAAACATATATATGGACTATATATGTATACTGTACAAATTCACTCATACAATAGTTTAAATCTATTGATATTCATGCTTCCAAATTACCGTATATACTCGAGTATAAGTCGACCCGAATATAAGCCGAGGCACCTAATTTTACACAAAAAAACTGGGAAAACTTATTGACTCGAGTATAAGCCGAGGGTGGGAAATGCAGCAGCTACTGGTAAATTTCAAAAATAAAAGTAATTAATTTGGGAAACGATCTCACTATCATGAAAGGTTTAATTGATTCACTAACCCAAAAGAAGAAGATGATGATGACAGCGGGAGGCAGGAGTCACTCTCTTCCCCTCCCTTGGAGGCCCCCTGAGTCAGGAGTCACTACCGCCGGCGCAGCCCCAGTCCCGCGCCTCGGGAAGGGAAAGGCAAAGCGCTTTTTGCCTTTCCCTTCCCGGCTGGGGCTGTTGGGAGTCGCTGCCGCCGGAGCGGCCCCAGTCCGCCCGCCTCGGGAAGGGAAAGGCAAAACGCTTTTGCCTTTCCCTTCCCGGCTGGGGCTGTTGGGAGTCGCTGCCGCCGGAGGCCGCGACTCCACACCATTTTTTTTCAGAGGGGAATCTGACTCGAGTATAAGCCGAGGGGGATTTTTTCAGCACAAAAAATGGGCTGAAAAACTAGGCTTATACTCGAGTATATACAGTAACTTACAAACCTTTTGCTGTTGTATGCAGAAGGAGCCACTATTTTATTTGTAACACATGTCGATTTTAGCCTAGCAATTATAAACCTAACCATCAATATCTGATGATTAATTGTAATCCCTCTTACATGTACCTTTCATCAGCTTAACCATTCTTCATCTCACTTTTCCTTCCTGCCTATTTAATTTCCTCTTTGCTTTCACATTGAACTTAGCTTGAAGGAAAATTGCAAGCATCACCTACATCACTTATGTACAGCACTTTGTTGTTTTTAAAGCATCTATTTTGTTTAATAAAACAAATATATTTTATTTCAACTGTATCAAATTTTTGATTCCAATGGCAAGTTTATTACACAATTCCATCTTTTACATTTTCTATGGGAGATTGTTTTGCAGTTATGAAATTATACTTTTCTTTTCCAAACTCTTGTACAATACAACATCAAGGTTTTAAAAGTTCTTTTTGCAAGGTCCAGTTTACTTACCCATTTAATATTCAGGGCAAATGGACAAAGGAGACGTAGGAGCTGGTGATTTCTGTTCTGGAGCTTGTTCAGATTTATTCTGTTCTAATTGTGAATAAAACCTAGTTAAATTTTTAATTATAATTGTAATAGTTGTCCTGAATATTGGGCAAAGTTCATAAAATTACAACCCCCAAATAGCTGGCGTTAAATAAAGTAAAATGAGTTCTTTGTTAATCTTTTAATGTTAAAATATTACCACTCTTGTTTCTTCAGCTTATCTTTCTTAACTGTCTTAAACATTTAGCTTATTTACTTAACACACACTATATATTTAGAAAAATGTCATGTTGGAAGTAAATATGAATAACATTTTAGCAGTAAGAACTTTTGAATTGTTAAACGTTTGTATATTAGGGTATACTGTCTATCAGTATCAAGCGATATCTCAGGAAGGTACGTATTTTATCATTTATGGCCTTGAAAAATATTGCATAATCCATTAAAGGTTAATTGGAATGATAATTTGGTATATATTATTCAGTTAAAATGTGGGGGAAAATAAATGTTGGACTGATTGTTCTGAAACCAGGTAGCAAAAATGTACGTTGGGAAGTTTAAAAAAAAGTTTTTTAAAAAATGGTGAGGAGCAACAGTATTTTTGTAACAAGAACAATAAAAGTTTTCATAAACTCTAATACTGAGAAAAATAATCATCTTGGGGAAACAAGTAATTCATTTGTTTGTGTGAGAAACAAAGAAACAGTCCTGCAACAATCTTTAATCCAGAGTTGATTCCCATTTTAGTGTTGGAAGAAATGTCCATTTAGGTTCAGTTCCAAATGGGGAGAAAGACACTGGAAACATGGAAGCTGTTTGGAAAGATGGTTTAATGGTGGACAGTACCACATGGTTTGAGGCCCTGGGCAGTTGAATACATGGATGAGAAAGAGAGAAAGATTTATACCCTCTCTTGGGCTTTGAACTTGCTTCCTGTTCCTGTGAAAGAAATGAGTCACACTTGCTTGGCGCCATGTGGGGGTAACTTTGTAGGTTGTCTTGAGTCCCAGCTTTGGTTGAATCTTGCTGGATAATGTAACAAAGGGGCTTTGGGCAATTCCTATTATGGCTTAATGGCTTTGTCCTGGTTTGGATCTTGAGTGAGGTCTAATCCTATTACCCTGGATCTGAAGGTCTTTTGTCTTGTAGATAAGCTGGCATCAAAATATCTGCTGGGGCTGAGTTTCTGTGTCCCTTAAGATTTCTATTTCTCTTTTAGGGGGACTATTCTGCCTTTTTAATATTTCTTAGAATATTTCATTCTTTAGGAGAAGGGTGGGGGCTAACTTTCTACAATTTCTAGGATATGTTGGCTATAACCAGTGGTTATTCAACCAAAAGAAAAAGAAAAAAGAAAAGACAAGACCTTGTGATTATTCAGCATTGTATCCCATTCATGAATAACCATTAGAATAAAATTAAATAAATTCTCATCATGCAAATTTCAGAAATTACTAAAAATCCAGCTCCTTGATAATATCATATTTGCATGATTTTTTTAAATTACAATCAATGTATTAATGAGGGAAATGTTTAATATTAAAATTACAAAAATTTATAGCTACAATTAGTGTTTGAAAATCCCCTAGTAGTTAGAAATATATCTGCAGCAAGGTAAAGTGAAACATAGCTATCTGGATGAAAGATCTGTTGTAATAAAAACAGTAAGTACATCATCTCAATGAAAAGGTTTTTTAAAAACATGAAATGTGCAATATAGAATTTTGTTTTATCTGAATTTGATCAAATAATTGTTCCTAGTTTTTACTTTGAATCTGATGCATGATGAAGGAATTCAAATCAGGTTTGGATGCAGAAGTTTGGATTGCATAAAGAAAGATTCAGAGTTGTTCTTAACAATTTCTTAAAGAGTTCTTTTAAGGTCTTAAAGCATTTATGCTGTTTATGGAAAACTGATCATGTAGAAGCTTCTGCTAGAGAAATAAGATTATTTCTGCCAATTTCTTCTTACTGTATCTCCAAGCTCTACTTCTGACATTGTTCCAGAGGACCTCCTAATTCTTTGAGGACCCAGAGAAATTTCTTTACAAATCATTTTCAGCCATTCTCTGTCAAAGGCATTTTACAAGTAGGATTCTAATAATAGATCTGATATAGAAAAACACATATCCTTTTCTAGGATAAAATCTTTCCAATCTCAGTTCCTCTTCATTTGACAGTTTCAGCATTTCAGAAAGACACTACCAAATTTTAACACCTTTGGCCACTAGGATGGTTTAATCAACAAAGAGCATGATATAGTTATCAAGAATAAGAACTCTACTATTTTGTCTTTAAAATATGTTATAGATGTAAATTTAAAGATACTACAATTCCAAAACTACTGCAACTGCAAACTAGAGCACATCTTACTGTCTGCACCATATGGACATTTTACATGTGTAGGAAGTTAGCACTCACCCCTCCAGAGGTGGTATTCAGCAGGTTCTGACCAGTTCTGGAGAACTGGTAGTGGAAAATTTGAGTAGTTTGGAGAATTGGCAAATACAACCTCTGACTGGAGATTTTACAGTATCTTTCCCCTGCCATGCCCGCCAAGCCACGCCCACAGAACCGGTAGTAAAAAAAATTGAATCCCAAACTGCACCCCTCTCCTAGAAAAAATGAAATATCCTGGAAAATATTAAAAAGCCAGAATATTTCCCCCTAAAAAGAGTAGAAACTCAGAAGCAGAAACTCACCTCAGAGAGGCAGAAACTCAGCCCCCACACCTTTGCTAATGGGCCATTAAGGCCTAGGCCAGAGTACTCTACATAATAAAGGCCTCTATCCATCTCACCACCTGGCCTGGGAAGATTGTATAGGCCAACACTCAGGTGAAGCCATGTGGTCCAGAAAAAGCCTACAAAGTTAGTTAAGACCCCTGGCCCTGGGAGTCTGACAGCCAATGGGATACATTTCTTGCACAAAAACAGGAAACATAAGGTGGGGCCCAACAGAGGGTATATAAGGGTCTCTCAGTATCTTGGCCCACCCTTCTTTCCCTTCATCCAACATCTTGCAGCATGTGATCATCCTTTTCACTTTGGGGCTCCAAGCCATGTGGTCCTGTCCACCATTAAACCATCTTTCCAAACAGCCTCCATGTTTCCAGTGCCTTTTTTCCCACTTGGAACTGAACCCAGAAGGATAATTCTTCCAACACATGCATACACACATAACAATAGTTATTTAAAACATTTATATACAACTTTAGACACGTAAAAATATATTTTATAAAACATGAAAACAGATTGATCAGAATATACACAAAACTGAATGTTCTTTTCAAAGGTTTTTATTAAATCCAGAGTGCTATAAACTTAAAATGAAAATATGAATTATTTTTGTACTATAATTCACAATTTATATTCTCAAAACATTGTAAATATAACTATTATTTTCAAAGAATTCTTAAGAGATAGTAGCATATTTACATTTTATGTTTTACATTTAATTTATATGACAATTATTCCACATAATTCCATATTCCACAAATAAAATAATCATGAAAAAATAACTTTAGAGATTCTTCCAAATTATACTTTTTGTTCACAAAAGCATAGAGTAAATACTGAACTATGGGGAAATGACAATGGGTTATTAGCCCCTACTATACATCAATATTTAATAGAATACATTCTTCCATGTATACAATATTTCTTCTGCCATGGGCTACATCACAAAATAATAGAGCCACCAATAGTTAAAAATTGTCTTATGCTTCAGTTTTTCCTCACATATGTCTTGTACGGTTGTAGCCAAATAGTCCTTTAAGAGTATTTGGTTAACATAGCTGAAGTCATTAAAGGAGAGAGAAAGAAAATCTATAACTGATAAATCTATAACTTTTTGTTTGAAAAGATTGGACAACCATTTGTCTGAAATGGTATGAGTTTCCTGCCTGAACAGAGAGTTGGATTTAGAACACCTCCAAGGTCCCTTCAGAACTCTGTTATTTGTTAAATAATACATTAAGACAACACTGTAAATTCTATGCAGATTATATGTCAAGTTAAAATATAAATTTTAAAGCCCACATTTTGGAGGTAAAAAAAGGATTTTATAAAATTGTAGTCTAAAAATGGTTTCCAAATAGAATGGAATAGCAGATTTGCGTTTTAAAATGAAGTTATTTGTTTAAGTGTTCTTCCACAGTTTGGTTAGCCATTCTTCCATCCAATAAAAAAGAATATGAAATCCTTCCATCCATTAACATATAGAATGTCAATTTAGTATATTTTGAAAGAGTGGGTGATTTTGTGAAGTTTAATAAAACCATCTCAAAATGAAATAAGATTATGACTTCTCAAATTTCTTGTATTCTATAATGGATGATTTCCACCATGCAATTTCTTTCTTTTTTAACAATGCATCTATCTTACAGTGCAAATAGTCAGCTATACTCATTTTAGTGTATATTTCCCTTGCTCTGTAAGAGCAAATTATCTTCAATTTCAATATTTGACAGCTGTTTAAAGAAATTCTTGGTAACTGTAGACAGAGAGTAGACAGAATAATAACCATAGTGTCATGCCCCTGGTGGAGACTGATTCTGAGGGAGAGGAGAAACAGCCGACAGGGAGTGGAAGTGTGGCTCTGGAGGTTGTGGAGGAGGCTGGGGAAGGGCAGAGGCCAGCTGAGCAGTCAGAGGAGGAACCAAGCCCATCCCCTATCCATCTTAGGGCACACAGGGAGGAGAGGATAAGGGAGAAACTGGTCTCAGGAGGAGAGGGCTTTGATCCTCTTCATGGACTGCAGGTGTGACAACTGAATAAGAGTTTGGACCTACGTACTGGCAAACGCTGGAAACAAATCGTGTAAATATCTCTAGTTTATAGTTCCTCTCTGAGTTTGGCATCCATCCTAGTGTGTTTATCTATGAACATCCTTCAGCCCTTATCTTGCCTGGTTTGTGTTGCTTTTTTCCTTTTTCATGTAACTGTGGGAGTTTTTTTGTCTTCCATCAAAGATATTCGGAGCTTGAAAGCAAACTGAAGGAATAAAAGGGGCTTCAGCTGTTTTCTGTGACTGTGTTTGTTTTGTTTCCCATCCTGGGTCATCACATAGTCTGAAAAGTTAAAAGTATTTGTTCTCTTTTGAAATTGTCTTGACCTTGTTAATTATAGCCCTAATTTTCTTTTGGGTCTAATTAATTTCTTTACAGTAAAAACAAAAATAGAATTACCGTTTTTCTCCAACAATACGGCCTCCACCAATAGGAAGGCCCAGCATGATTTCTAGGCATGAGGTAAAATTAAGCCCCGCCCCCAAAATTTAGGCCTATTTAAACCATGTGTTTCCCTGCCATTTCTCACATCGTTTGTTAGAACTACATGAGGTGAAGACAAATTGGGGGGGAAGGGGAGAAAATTTGCCTTTAGGAGCGCCCTGCAGGTAGCCTAGGTTAGAATACTCCAATCTACTACTGATAGAACATCGGCTGATGGAAGTTCCCCAAAGGCAGAGTCACCAGCCATTTCTATCGGCCAATGGAAGTGGCCTCGGGGTGAGCGTCCACGCACACTCCCCTCGCCACGAGGCTGTTTCTATTGGCCGATAGAAGCTCCCCAAAGGCAGAGTCACCAGCTGTTTCTATCGGCCGGTAGAAGCGGCCTCAGGGCGAGCACTCACACGCACTCCCCTCACCGCGAAGCAGTTTCTATTGGCCGATGGAAGCTCCCCAAAGGCAGAGTCACCAGCCATTTCTGTCAGCTGATGGAAAGTCCACAAAGGCAGAGTCACTAGCCGCTTCGAGGTGCGGCGTGGCTATGCATCAGGTTCCCAACTGCAAACTCAATCGCGTACATATGCTGTTGTCAGAGTAAATATCAGATGACCCCAAGATTCCCGCTGCATTTCTGCTTCCCAAGCCAGCCACTCTTCTTTATCCCCTCAGTTAGCCCTATTTTCCCCACCCCCGATTTCCCACTACAACCACTTGTATCGCAGGAGGGTCGCTAAAGAAGCTGTTGTCCTCTGTCCCGCTCTTTTAAACTTCTCTCTCCAGTCTTGGAAATCCTCTTCTGGGGACCCCATCCCAGCTCCAACTCTGCTTAGCTTCCAGCCTAGACAAGCCCCCCCAGGTGCGCTCTGACTATTGAGCAGAGCCTTTGGGGCGCTTCCATCGGATGATAGAAACTGCTTTGTGCCGATAGAAGCAGCTGGTGACTCTGCCTTTGGGGAGCTTCCTTCAGCCGATAGAAACGGTTGGTGACTCTGCCTTTGGGAAGCTTCCATCGGCCAATAGAAACTGCTTCGTGGCAAGGGGAGTGCGCATGAGCACTCGCCCCAAGGCCGCTTCTACGGCTGATAGAAATGGCTGGTGACTCTGCCTTTGGGGAGCTTCCATTGGCTGACAGAAGCGGCCTCGTGGAGAAGTGAGTGCACATGGGGCACTGTAGGTGGGGTGCGCCTGGGGGAGGAAATTAAGTCACCCCGGAAAAGATGTCCTAGCCATTTTTTCGGGGCTCAAAAAAAAAAATAAGACCCGGCCTTATTTTATGAGAAACACAGTAGAATTAGAATAGGATAGGATAGGATAGGATAGAATAACAGAGTTGGAAGGGACCTTGGAGGTCTTCTAGTCCAACCCCTGCTTAGGGAGGAAATCCTACACCACTTCAGACCAATGGTTATCCAATCTCTTCTTAAAAACTTCCAGTGTTGGAGCATTTACAAATTCTGGAGGCAAGTTGTTCCACTTCAGTTAAATGGATTAACTGGATCAACTGGAGTAGTGTCCAAACTTCTTCACTTGCCATTATCACTGTTTTATAATTTTGACTCTATAAACAACTGTATATGCTGCTATGCATTCAGGTTTGCAGAAAAATACCATGTTTAATATACCATGAGCCTGTTTTACAGCATGTGTTCCCTTGAGGATTAATTGAAACTCGCAATCTGATCAGGATGCCTAACTAACTGAAAAAATTGCTTGAAAGATACAAGCATGCAGCATGGTTGAACAGTACCTATTTTATAAGCTGCTAAATAATGGCCACTACTTACAGAGACCTTGGGAACAGTTATTATATTTTACTGTGACCCAAACTAATATAATGCGATTTATAAGCACACAAATAGATAGTGCCTTTCTTTACAGTTCAATTTTATGGATGTTTATTCAGAAGGATGTATTATATTGATAATGTTCAATACATACTTATTACAATGAAACGGATGCTTCCTGATCCAGCAGACTAAATCAGCATTAATTTTATGGCATAAGTTGTCCCTTTGTTTAGCATCCTCTCACCTGTCCCCTTTGTATCGGTTACTATGGAAATTATAACATGTAATTCAAAATCCTATTCATAAAAAAAATCTTCAAAAATTGTTTGTGTGTCCTTCTCTCTCTCTTTCTAAATGCACTCACTCAAATAATGTTTTATATTTCAGAACAGAAAACTAACCTAAGGAGTGCTTTGAAAAAATTTAATTTCTCTGGAATAAGAAATTCACTGGAAGGCAATATTCACAAAGGTTGTGTGGTGTAAATTTTTCTTTCATGCTGTGCCTTTTTGTCTGATTGTAGAAATATGCTTCTTCAAATTATAAGTAAATAATACATAGAGTGTTTGAAGTGCCAAGATTTCTGTTCTTTCTCTATGTTGGTTTTGTTCATTTGTATTATCAGACAAAAGACTTTTAAAAGTAAAATTGGGCCTTCAAAAAAATTTTGTTTGACATAGAACTGAAATTGTTGCTGTGTCAACTCACACCCATTTAAGAAAAAGAAGTGCTTGTGGTGACATGCAGTATTTATGAATCATAATTTTAAAGTTTTTACAGCAATTATTAAGTCATAAATAGCAAGGAATGCATATGCTTCTGTAATTTCTTTTTTACAATATTTGAAATTATATTTGAAAATGCAGCAAAGAAGAAGCAAATTAATCCTTATATCTTTGTACTTTCATTGTTATCCAAGAGAAGAGACTACCTACACGCATTCATGCAAATTGCATACATAAAGCCAATCTGGATTCTTCAGTAAACAACTCCATTGCTTATTCTTAGATTCTGGGCAAAATAAAAAAAATCTACATATTCCTAGGGTCCGGGCAAAATCTGTATGTTGACATGCCTGATTAGGGCTCAGTTTTATACATAAGACGCAAAGGACATTGTGTCATGTCACAACTAACATCTTCCTATGCTGAGCAGGATGTTCTAGAGGTCAGAACATTATTACATGCCTAGACAGATGTTTTTTTTTCTGTCTTAAGAGAGATGATCACAGAGCCACTTTTGCTAATCCAGCATCAGCCTTATATACTGTATATACATAGGATTCCTTATCTTCCTAGACATCATCAATTAATTATTCAGTTAAAAATCCATCAGTGCACGTTTAGAGCACATTTGTTCATTTTCTAAAGGGGGGAAAAAGCAACATTTCTCACACTTTTTTTTAGTTTCTAGTTATAGTTTTTAGTAAAGCAAAAAGGAAAAAGAAAAAGAGCTACTTCCCTTTTGGAGAACAATTTCACTGTGGTTTCTTTGAATTAATGACCTTATCAATGTTTTCAGTCTTGGAACTGTTAGAACCACAAAATACAGAATGACCTGCAAATTTTATTACATAGAACTGAGCTATGTGATTCCTATGTTGGCAAGCCTGATTCCATGAAACAGAGGGATCTTAATGAATTGAGAATCCAGAGCTATAAAAAGGAGAATATGGGAACAAAAAGTGCCAAAACAAGAAGAATCCAGCCCACTAAACCACTAATTTTAGCAGCTGAACATTTTCAAATAAAACCAAATTAAATCAGTGCCTAGATTAGTGCAAAATATCTGTCACCTGGCTTGCCACCTTTAATTTGCTGGTGTATAATATAATCCCAGGGCAATATTGACAAATAGCCCTGAGAGAATATACTTCACCAGTAAACTCTGCTGTCCCTTCACCACAAGTCTCCATCACCAGTTTTAGGGTCTCACCAGGATATATTTATTTCTCCAGTGCACAAATATATAAAACTGACAGTGTCCTACATAAAAGATGTCAATCATCGAAAGACTTGCTGGCTGTCTTTTTTCACTCTTTGAGTGTCATGTAACCCAATGTGCAAACTGGGAAATGCTGCTTAGGAAACAGCCATTGTTTCTTTTTCAAAGAATCATTAATTGAGCATATTTAAGCTTTCTGAAATGAAATTGGCACTCTGGTAATGTGAGGCTACTGCTGAGTCATGGAAAAATCCTGGGATAGACACAGTTTAATATATTGTATCACCTCAATCATGGATCAAAGCTGACAGCTTCTATTTAATTTGAATATTCTGATTTTTTTTCAGCATTCCTCTTGGATCTGTGGTTTTCTTTTAATTTGATGCCGATTTATCCAAATAATATTGTATGGCAGATCCTCAAATTATTGCCGGTAGAAATACTAGAACATAAATGTTTATGGTCTTTTAATAGATTGCTGTTTGCCTTATATATTATTGCGCAACTGTATTTTATTAGTATGTAATACAGAATAATTTGTCATTCAGTAAGGAAAAAAATCCATTACAGTTTCTGAAAGAGGGATTTTATTTAATGCTATCCAACTTCTGTTTATGGGTGGCAGAAAAAGAGAAAGATTGGATTAATTCTCCTCACTTTCTCTGTCCTCAAATAGGTGATAAGTGATCTGAATGGAATGGTTACTACTGGATGAAGAAGTGTGCATAGCAGCTTTCTGCTATTCTGTAAAAATGGATTGCAATCAACCCAAACAGCTGCTGTTCAGTCTACTGGGCCTCCGTGAAATAAATGCTGATTGTAGATAAGCAGTGCTTGTGGAGTAACTGAATAAAGCTAAAATGAAACCTCCATTAAAGTATAACAGAATAACAACAAAATAAGAAAGTTGGAAGCTCACATTTGGACACTTGGAGGTCTTCTAATCCAACCCCCTGTTCAGTCAGGAAACCTTACACTATTTCAGATAAATGGTTGTCCAATATCTTCTTTAAAACTTCCAGTGTTGGAGCATTCACAACTTCTGGAGGCAAAGCATTCTGCCGATTAATTGTTCTAACTATCAGGAAATTTTTCCTTATTTCTAGGTTGCTGCTCTCCTTGATTAGTTTCCATCCATTGCTTCTTGTCCTGCCTTCAGGTGCTTTGGAGAATTGCTTGACTCACCCTTCTTTGTGGCAACCGAAGGTGGTATTCAGTGGGTTCTGACCCACTTCTGGAGAACCGGTAGCAGAAATTTTGATCACTTCAGTGAACCGGCAAATACCACCTCTGACTGGCCCTGCCCCATCTATTCTCTGCCTCTCAAGTCCCAGCTGATTGGATGGGTCTTCTTTTGTTGCCCTGCACAGGAGAACGGAGCTGGAAAGCAGGTTAGTGGGGTGGGGAGGGAATGGGGATTTTGCAGTAACCTTCCCCTGGAGTGGGGTGAGAATGGAGATGTTATAGTATCCTTCCCCTGCCACGCCCATCAAGCCATGCCACAGCCACCAAGCCACACCCACAGAACTAGTAGTAAAAAAAATTGAATCCCACCACTAGTAGCTACCCCTCAGATACTGGAACACTGCTATCATGTCACCACTAGTTCTTCTTTCTGGTAGTCAGAGGGTATGTACTTTGTAGCATGGCATGAAAACATTTTTGTTTAAAAAGAATGCTAATGGAAAACTGTCTAATCTCAAATGCTTGCTTAATTGAATTGCCTATATCATTAGCTCCATTATAGTACATTAGTATTACCAGGTTCCCTGTCATTATTATCAGCTTCTTTTTTGACATGGGTAACTTGAAAAATCACACTTTCATTCTTAACAAGGCAAGTGAGATGAAACCAAGCAATGCTTGCTGTTTTACAACAGCTCAGTCCGGTGTCAGCAAAGGAGGTAAAAAGAATCAGTAACCACAACCATATAAAACTCATCACTTTTTTACATGCTTCACATGACATAGGTAATGTAAGCCACTCAGAGTCACTTTGTGGCAAGATGGGTGGCAAATAAATTTAATAAATACATTAAATAATAATAAAATAAAAAGAGGAATGACTTTGATTATGTCCTTGAGGCTTAACTTTGTTGATTTTATCTTGCCCTTTTTTATATCCTCAAATTCAAACCAGTTGCTGAAATCACCAAAAAGACATATTTATCTATATCTGAAAAAAGTCTCTAACTGAAGAAGAAATTACAATATGAAAAGTACATTAGAAACAAGGAAGGATGGTTCTATGTCCATATATTTAGGCTGCATCATAGCTGCAAACTTGATGGAAGACCACACTTCCCTGTCACTTAACCTACTAGCCAATCAAGGTTTTTATGTGTTGCTTGTGATGAACGACGATCCAGATCCTGATTTTAGGTTTCCTCAAATCTGAAAGAAAAAAAAAAAAGGCCTTTCCAAGTTACTGGGGATGAAACAAACTGTAATGCAAACTCCTTTTGAAGATGGTCGAACTACCATTTTCCCCTCCGAAAGAAAACAATTTCAAATAATCTAAAACGTCATTCTGTCTCTGAATAAATATAGTTATATAAGGTCACTTTAGACACAGCAACAGCAAACAGTGACAGATTTCAAAAGTGCTAACTTGAAAAGTAATAATTCTATGTATAAAGAAATCATGCTAGACAAAATTAATTGCTTTTTAAATTGAATTATATGATTAGCAATAGGAAAAAATGGTCTGCAAGTTAAATGTATAAACTTTAATATAGTTTTTCACACAATGTCATATGCAACCTTGCTTGGAAAATGAACTGGAATTAAATTTGAAAGTCCTTGCTATAGATGTTCAGCCCTTAATATAGTGTTCTGAGTCAGAGAAAATATTTGGTGGATCTTGACAGACTAGAACACTGGGCCGTATTTAACAAAATGAAGTTCAGCGTAGAGAAATGTAACAAGTCCTACACTTAGGCAAGAAAAACCAAAAGTACATATATAGACTGGGTGAAACCAGGCTCAATAGCAATAACTGTGAGAGGGATCTTGGAGTCTTAGTGGACAACCAGCTAAATATGAGCCAGCAGTGTGCAGCAGCAGCCAAAAAAGCTAATGCAATCCTAAATTGTATTAACAGAGGGATACAGTCAAGATCAAAGGAAGTACTAATACCACTCTATAAAGCCTTAGTAAGACCACACCTAGAGTACTGCATCCAGTTTTGGTCACCACATTATAAAAAAGATGTTGAGACTCTAGAAAAAATACAGAGAAGAGCAACCAGGATGATTAGGGGAATGGAGGCTAAAACATACAACGAACGGTTGCCGGAACTGGGCTTGGCTAGTCTAGTAAAGAGAAGGACCAGGGGAGACATGATAGCGGTCTTCCAAGCCCAGTCTAGTAAAGAGAAGGACCAGGGGAGACATGATAGCAGTCTTCCAAACTCAGAATAGTTCACCAGCTCTATTAGAAGAGAGAACCTGTGTTCTACATTTCTGAGTAGGTTTTCCTTCATCTCTATGAGAGATCACTAGATTTTAACAAGAAAGCCTCGTGTTTCACAGAAATGGCAGCTGCCTGAATGTTGATGCATCAGGTGTGGTTAATGTGAGTCATGGAAGTTTCAGCTGCCCTTCCCTGGATAAGTACTATGGTCAGATCAGTGGTGGGGTTCAAATTTTTAAAATACCGGTTCTGTGGGCATGGCTTGGTGAGCGTGGCAGGGGAAGAATATTGTAAAATCTCCAGTCAGAAGTGGTCTTTACTGTTTCTCTGAAACTCTAAATTTCTGCTACCGGTTCTCCAGAACTGGTCAGAACCTGCTGAATACCAGGTTCTGGTATTCAGAATGAAGCAATCTGGATTTCTGTTGGACTGAATAGTCTTAGCTTTTGTTAGACTCTGCTTTGAGGGGATTGAGTTTGATAGGCATATTTTCTCTCTATTTTCTCTGGCAGATCTTTATTCTCTAGCAGAAATTGTCTGAAGTTTTTTTTTTTTTTTAAAGCAAAGCAGTCTTTTTAATAGGTCATTCTCTTTCCAACTGCTGCAAGGAAAATAATTCTCATGAATTGATTTTTTAATTAAATCTTTTTTATACTAATATCTTTGGCATGCCTTCTTGAATATGTATGACAGCAATAGATGTAATTTTTCCATGGCTCATTGTTCATTTCGAAAAGCCATGAGCAGCCTACTAGCAAAATATGATATTTTGCTTTTTATCTTAAAATAAGAATAACTTGTTTTTTGCTTTGATATTTGCTTCAGACCAGCACAGTGGGTTATATCTTGAGGAAACTACCTTGATAGCTTCTAAAGATTGTGCACAGTTGTTGCATTTACTTCATTTTTTCATTTTGAAGAAAAAATTAAAGCTCTTCCTGCTTTTATCACACCTTCATATTCTTTGAGAACAAAGGCAATTATATATATGTATCCCTAAGTAACAGATGTAGTAAATAGGCTTTTTTTTAAAAAAAAAAAATAGTAGTTACAATACAGATGCATAAAACTTTATTTTCGAAATGTACACCTCCTAATATTGAATACAAAAGGAATTTCAGGAAACAAAAGTTGAAATATTTTTGCTGTTTGCCTCCTTTTGTTCATGAACATAATTGAGAAAATCCATAGATTTTATTCTAAAAACAGCCAAACCATGAAGACATCAGTTTGAAAAAAATTACTTTTTTTCTGAAGTTATGAATTAACATGAACAGAAAAGTTTCCCTGCTGCCGACCTCAAGATAACCCTAAAAAAATAAGGCATAGTGAAATGTTTTGTGGAGAAAAAGTGGAGTTTGGACACATTTCTCTGCTTTTATTATGTGTAGCCTTAAGGAAGAACGATAATTAAATGACCATTTTGTGGCAAATATTTGGCCTATTCTTCAAGGAAAGGAGATGAGGAAGAAGCAATGCGCTAGCTCAGAGAGGAAAAGCAAGGATGACTTTTGTTCCCAATTAAGAGTTGGAAGTATCCAAAAAAATCCCCAAAGAAGTCCAGGTAAATTTAAATCAGAAGAATGAAAATGGATTCAATTGTGTGTTTTTCTACTAAAAATATATTAAGCTGCATTTAAAGTGTTTTGTTTTGTTTTACATGTACAGGTGGTCCTCGACTTACAACAGTTCATTAGTGACCATTCGAAGTTACAATGATACTGAAAAAAGTGGCTTTTGACTGTTTCTTACTCTTACAACATCAGTGTCCCCATGGTGACATGATCAAAATTTGGATGTTTGGCAGCTGACTCAGATTTATGATGGTTGCAATATCCTACAGTCATGTGATCCCCTTTGCGACCTTTTGACAAGCAAAGTCAATGGGGAAAACAGATTCATTTAATAACCACATTAGTAACTTAACAACTGCAGTTATTCACAACATCCCTTTTAACGGCAACTGGTATGAAACATAAATGGTACATTCCCATAATATATGTTTTTTCAATAATTTTATTAAACATTATACAAGTAAAATTTTTGCAACTATGGAACAAAGAAAGACATTAAAGTGTGTGTGTGTGTGTGTGTGTGTGTGTGATTTTGTAGATTGTTTAAAAAATGATGCAGAAAAAGGGGGAAAAAGGAAGGAAAAAAGAAGAAGAAATCCCTCCTCCTTCATCCCTCTGCAAATACAGGTAGCACTTGCAGGGCGGATGGAAATATAATAGAATCTTATTTATACAGTATTGGAAAGTTATTATCTATTTTCTTTGCAATCATGGCAAATGCTTGGAACAACATATAGTAGAAAAGGTGTTTTATTTCCTTGTGTGTGCAGTGAGAAATCTTTGGGATGTATCAGGACATACAATATATTAAGTTTTGATCATGAGACTCATGAATGTTTAACATACAGGATAGCTCTGATATTATTATCAGCTCTGTCCTACAGTCGTCCTTGACTTAAAACCATAATGGAACCTGCCCCCAAAGCGTGACAGGATTCATTTTTACAACCTTTCTTGTGATGAACATTAAGCAAAAGCCGCAGTTGTAAAGTGAACACCATCTTTACAAAATAAACACTGTGCCTGTAAAGCACATGCCATGTTTGTAAAGCTATTTTTACCAAAACCCAGAAGAAAATGCTGGTCTTTGGTAAAATGTCTTAAAACATGATCACATGACAGTAGGATGCTGTAAAACAGGGATGTCAAACTGGATTTCTTCAAAGCCGGATCAGCATTTTAGTTCTTTGCGAGCTGGTGGCAACAGGGTATGGGTGGGATGGATGTCTCCTGCAGCACCCTGCTGGCCAAGATGGGGTGCGTGGAGCCTTCCTGTGCCTTGTTTTCACCCTCCATGGCCTCCAGGAGTCTGCTGGCTGAAAATGGGCCATGTGGCTTGTTTTGGGGCTGTTTTGGCCCTATTTTTGGCCCATTTTCAGACCATTTTTGGGCTTGTTTTTGGCCACTTTTGGGCTCATTTTGGGCCTGTTTTCAGCCCATTTTGGGCCCATTTTTTGGCCTGGTTTTGGCCGGCAGAGTCCTGCCGGAGGCCATGGAGGGTGAAAAAGAAGATGTGGGGCCCCCGCATGTGGCCCATTTTAGCTGCCAGAGGCAACCCGGCTGGTCCTTTGACATTTCCAGGCCGGCCCCGTGGGCCTGATTTGTGCACCCTGTGGGGCACATCTGGCCCACGGGCCTTGAGTTTTACACCCCTGCTGTAAAACATCATAAACGTAAGTCGGTTCCTGAACACGCATCATACAGTCACATGACTGAAAAGGGGCAGCCATTGGATCTTTGGAAGACATAAATACCTTTGGGAAGGTTCCTCAGAATTTCAGATGGTTGCTAAGTGACGGTTGTAAGTTGAGGACTATTTATAATATAAACATTGGAATAAATTATTTGTAATAGCACATAAGAAAGCAGGAGTATTGCATAGAACAATAAGGTTAGAAATGGCATTTGGTTATAGCATCCAATGCCTTTCTTAGTACAGGAATCCGGATTAAAATGTCCCTAACAGATTGCTGTCTAATGTCTGCATGAACGCAGTCAGTGAATGGGAGCCCACCACCTATATCTAGTTAATTGGTTCCACTGTTGAGTTTTATTATCATTAGGGTTTTTTTCTTAGCAATCATTGGAATGTGCCTCCCTGCAACTTAAATCTATTATTTTGAATTCTGTCCTCTGAAACAATTGAGGTCTTAACCTTATTTTGTGTGAAATCTTTTAAGATATATGAATAGGTACATTTAGTCTTTTACTTGCCAGTTAATTTATAGATAGCTGGGTAATGGAGGAATTATTAATATACCATGTTAGTAATAAACCAGCACAGGCTGAAATTTCCATTCTCAGAAGACATTCTGTATGTGACTCTTCCCATTATTCACTGAAGTCTTTCCCTGGTATCTCATTGTATAAGCTGAGACCTGGAGGTAATAATTCCAGAATCACTCCAGCCACTACCTTGTTTACATATTCAAGAGGTGACTCAAAGATTAAAGTGAGCCAAAAGAGACCAGGTTGAAAGCAAGCAGCTTTTTAATTGGAAAACCTCATGAATTATTTAATGCTTTCAATTGTAAATCAATATTTAAATATGCTGGCTTATATATCAGGAACCTGTTATTGGTCCCGGTTCTATAATAATGGGAAACTTGCTAGAAACCATTTGAAATTGCAGATAACCTAATTTGGATCTTCTTTCATAAGTAATATTATTCTTCAAAGTTTCTAAGATTGCACTTTAGGGAACCATCATTCAGGAGAAACACATACCTTGCATTTCTTGCTAATTCACCAAGATAGTTGTTTACCCATTGTATTTATTTCAGAAGCTAATCTTTCTATTATATTTATAGTAGCAATCCTGTTCACTTTAAGAATTGATCTAAGATCCATTATAAGCCTAATATAACATTTGTAAGGTCTCTTCCGCTCTTGCGCTATAGGAATAACTATAAACCATAGTGATTTTCAGAAGACAAAAGCCCAAAATCGAATATACGTTGGGTGAGGTGAGGCAAGAAGAAATGATTCTTAGAAATCTTATTAATGTGATTGTATAATAGATATGTATGTATAATATGTACAACTGAATGTTTTAAATTTATGGTTCTGTTTATGTACAATAAACTCCAAATAAATTCTTTGCAACTTTTGATCTCTGGAGGCTTAGTTCACCAGATAAGAATGGTTCAATATCTGTCCAGTCCATGTACTGTATGCTAAGTTAGACAACATACTGTCTACAGTAGATTCAAGAAAGTTCAAATTGCCTATATATTAAATGGTAGGAAATATAAAAGGTTCCAACCATGTACAAGTTAGAACAGTGACAAAATATCCCTGATATATGATCATACTTAAAAAATAAGTGACTATTTTTTTCTCATTATTGATGAAAGTTTCCTTTATTCATCCTTTGTTCTGACAAAGAATCCATAGGTTATCCTGATGATTTAATTATCCAAAAAATATATTTGACAGACATAACAGTAAAGCATAAAAACTATAATCCAACTATCAGAAGCCATGCAAACGAATATTACAAATCTATGTCTCTACTCTAACATAGTGTACTAATTCTTCTCAAAATGGTAAACAACAATTCAAATTCTTACTAGTAGAATTAATGCACTATTCTCCCTAAGAAAATGGGAGTAGTTTTGGTAATTCATCATAGGAAAGAGAAGAAATTAAATTTTCTAGGATTAAAAAAAAATGATCATGTGTATCTTTAAAAAACTTTCAGACAGCCTGAAACAAATGCAATAGAAAGTAAGAAAATGAACATGGAAAATTAAGTCCTACAATGAAGCTTTCCATAACACTTCAAAGACTATATTCCAGAACTGGACAGAGAGGTGGTGTCAAGAGCCTTGACTGCTGCAATAAAAGCTGATAAATTGCCACATAAAAGCTGATAAATTGGATGTAAAAAATATAATAAAGGGCCCAAATTATAGTCCCATATATTTTAGAGCAGAGTTCTCCAACCTTAGCAACTTTAAGACTTGTGGAATTCTGGGAGTTGAAGTCCACAAGTCTTAAAGTTGCTAAGGTTGGAGAACTCTGCTTTAGAGGTTCTTTGGAATTCTCAAAGGAGATGCTGGCAAGTCTCATGCAGGCTATACTTATCCTAGAAGGAGAAATTGAGAAAACAAGGCATATGTTAATCTTGAGAAAAGAAACCTGGGAGGAAATATAATAGTAATTTTCAACTGTCTGAAGGATTGTTAGAACTTGTTATATTGTTCTTAAGTTAGAGAAAGGCAGAGTATAACTGAATGTTAAAAGTATTCACAGTGCTAGTGTTTCTCAAACTTGGCATTTTTAGGGTATCTGGACTTCAACTCCCAGAAATCCTCAGCAGTCATGGTCTAAACCAGCGGTCGCCAACCGGTGGGCTGCGGCCCACTGGTGGGCCATGAGAAAATTTTGGTTGGCCGCAGAGAAATCTTACCCCCAGAGCACCTCCTCAAAGCAATTAATCCAGGCTATGCAGAAACAGAAGGCTGCTCAGCCCACATGGCCCGCGGGAACCCTCCCCACCCACTCATTCCTTACCTGGTAAACTTGTCTGCTAAGTTGATATTTTTCCTTTTTCCGACCATCATCTGTTCTGCTGTGCCGGGAGATTTAGATTAGCTAGGAAGCAGGAAATGGTTGGATTTCTTGCTTTCTAGCTAAGCACAGCTGAACCTCCCTTAGGACGGAAGGTTTGCTTGCAAGCAAATTCAGTGCAGACTCACGGCAAGCAAATTTGAGAGACTGAGCTAGCCGATGGCAGATAGATAGATCACTGAATGATTCTGTGAGCAACTCAATCTGCCTGCTTTGCCTGATTTTGGGTAAAAGTTGCTCTTTTTTATAAAAAATTCAATATTTATATAAATATTTATAATATTTACATACAAGCCATGCCCAGCCAGTCACATGACTACCAAGCCACACCCACAAATTAGGCCATGCCCACAGAACCAGTTAGTGGTCCCTGGGATCTAAAATTATGAGTTTGGTGGTTCCTGAGGTCCAAAAAGTTGGCGACCCCTGGTCTAAACAATCCTTTTCAACTTTATGATTTTATGACTCCATTTTCATCCAGTCAATATTAGAAAACAGTATATTATGATATAATATTTTATTTAAACGCTATAGGTCTTTGTAGTTTCTTTCTTGGTTGTTTGTGAAGTTTTTAGAATAAGACTGAATTATGTATCATTTTGATAAGTAGAGATATGATTTTTTTTAAATAGCAATAATTGAAGTATATATGTTTTCACTGAAAAATGCATTTCAGTTTCACCATGATTGCACCCAGAATACAATTCCACTGTATATTGCTGTAATCTTGCAGATTACTTGGAGCTTAGATCCAGAAAGTGTGAATTGGTAACAGCTTTCAGAATCAATATCCAACTTAGTTTTGATAAACATTATAGAGAATGTATAAGTTTTCTGTACCTGTAAACGGTATGTGGGAAAGACCTTGGGAGACAGTGTGAAGAAATACTACATAGGGAACGGCCAGATAAGAGACAGCCTAGCCTGCATCTGGATATTGGGTGGATCAAGAGGTTCAGAAGTGAACCTCCCTAGTTTCTCAGGATGTAAAGGAGGTGGTAGGAGAATTGTATTTTCAGACTTGCGAGATTCTGTTAACATAGTTTTACCATAAGGTAGAATCAACTTATCTGGCTTTGTTTCCTGTCTAGCCTACCTGGTAAGACTGACAGTGCCACAATTATACTACAAAATGAGAAACCTTATCTTTACAGTGTGTTTGTCACAACTAACTGCTGTTATCAATATAGAGATTCATGTTCATTTAGAAATTGCTTTTCAGTGCCTTCCCTCATTTGTGTCATTTGTGATTGCCTTTTATCACTGACAGCTCAGCATGCAGTATCATCTGCTGTGTTGTCAACCATCTCTAGTACTATTCTGTGCTTTGCATGTGAGATACAGCTATTTGCTAGTTTGTGTGACATTTATATGTTGCAAAAGACTCAAGAATAAGTCTAAATGTAGTTGCAACTTGGCCTAAAACCATATTTAATCACAGTTTAATCAGTTAATTATTACTATGTAAGAACATAACCATTTTCTTACATGGATTCTGGAATGTATACAGCTGACATATACATCTATCTCTACAAAGAACCTTTGACAGACAGTATGGATTTTTCACTTCTTAGGAATCATTTTCTAAATAAGAAAGACACTATCTATTCATATCATAAGTGCATTTCTTTTTCAAATGTATGGTTGAATGCCTCCTTGTGAATGATATTGTTCTTGTGCACTCAATATATATATATTGTTAAAAGCTGTATAATAAACCTTAGTAGGAAATGAAGAAACACTCTTGTTTTTTTTTTTGGGGGGGGAGTGAATCACAGGGATCATGTAAGGCAGGGGTGGGATTCCAAATTTTTAACAACTGGTTCTGTGGGCGTGGCTTAGTTGGTGGGCATGGCTTGGTGGCCATGTTATTGGCTTGGCGTGGCCAACTCAACATCACTCACATCGAGGCACGCATCTTCTCGCCTGGCCTCTCATGACTTTGGGGATGCTTGTAAGTGTGAAAAACGGTCATAAGTCACTTTTTTCAGTGCCATTGTAACTTTGAATGGTCACTCCACACAAGCAAAGTACCAGCAAAGGAGGAAAAAACATCCAGAGAAGTTCCTGAGACAGGAAGTCTAGTCCTGCCAAGAATGTAATAAGGGTTAACGGAGAGGCAGTTTCTGTAAGCAACATGTTTCCTTCCTGCCTTCCTTACAGGATTAGGCCAGTAATTTCTTCTAACAACCGGTTCTCTGAACTGCTTAGAATGTTAACAACTGGTTTTAGCGAATAGGTGCGAACCGGTAGAATCCCACCCCTGTTGTAAGGTTGCTAGGAAACAGACCTAACCAAAGGTTTAAGAGATTTTCATTTACTTTTTTTATATTGTTTGGGGCAATGTTTAGTTTGTTACTGTCAAAAACTCTTTATAGTAAAAAATGTAATTAATATGCCCCTCAGACTGAAAGATGGAGAGTATGAATCCATATGCATGTAGGTCCACATAGTCACAAATAATGTCAGTGTGGCCAATTAAAATGTGATTCCACTTGATTTTATATTTAATTCTACTCTGCTTCTCTATCTCCTCCCTAACCCAGAACTGAGCAGGGTTACCAACTGGGTTGCAAAAATCCAGGCCACCACTATTGAGGAGATTTAAAAAAAAATATTCTAGATTTATGGTAGATAATATATCTAATAAGTCTGCTCAAATTGTTGGGATAACAACAGTGGTGGTATTCACATATTTTTATTACCGGTTCTGTGGGCATGACTTGGTGGGCATGGCGTGGCTTGGTAGGCATGACTTGGTGGGCGTGGCAGAGGAAGGATACTGTAAAATCCCCATTTTCTCCCCACCCTACTAACCTGCTTTTCAGTTCCATTCTCCTGTTCAGGACAACAAAAGATGACCCAGCCGATCAGTGGTGACTTGGGAGACAGCGACCAGATGGGGGCGGGGCCAACCAGAGGTATTTACTGGTTCTCCGAACTGATCAAAATTTCTGCTATCAGTTCTCCAGAACTTGTCAGAACTGGCTGAATACCACCTCTCAGTAGCAAGATAGGACAGGTGTCCAGTTGGTATATGTAGGGCCTTGTATATAATTTTCTTAATGCAACCAAGGAAAATCATGTGGGTGTACAATGAAGCAGGGGTCCCTAATCCCCAGTCCGTGCCATGCCAGAAACTGGGCCATGCAAACAAGCAAAGCCCCATCTGCGGGTAGCAAACAAAACTAGGCCCCTCTGGTCCACAGAACAAGCTCTCTCCAATGAACTGGTCCCTAGCACCCAAAAGATTGGCAGCCGCTGCAGTGAAGAATGTCACCGAATTTGAGGTAAAAGTCTAACAAGGATAATACTTTTGCAGAATATTGATCAGAGCAAAACGTCCCAAGTAAATGTGTTCTGTGTCATCTATTGGTTTCCATGTAAAAGGAAGTTACCTTATAAACCTAAAAAACTATAATTTATTGTAAAACGTATTATGAGTTCAATATTCTCTGCCTAATGCTTTTAGAGGTGTTTTATTTATTTAGCACATTCAGGTGCATTGAATAACATGGTGATGCAGTCCATAAATAAAGAGAGCATCAGGTTGGGGAAGCAGCTTTGTTTCTTAAAATGACTCGAATGAAGAATTACATACCACCAGAGGTCACCAGAATCTTATGTGAATATATTAGAATGACTAATTAAATCTGGTCTGCTTTCTAGCAGAGGGGTCAGAAGGGGAGATGATATTCCTGTTAAGTATGGAGAATAACGGAGACCAGACATCTGACCAGTGACTTCAACTCTTTAATAAAGTGATAGAACATAACAGAGCAATGCTATGGGCAGCAGTAACCCTTTTATAGGGTTAGCTGCTGCCTTATTAACCAATGAAAATGTGCAACAAGTTCAAACTACTGACCAATAAGGACAGTCCCAAAAGTGGCCAATCAGGGACTGGTTCTGGCCCAATCCCAAGTTGTTGTATAAGGACCAATCAAGTGTGCAGGTTTTCAACCCTAATTTGCATTTAGGTTATTCACTTTTATTGATTCACAACACCCTCCCCTTGGGTTCCGTTTGAGGGAGCTGTGATAAAATCCTCAAGATAGGCAGGCCGTTTGGTCTGCCTGGATGATTTCAAGGCTCCACCGGGTTTTGTCTAATGTCCGGTTCCGTGGAGCATTTGGATGACCTTTGTTAAATTCTATTTCGCTGCACGGCGATTCCGTGCTGCATTCACTGTGGTTGTCTCTGCTACTGCGTGTTTCTTCAGGGTTTTGCAGTTCGTTTTCCCCGTATTAAAGTTCCCTGAAGACGTCAACTCCCTCCCCGCTTCACGCCCGGTGCTTCGCTGGGCTGTAGGGCTCCCGCTGACCTGCTATTAGTTGTATCAAAGTCAATTCCTCGATACTCCCTCCCCTTGAGTTGGTGAACCGGGAAGTCAAGGCCGCTGGGTGGTAATCTCGACCGGAGTTGGTCTATGTGGCGTTTCCACACCCTCCCATCGTCTGTTAACAGGCGGTACGATCTAGGCCCGGTGAGGTGGGTAACGGTTGCGGTATCCATAACGGGTCGCCGGAAAAGTTTTTTGCAAAGATTAAATCGCCTACCTTAAATTCCCGGCATTTGCTGCTGGAGCCGAAAGGTTTTTCCGGTGCGAAAGCGGGTGGAGCCGGTCAAGGTGCGATCGTATTTTCCGCCCCATAAGAAGTTCAGCGGGTGTTTTGTTGGTCACGCTGTGGGGCGTGATGTGCTGCAATAAGAGAATTGATTGATTTTCTGTCGATGTTGCCAAATTCCATTTTGTGCAGGGTCTTTTTCACAAATTGCACCATGCGTTCTGCACGTCCATTCGCCGCAGGGTGCGCGGGCAAGGTTAGTGCATGGCTGATGCCCCGATCAGCAAGATATTGTTCAAAGGGCAATGCAGTGAACTGTGGGCCGTTGTCCGAGACCAACACGTCCGGAAACCCGTGTGTGGCAAATAGTCTGTTTAATTTATTAATAACTGAGTCAGTTGTAGTTGTGTGCATTCGATGAATCTCGAGCCAGTTAGAATAGGCGTCGACAGTAATTAGGAAAGTGTGACCTTTGGTAGGCCCTGCAAAGTCAATATGAATACGGGACCACGGTCCCCTCGGCGTTCCCATTCGGTTGGGCTTGCTTTAGGTGGGGCGTTGCTGACGTCCTGGCAACATTGGCACGTAGCGACCCAGGCCTCGATTCTTTTGTCGATTCCGGCCACCAAGCATAGCTGCGTGCGAGTGATTTCATCCGCACAATGCCCGGATATCCCTCATGCAATACCGCCAACACAGTCTGTTGCAATTTGCTAGGGATTACGACTGATCGCCCCACAAGATACAGCCTTTTTGGGAAAACAGCTCGGTTTGGCGGGCTTTGAAGGGCGCCCATTCAGGTGCAATTTGGTCCGTCGGCCACCCCCGTTCAACCCAGCGTAGTATGTGTTGCAGAACTGGGTCACGTTTCGTTTCAAGAGCAATGTCTCTAGCCGTCAAGGGTGGTGCCTGTAGAGCTTCAATCTGTAGTGTTGAGAGGGTTGGGGCTGGATCCACAACAGCGCTCTGGGAGCGGTGTTCTGCTCAATGCATCGGCGTGGAGAATCAATTTCCCGGGCGGTGTTGCAAGGTGTAGTTGTAGGCCGCCAGGAATTCAGACCAACGGGTCATTCTGGGGGACAATATATACGGGGTTGGTTTATTACCCGCAATGATCCCCAGTAGCGGTTTATGCACGGCCATAAACATATTCGTGAAATCTTTTTTACTCTGAGGCCTGCATTTTGGAATCTTCGCAAAACCTCTCTGAGTCGTTTTTCTAGGATGTCTTTGTTAGGTGCGGCGATGAGTACATCGTCAAAATATGGGACAACACCTTTTATCCCTTGTAATAACCTTTCCATTAAACTCTGGAAGATTCCAGGGGCGACGCTACCCCGAATTGGAGCCGGTTGCATTTAAATGCGCCCTATGTGTTACGATCGCTTGCGCCTCGGCTGTGATTGGGTCTACAGGCAATTGTTGATACGCCTGGGCTAGATCTAGTTTGGCGAAAACTTTCCCGCCGCCCAGGAATGGAGTAAATGTTGCACTACGGCACACACCGAGAAAAATTGAACCACTCCTACAGAAACAAGCCGTCCACCACTTCCACCAGGCGTGAAGAAACCAGGCGGGAAGAGACCCACCAAACAATCACCATAGGCCACGCTACATCCCTTGATGCCGGGAAAAGTACTTTGCTGCAGTGCGTGGTTTAATGTGGCCCGGTAGTCTCCACAAATTCTTAGGGACCCATCAGGCTTGATAGGCGTCACTATCGGGGTTTCCCAACGGGCGTGGTCGGTGGGTTCCAGTACGCCCTGTGCTATCAGCTTATCGAGTTGTTCGTCGATTTTAGGCTTTAAGGCGAACGGCACCCACGCGGCTTAAGGCGGATGGGTGCTATTTCAGGGTTCAAGTTAAACGAGATTGGGGTCCCCTTATACTTGCCTAGTCCGTTCAGCAAACGTCTTGGAATTCTTGCACGAGTGCTTCCTCCCAATCGACGCTTTCGGCCTTGTGGACTCCGCTACAGTGATTCCGAGCGGCCTGAACCATTGAAGGCCTAGAAGACTAGGCCTGTCTCGATCCACGACAGTCAGTGGGAGTGCGACGGTGCGGTCCTTGAATGAGACCTGGAATCTGCGGGACCCGGCGACAGGAATTCGGTTGCCTTGATAGTCTTTGAGTATAACCCTTTGAGGGTTAAGGTCTTGGCGGCGAATCGTTGGAATAAGCTGTTGGAGCGTTTTCCACGACACTATCGAGAGGGAAGATCCCGAGTCTACCTCCATCACGCAAGGTTTGTTTTCGATGGCGACTTTTACTCGGATTTTCCCGGCATCAAGGGATGTAGCGTGGCCCATGGTGATTGTTTGGTGGGTCTCTTCCCGCCTGGTTTCTTCACGCCTGGTGGAAGTGGTGGACAGCTTGTTTCTGTAGGAGTGGTTCAATTTTTCTCGGTGTGTGCCGAAGAATCCGGAAGACTGGAATTCGCCTGTCGGGGTTTGGAGTTCTGTTTGCTTGTGCAAACCTTTGCGATGTGACCGCGTCTCCCGCAATGGCGGCAAAGTGCGTCGAGGAATTTGCAGCTGGATCGTGGGTGATTTGCTCCACAGCCGGCACACGGTTGAAATGAGTGTTGTGTGGACTGGTCTCTCTCCGTTCAAGTCGGTTGACCTCTTCCTCATCGCTGTCGGACGGGACTCTAGGTCTTCGTGGTGAGTTGATACCGGGTGTCTCTCTGAGCGAGGCGAGGTATCAGTGGCGAGTTTACGTAGCGGTGCGTTGGTGCGGCGCATTTGGGCTGCCGACTTCTTTGTCGCCTCCGCTGCCGAGGCTTCTTTAAGGTCATCGGTGAGGCTGATGTCCCCCTTAGCCATAATTTTGCTCTGGATAGCGCCGTCTTCTAGGCCCAGAACCAGGCGGTCCCGGAGGGCTTCTTCCAAGTCTGCAAACCCACAGAGGCCTCCTAGGTTCCGGAGGTCCGCGATGTAATTGGCAAGGCTTTCGCCCTTCCGTTGGTCCCTCTGGTAATATTCGTGTCTTCTTACTAGGGTTGGCACGGTGGGCGCGTAGTGAGCCCGTAGTAGCTCGAGGACGTCCCAGTCCATTTCTTTTACCTCTGCTGGCTTGGCAAGCGACTTTGCCATTTTAAACACGGTTGGTCCACAATGAGTTAGAAAGATAGCTCTTTTTTTGCCGGTTGTCGCATCTTTCAAATTGTTGGTTTCCAGAAACATCTGGAACCGATCCATGTAGGCCTCCCAGTCTTCGGTTTCTGGGTTGAATGGAGCGGGTGGTACGGCACCGCTGGCCATGTTGCCGTTGATGGTGCGTGTTCGACCACGTGCTCTGTTAGTTGGTCTGTAGGTTAGTCAGCTCTTCGGTCTCCGGATCCCATCCTCGTCGCCAGTGTTAAGTATGGAGAATAACGGAGACCAGACATCTGACCAGTGACTTCAACTCTTTAATAAAGTGATAGAACATAACAGAGCAATGCTATGGGCAGCAGTAACCCTTTTATAGGGTTAGCTGCTGCCTTATTAACCAATGAAAATGTGCAACAAGTTCAAACTACTGACCAATAAGGACAGTCCCAAAAGTGGCCAATCAGGGACTGGTTCTGGCCCAATCCCAAGTTGTTGTATAAGGACCAATCAAGTGTGCAGGTTTTCAACCCCTAATTTGCATTTAGGTTATTCACTTTTATTGATTCACAACAATTCCAGCGCTACAAATCTATTTTCAAAATTATCAAAAAATTATTGGATGTACAAGACTAGTTTTTTCCTAGATCTGATATTCTCCAGATATGTTAAATTATCACTTTCTTAAATCCTAGACATTATGGTTAATGGACATACTGTCTAAATAAGGTAGATATCTTAGACAAATGTATTTTTGGAACACCACAATGGGCAAAGTTACAGTAGATTAATTGGATATTGTATGTACTGTCTTTGCCTGGAGAACATATTAATCAGAATTGTTTATGGATGATGGCACCTTGCCATATTGTCTGAAAATCTAGACTCTGGATGACATTCATTAAATTTTTCAGAATGACTGTTCACATATTGAGCTGACATTGATCATGGAATGAATAATGACAGGATTTCTTTCACATCATACATGTCTACAAAGAATAAAATAGAATAGAATAGATTTTTTTGTAAATGTGTCAAATCTTATTTTTGTATGCATCAAAAAATCAAATTCAGAATGAGAGAAATCTAGGAGGGACAGAGGGAAGGAAGGAAGGGAGGAAGGAAGGAAGGAAGGGAGGGAGGGAGGGAGGGAGGGAGGGAGGAAGGAAGGAAATAAATCATGATGCAAATATTTGGAATAATCCCCTCATTCCAAAATCATACTGTCTAATCTGCAAAGGTATCCATGTGTAGTAGAGTTCAAGCTCAATCTTCACTGGTACCTCTGCAGATAAGACATCATCAGGACAACTTTGGAAGGAAGGGGTCTCTCACATGATAAGTTTTTAATCTTTCACGTAATGCTTGAAGTGAGCTACAGAATATAGTGTTCAGAATTACACATTTTGTTTTTTTAAATCAACAGCCGAAATCAAATCAAATTTGAAGAACATGCTTTCCTGTGCATTTTTCAGATTAAATACTACATGAATACAACTGCTATTTTCTGTATTGAAAAAAACAGAGGCTGATTCATATGGTAATTAGACCATTTGTGCAATTCACTGTAAAGGCAGATGCAGTTTCAAGTGGTCTTCATGAGACAACCTTATTGTCCTCAGTGAGCCTCATTTACCAAAAGTATTTTCTGCCTAATTTAGTTATTGCTATCACTTGTGTATAATGAAGTTTTCACATATTGCATACATGAGGTAATGTAAAATGGAAATCAGATATAAACTAGATGTGGTGGAGATCAAATTAAAATAGGCCACCTGCACTGGATTTCACAGACGGCATAAGGAAAGACTTAATGTGATATATTTGTGCACTGAAAATCTAATATTTATATATTTGCAAGCTGGGTATATAGAACATTATGGTTCTCTCATATTCAAGAATGAAAATTGAATTCTTCTGCAAATGTGTGCCTGCACTACATGACTGTGTGCTTCAGTAAACGCATAGTTATGACCAGAGGACTGGTAGTGGAAATTTTGAGTAGTTCAGAGACCTGGCAAATACCACCTCTGTTACAGTCTCCTTCCGCTGCCACACCCACCAAGCCACGCCCACAGACTGGTAGTAAAAAAAATTTGAACCCCACCACTGGTTGTGACTGCCTTTTATGATCTTTTAGAAGGGTTTATTTCTAAGGGAAGAGTGGCATAGAAGGGACACTTATGAACGGAATGCCTGATAGATTAATATTAAGCAGGCTACATACAACTACCACCATTATTTTTGTACTTCTAGAATTTTCCGTTATTGCTGTGTAGTTTGAAATATTATGCCCAAACTGGTTCATAATTAGTTCTCTTTACAAACCTGGTTTACATTCATGAAAATGTATGGTACAGGAAAGGGGCACTAGTTGCCCATTATTTATTTATTTAATTCAATTTATACAAGTTTCAATGATTCTGGGCAATTCATGAGAACCCCATTCCACTAAAATTAAAAAACTCAACAACATGAAAAACAAAAGCCAAGCAGTTGACGTTGGTAGCTTCATCTTTGGATTTGTAATTCACTGGTGTGATTCTGTTGTCTTCTCACTCATTACGAATAATATACTTTGTAAAAATAGCACTCTATTTTTGAAAGTCAAGAATTCCCTTTCTTACCTACACATGAACTCATATAAATTATTCTAAATTTGCTCCATAACAAATTTCCCTCAAAGTATTGAAAGAAAAACTATCAAATTTATTTTTGTAGGTTTTCCTTAATGTAATCACTGTATATGCAACTTCCCTGTTTTCTTTAAAGTCAACCTAGAACAGTCAACAACATTTCCAAAAATTAAAATATTCATCACAGTGTATTAAATTGAAAATCAATTCAAAATGAAACAATAAACACAAATAATAACAATAGATAGTGAATGTCCAAGTTAGTTTCCACATGGAATCCGTCCTTGCCATCTTTTTTTTTTTTTTAACAACTCCTGGACACCATTGGAAGACCTGGAAGAACAAGTGGAGAAAATATATCAATGTGATCACTAAAAGCTGATACTAAATTTCTTCACACATAATCAATGAATCAATTTTACTAGGAGCATCTTCTTGGCCATTGTAAGAAACAAATGCTGGACTGAAATAGGCCTTGGCCTGATCCAGGAGGGCTGTAAGTACAACTATGGACAAATATCAGAGTGTTTAGGAATCCAAGAATAAAACTAAGAATTCCATTAAGCCAAATAGATTTGGGGGGTTGCTATTTTCTGCCCCAATTTCCCTTAATTCCCATATACAAAGTTGGGCCTGAAAACTCTACCCTGTAACAATGTGCAACAGAATATTTCAACACTAAATTGTGAGAAATAGATGAGGCAGACATATCACCTTCCAGCTTTTGGCAGAAAAAGCAAATGTATACTTGATTCATATGCAGTAGGCATAAGAATGTAATTGGAAGATTCTGTCCATGGGAAAGAGTCAATGGGGAGAAATCTTTAATCAGGCCATCTTTGAAGCTTTCAGTTGCAACAGGATAGCTTAACCTTCCAGGTTGCTAATGGGTATAACACATCATTAGACCCAGCAGGGAACATCATAAGGTTAATTAATTTTTACTTTTTCTACTTTCTATTCAAGGTGATGAATAATAACTTGGAATGTTTTGGATTCTGTTTCTCAAAATGATTCACTCAGGCTTTATATACTGTAGACCAGGGCTGTCCAACCTTGGCCCCTTGAAGCCTGGTGGACTTCAACTCCCAGAATTGCTGGCTGGGGAATTCTGGGAGTTGAAGTCTGCCTGGCTTCAAGGGGCCAAGGTTGGACAGCCCTGCTGTAGACCCACTTTGCAATTAACATGCAGAGTTTTAAAAATATAAACAGCATCTGGTTGATATATGTTTGCGTGTGGAAATAATTAGGATCTCAACAACAATAGAGAATGAAATGTAACATTTTCTTTATTCCCACAGCTCTGGAGAAAACTTCATTTCCAGTGATGCCCTTTGAATTGAGAGGAAATGCACCCTTCAAAGCAAATAACAGATATAGAACAGGATTCTTTTCAGGACAGTAGTACATAGGAAAAAGATAATATTATTGATTGATTGATTGACTGACTGACTGACTGATTTCTGCCTTATTCCAGGGCAACTGACCAGAAGGCAACACAATAAACCTGCACGTAGGACAACTGGATATAGTGGGAATAGAAAATACCCTGGCTCTACCTCTTCCCCCATTTTTGTACCTAATTAATCTTGTTTTCTTATGCTTATATGTTGAATGTGAGTGGAAAGATACTTGGAGAGAGAATTTACCGTAAGTCTTGCTCCTCTTTGCATTAATGATTGCATAAATAGATAGAAACGACAGTGAACAGCATTACCTCAAAGCTACCTCAGAAAAAATGAGAACTGAAAATTATTTTCAAAAAGATGATTGTGTTGGGAAGAATTAGGAAGATGTAAACAAATCATTTTTATACAGTACTGCTGCAGGCTAGTGTCAACCAAGAACAGGTTTTTTTGCTGGGGGGGGGGGGACTCCCATGATATGGACCAATCAGAGATCTTTTGTCCGGTGCAAGAACCCAGTCAATTCCCTTTCATTGCTTGAAAGCTGCCAAGATGTACACTAGAAAGCAGTTTGCTGTTTACAGAGCATCTGAAAATGGCAGCCAAAACAATGGCCAAGTTCACATATTACACATATGCAATTCATATGTTATCTGCGATTGTTCTGAGCTTATAGATAAGGATGAAGTGGATTTGGTACTCCTTAGTATGAGTGTCAGTTGTGGATAGGGCTATGTCTCTTCAGTCAGCAGGATTTATTTTGGAAGATAGTCAATGACTCTTTAGGGTAGAGTGTACCCTACCCCTTCTTGAAGCAGTTGTCTCTCAAAGTCATATCAAAACTTCTACTCTGTCTCTAGACCTTCCATTTGAAGAAAAGGCTGTTGAGGAGATTGTGGTAATTCAACTACAGAAGATTCTAGGGAAATGTGTTAGTCACAATACTATTTCAATAACATCTTTATTTTATTTATAAATAGTATTTCTTTCCTTTCAGTGCAGAACAATTTGAATTAGATGTTTAAAAAGCAAACCACCTTTATATTTCCTTTTAAATTGGAGTTCATTGATTTTTACATATAAAATTAAAAGGTTGTTACTAGATACTTTATAATATTAACAAAGGCATCAATGAAAAAATAAAATGTAAGACTCCCCTTTTTATTTGTAAGACATAAATATAACTGTATAAACCACTAATTAATCAGATTAAATAATTTAAAATAAAATAATATCTTCAAGCTAACAGAGATAATAAAACACATAGTATATGGATTTGCTAATATTGCCTTCACTAAGACAAGGAAGAAGACTTAGTGGGCAATTAAAAGAAAGATCACTGTTTAAAAATCATTAAGAATCCCCATGTCATAATATCAATGAGCAGACAGAAATGAAGATAAAGATAGTGCATAATTTTATGTAGCTATGTTCCCATTAGTGCATCAGATTTAATATCCTACAAAAAGAAAATGAAATTATTGTTCTTCATACTCCTACAGTGTGAAGATGAAGCCATTACGTAAAATGCTATTTTTTAAAGTGCTAAAATCTGTTCAGCATAATATATCATATAAGCTAAATTATCCAGGATGCATATAATTCACCTAGCAAAATGTAGCCCACCAGCTATGTCTAATGGGCCAAAAGGAGCTAGAAAAAAATTCAGCTTAGGATTCCAAAAACCAAGAGTAGTATTAGACCCCTGGTAGGTAGCTTTACACAGCAGTACCTACTTATGCTTCATTTTTGTTTCTTAAGGCATTACAGGTAGAATAAAACAAATTCTTTTTGTACCCTTTGTAAACTCTTAGCCAGGTAGATACTGTATGGTCTCAAAGAAGATTTATTAGGACATCCCCTTAAACTCTTTTACCAACAAACTCCTGTTAGCCTTCTCTGTTCACTCAGGGAGCAAGTTCATACTTCACAACATAACTGCCAAATTTTCTACATAAATTCTTAAAAACAAAATGGCCATTACTTTGGCCATTACTTTGGAAAAGGATGTAGAAGTTAATTAGACAGTGCTATTGTTATAAGTACCAGACTGGAGATGACTAAGAGTATGTTAGTTGGGAGACTTTGAGAAGTTTGTGGGTACATCTATAAAAGAAAATATTTGTAACTCAGGGTTGAACTGTGAGGTCCCTGGTGCTTTCTAAGCTTAATTGTTTTCTTGGCAAATGTTTCATTACCCAACTAGGTAAGAACATTACTGCTAGGAGGAGGTAGGTTTTCCTCTCTATATACTACTGGCTTGCCCTGTCAGTGTTGTTGGTGGTTTCCTTGATTAGGCTGTTGTTTATTGTTAACTTGTGTGCCTGAGTTGGTAGTTCCTTACCAACAATTATGATTGGTAAGTAATCTGATCATAAAGGACATTACTATGTGACTGCATTGCTTAGGAAGGACAGTCCTGGCAGTCTTGGTTGCCACCATAATCCTAAAATGTGTGGATTATTAGGGAGGTAATCCAAGGTAAGGAGTACCACAGAGAGGGAGGTTGGGTAAGGCTTGATGTGGATCACATGTGAATTAAAGGAAGTTGGGGGAGAAGTGTACTGTGGCAGGAAGTTGGAATGCCAGAACCTGGATGGTTCAGGGTAAATACAGAAAGCCAGAAAGCAGTAGATGGTGGCGTGGAAGCTCAGGAATAATAGGGATGGATGATGGGATAACTTGGGACAGGCATGAGCACAAGAAGGCTGGGAGGGGGGAGTTACCTGAAAAATTTGCAACCTTCCTTGCCAACTTCTCCATTGGCTTTGCTCGAGGAAAACTGGCAGAGAAGGTTGCAAGTGGCGATTGTATGATCACAGAATACTGTAACGACTATAAGTGTGAGCTGGTTGCCAAGTGCAAAAATCACAAGAGTGCTACAACAGCTGGAACTTTGAGGACCGGTCCATACTTAATACTTGCTCAATCCCATCACAATTTCAAATGGTTGCTGAAAAGTAGTCAGTAAATGAAGATTACCTGTATAAACAATACTATTCACCATTATTATTTTATTAATATGGGATGGGATTACCATCTTTTGTCAATGTTTGGCTTCCCATGCATTGGGAAGTACAGAATCAATATTTAATTTTAGCACTTTAAATGTGCAAGAATGTTTCAACTTTGATTAACATATTTTCTGTGATAATTATTGGAGAAGAAAACAGATGGGGACAGCTGATTTTAAATATTGTTTATCAGGATTGGGTGATCCTTATTATATTGCTTGAGAACAAATACATAATTGTTTGCAGGAGTTGTACATTATTGTTAATCAGTGAACCATTTAATAGTAGAGGCTCTAAATCCATCCTTGGATCCTTTTATAGCTAGAACAACCTACCTCTCATAGTCTATATTCAGATGTTTAATTTTTTGCAAGATTACATTTTTGAATTAATGTTTAATTTATGAATTTAATTTGCTCTAGTGTTATATTAATCCTTTCCAGTTTTCCTTTCTTCTGTTCATAGAAATAGTTTTCATTTAGTTTCTTTTCTGATGTCTTATTTTTTGGTATCTAACTGTAAAACATGCACTGACAATATTATACCATGGTCCTATTAACCTTTCCTTCCTTCCTTCCTTCCTTCCTCCTTCCTCCCTCCCTTTTATGGCCATCCAAACCACAATGGCGACTCTTTTATTTGACAGTAAGTTAAATATATGTTTTAGGTAGTCCTTGACTATTGTACTATTGCTGAAAGATAAAGGTTTTATTAAGCAGCTGTAAGAAGAAATGTTAGAGATTTTCTTGTAAGGACTTCAGTGTACTTTGGTTTGGAACAGCTCAAGTCATTGTTCAAAACTGAATTACTGCATGGGCTTCTTACAAAAAGAAACACCAATTAATATTAAATCCTAGATGAGAACTTTAAAGTACTATTATCTCTTGGTACATCACATCAATCTTGTCAGACTCCTCTCTAAGACATGGAGAGATGACACTACTTAATTGAAGGGACTCAAGTATGTCAACCCTGTTGAGTTATATTGGTTAGGACAAACTCTCAATGACATGTTGCTGTCATATGACATATCACAACTTTTACCCCCTTTGCTAAAATGGACATGGGTGTGGCCAGTCCATGACGCATCTGGCCCATGGGTCGAGAGTTTGACACCCCTGGGTTAGGCAGTCACCATGGTCATTTTCCTTCTATCTTTCTGAGATGCTGGATGTTTTATTGGTTCCTTCATGGCCATAAGAAGGAGATGCACATTAAAGATATTTACATAACAATTCTTCCTGGGTAGAGAATCATGACAGTTTTAAGCCTGACACATCTCCCGAGTAATGCAAAGTTTGGTCCCACCTCTAAACATAAATTTATTTGCATTTCTATCCTGCCAATCCTTCGGGAGCTTATTTTTATATGTCACTACAGCTTTTCATTTTGCCTCACAATAGTCCAATTGCATAGGTCAGGCAGAGACAAAGTATCGGACCAATTGACCCAGTCAAATTAACCCATGGCTGAGAAAGGACTTGAAGTTCCATTTCCCCAGTTACCACACTTCACTTAACCAACACTACTGTATGTTTATGAAATAGATTTATCATACCAGGGTTCCTTAGCCAGAAACGTACAGTTTTATCATAAATTCCTTGTTTAAGCTGTCCCTCTCTAATATTTTTTATCCTGTGTCTTAACATATTACTCATCTCTTAACACAGTACTCATCTCTTAACACAGTACTCATCTCTAATGATCTAAGTGATAGAGCCCACTGTAACTACATAGCCAAAAAGGCATTAAGAGTTGTTAATCTAATCCTACGTAGCTTCTTTTCTGGTAATATCACACTACTAATTAGAGCATAAAAAACTTTTGCTAGACCTATACTTGAATACAGCTCATCAGCCTGGAACCCATATCATGTATCTGGTATTAACACAATTGAAAAAGTCCAGAAATATTTCACAAGAAGCGTTCTCCACTCCTCTACTCATTGCAGAATACCTTATGCCACCAGACTTGAAACTCTAGACCTAGAAAACCTAGAACTGCGCCACCTTTGGTCCTATCTAAATATAGTATATAAAATCATACATTGCAATGTCTTACCTGCAAATGAATACTTCAGCTTCAATCATAACAATACAAGAGCACACAATAGATACAAACTCAAGGTTAACCGAACCAAACTTGACTGCAGAAAATACAACTTCATCAACAGAGCGGTCAATGTTTGGAATACTCTACCTGACTCTGGTTTCTTCCCCAAATCCCAAAAACTTTGACCTTAGACTGTCTACTATTGACTTCATCCCCTTCCTAAGAGGCCTGTAGGGGGCATGCATAAGCGCACCAATCGTGCCTACCATTCCTACCTATTGTTTCTTTTTATTTTTCTTATAAGTATCTATCTCATGTATTCAAAACTATGTTTATTCTTATACCTGTATCTTGTAAGCAATTGACAAATCAAATAAATAATAAATACTAAAAAAAACATTTATGATGTTATATAAAAAGTTACTTAACATTAATTTTATAGGTATATTTAGTTTAGTTTACTTTACTTTATTGTCATTGCACCTCATACAATGAAATCAAACACCATCTTCAGTGCACATCATGACCATGAAAATAAACACAAACACACATCCTTCACACTCCACACACTGAACCGAAACCCCCAAGATCGCACCAACACTGCACTATACAGTAGAATTCAAACGAGCTACTATCCTGCGATAGAAGCTGTTTTTCAGCCTAATGTATTCAGATTGAATACATTTATGAATTAGGTTCTTGTCTTTTTTACCTTCTTCTATGAGGCTGATTGATAAGGGCATGGGGTAGTTTGTGATTCATCCCAGGGTAGAAAGATATAATAAGGATTTGTCTTAATTACATACAAAGTAATACAAATATACCTCTTAGAAACCTGCTAAATATTTCTATTCTTGATAGAGTTAATGAATTCACATTTGTAACATATATATTTGTATTGTGCACCATCGTCATTGTTGACACCAGCAGTTGAATATAGTTTGCTTATAAGTTTGTTTAATTATACTCCAGAAAATTTGTTTAAAAAACTCAAAAGCAACAGCTATAAATAAAAAATAACAGTCATATAAAACCTAACAAGTTAAGACTTAAAAACCAGAGAATGAGGAGTATTCAATAAAGTATGGTAAAACAGTATGCAGTCAAGCACAAGATAAACTAGAAATATATTGAACTTAGACTACATTAAAATGAAAGAGGAGGAAAAAGCATTCTTAATGTTGTCACTCTGAGATTAGGATATTTGATGTGTTCTTAGGGAAATTGTGGTAGATATTAACTTAACAACTCTATTAGAAATGGTAGAGCTCTGCCCCAAAAGTAATAAATGGGCTTCATTATAAATTGGGTGTTTATTAAGTGGTAAGAATATGCCTGCATGTAAATTGGCATAGAAAGGGCAATGGAAAATATAAGTGAAAGGGTCTCAGGTTAAAATTGGCTATAAGGACAGCATCTCTTGGTGAATAGACTCTTACTGGACCTCCTATCTAATAGTGCAGAGGGTGAAACATTGGAAGAAGCTAAAGAAAAGCCTCTACCCAGTGTTAAACAAGTAATTAAATAATTTGTAGGTGTAAAAGTTAAACAAGTAATTTGTGGGTATAAAAGGTTTTGAGTTGAAACTTATCATGAAAGTAGTTTAGGGCACCCAAATTTGTCTGCTGTGTAATGTCAAAGGTTCTGATAGATTTCAGGCTTAGCTGTCTTTAAACTTAAGGGCAGGAGAAACTAGATACAGCAACACAGGTCATCTACATTTATTCATTCCACTTTGATGAAATGTCCTTAAGGATAAATTAATGGGTCCAATGACCTTTTAAAAAACAGACCGTTGAAGGCAGAAAGTGACTCAGTAAATATGAACTCTTGGCTCCAGTGGAATAATACCAGTTTCCATGTGGATTAAAGCACTTAAAGCCCAGCATGGGATGTGGAAGAGCACTTATAATTTGTGAAGACAGAAAAATAATGTTGAACATTACACAGGTAATATATTTACTCTAAAATATATACAGGGTAATACAGCTTTACGATCTAGAGTAGTTTGGTTCTGCTGAGTTCAATGACATAAATATCTAAACCTATATATATGTCATGCCTTTTTAAGGCTGAAAATGCTATATAATCTTAAACAGACTCTTATGAATTTAATAACATTTTCCCACTGTTTATGGCTTTTAATGGCTTTTAATGTGCTGAATTAGACAATGTATGATCAAAATGATTGATTCTGAAGTTATGAACATTTAAATCCCAGTAAATCATTATTTCATATTTTATTTCTCTCCCTATAATGTCCTGCTGCTTTCTGACACTCAAAGAAGATGAAACTGCCACAAGTTTCACAACTACCTCTAACCAGAGAGAGGGCAGGTAGGCAGCTTCGTGGAGCTTCTATGCAGCCATACTTTGAACCTCTAACTTCCTTCAGTTGGAGAATTATCCTATAGTGCAGGGCTGTCAAACACGCGGCCCACAGGCTGAATGCACTGGCCACACCCATTTTAGTGAAGGGGAAAAAGTCACAATACGTCACGTGACGATACTGTGATGATGCAAGTTTGACATCCCTGCTGTAGTGCCTCAGTACTAAAGTGCTCTTTGTAGTACAGAGTACAGAGACTACAGTAGTACAGAGAAGCCATAGTTACTCAGAATGAATGTAATAGAGATTATTGGGGAAAACCCAATACTGAAGGGAAATAGAATCAGAGGAATTGTTGGGGATCATGTATCATGTTCCTTCCAAGTCAGGTATCAGATTGCAGGACAATTTTTTTGGGCAAATTGGTTTCCTGTACCTTTCAAAGTCATTGGGTTACAATTCCAATAAACTTTAACCAAGATGGGAATAATAAGGATTATTATCTGAGGAAAGCTTGGCTTAATTCATAATAATGTTGCTAAGGATTAATAATGCTTTATTGATTTATTCAGCATTGGCTTTTAGTGAACACATACAGCAAGTTCGGGTCAATGTATTTTTGGATTCAGAAGTACCTAAGGTTTTATTCTAAGGTAGAATAAGTAAATAACATAATAATAAAAGACGGCAATAAAGAATGCTCAAAATATAGAATAACATTGTAGGAAAGACAGACCTTACATAGGCTCTATAATTAATCACACTTATTTTCCATGGCCACATTCCACTTGCCTTTGCCAAGGAGAAAAAGAATACAGTAAGTTTTTCTTAGTCGATTCTTTGTTTTGCTTATTTCTCCCAAAATCAAAGAGTGTTTCTTTATATCAAATGATGATGAAGCCATCTCAAAGTTTTAGATGACTAAGATCACCCAGTTACCTCAACTCAAGAATAGCCAAAACAAAATAAAACCCTTCAGTAATTAAAATAAATGCTTGCTTATTTTGGTATTACCTATTCACCCATTACATGAGAATAGAAGGTTTAATGTATCATGCACCAGAGGGAAAGAGGTATACAACACTATGCCAATCTTCCAGTGAAACCCCTATCGCTGTTTTTGTTCATTCTAAAATCAGAATGAAAATCAGGACCACTGCATGTAAGGTACAAAAGTTTAAAACAGCTACTTTCTTCTCAAAACTTGTATACAGAAATGTGGAGGACAAAGAAGAAGAAAAGTGGGGGGGGGATGTGTACCTATGGAAGAATTTCAGACAGTAATGAGAGGCCAAATTAATACAAGAAGACTTAGACTCCTTTACTAATTCATTCAATTAAAAAATAGAAAATGAGGAAGATGTTATATAGGTCAGTGTGACCTAATAAAATAGGAAGAATATTTTCAAAGGAATAATGAAAGTAATTAAAAGGGGGGTAAAAAGTGATTTGTGATTCAAACATCTATGTTTTAAGAAGTTTATTGACTTAATTACAGTAGTACAGTGGCAACTGATTATAAAGAATTCAGACACTTTCAAAGTTGGAGTTGGGTTTTCATTTGTTTTGTTCTGATATTCCTTCAATCAACTGAAATATAAGGCCTGACACAGTAAGGAAGCTGCATTTTTCTCATTTCAGAAGAGGAGCGCAATTCAATATTTCAGGTATTGTAATTGAAAGAAAACTTGGAAATATAGAACTATTAGATCCCAGAGTGTGTTGGTTGAGGTTCATGGTAACCCCTTGTTACAGTTGGGAGAATTCTCAGAACTCCTTATTAAAAATAGTTTGATAAAAATTTTATATTACAGCCATGAAGAATGGTGAAATAAGGTAGAGAAGAGCAATGAGGAAAAATCCAGTAGCAGTAGCATGGACATATCTGCAGGGATAAGGAAATTAAAGCAGGTACCCAGAGATCTCCGAATACTGGAGAAAGACTGAAAAGAGGAGGAAATTTATCACTCTTGTTCCTCTTAATTTCATTACAGACAAACATCACAAAATAGATTATTTATTTATTTATTTATTTATTTATTTATTTATTTCTTGTCTTTATTACTTTTATAAATAACTCGGGGCGGTAAACATACTTAACAACATTCTTTCCTCCTACTATTTTCTCCACAATAACCCTGTGAATTGGTTTGGGCTGAGAGAGAATGACTGGCCCAGAGTCATCCAGCTGGTTTTCATACCTAAGGCGGGACTAAACCTCACCATTTCCTGGTTTCTGTCCTGGTGCCTCAACCACTAGACTAATTGGCTCTCTTTAGCATGTCTTTGTGTCACATGGGTATACTTGTTTTGTCTCTTTTCCCCACCATAAATTGGCAGCATACACCCTTGGTCAAGGCCTACATTCACATAAGCTATGATTCCTGAGAGTTTAGGTTTTGATTCTTTATTTTTTTTTGAAAATATTGTTTACATATTGTTCCATTTCAGATTTCTTTTAAATAGCAATTAAATGAACCAATCTGTCAAAATGAAACAAACCTCTTACAATTCTTTTAATGAATACTTTCTTCAATTAATTCAAGTAACAAATCCTCTATCAGACATTATTTTCATTCTTTTTTTGTCTTCTCAGTTTAATGGGTATTTAGCCTCCCAATCCGTGGCAAGTTCAGGCACCAATGAGTGCCAACTCTCCTAGGACCTCTCTGAGCCTCTGAAGCATTCCCACATGGTCACTTAACAACTAAAAGGGAGGAGCTACAATTGTGATCACTGAGTTGGACTGTGGGTACCTCACTTCACATATGTAATGACTTATGGTCCAAATTGTGGGCTTGGTTGTGGTTGTAACTCAAGGACTATCTGTACAGCTCAAGGAAATGAACATAAGAATATTCCTTCTTCCTCCTATTTTCTCCACAATAACCCTATGCAGTGAGTTGAACTGAGAGCAAGTGACTGATCCAAAGTCACCCAGACAGTTTTCATGCTAAGGCGGAACCAGAACTCATTGGACAGTATGGCCTCTTCACCTTGCAGTTTAAACATACTTCATGTAATCTGTTTTTAAAGAAGTTGCTCAATTGCCAATAGATTATTTTACTCAAATTAAGAGGCATTGCAAGATAATAAAACCTAGTTCAATAGCAATAGTTAAGTTACAACTTATACAATAATAATAAAGTTTTAAAATATCTGATACAGAAAGTAGCAAATATTTCCCATCATTGCATATTATGGGTTATAGTACTGGATATGGTTCAGTTTTCCTACAGTATACAGAAAAATCTGAGCTTTCTGTATATCTACAGAAATAAGGTATTATTGAAGCCGTCAAAGAGATAGCTCTCTGATACTAACCTTTATAAATTTATATAGTTTCTCTCATTCATAATAACACATTTATTTTTTCCAACGGTGACATGAAAATGTTGCATATTTGGCTTTATAGTGTAAAATATTTATTTATTTAATTTATTTATTTATTTATTTATTTATTTATTTATTTGATTTGCCAATTGTTTACAAGATAATAAGTATAAGCGTATACATAGTTGTGAATACATGAAATGGGTACATATAAGAAAAATAAAAGAATAAGAGAAACAATAGGACAGGGACGGTAGGCACGTTGGTGCGCTTATGCACGCCCCTACAGACCTCTTAGGAAGGGGTGAGGTCAATAGTAGACAGTCTAAGGTTAAAGTTTTTGGGGTTTGGGGAAGAGACTACAGAGTCGGGTAGAGTATTCCAGACGTTGACCACTCTGTTGCTGAAGTCGTATTTCCTGCAATCAAGTTTGGTGCGGTTTACTTTGAGTTTGTATCTATTGTGTGCTCTTGTGTTGTTATGGTTGAAGCTGAAGTATTCATTGACAGGTAGGACATTGCAATGTATGATTTTATATACCATGCTTAAGTCAGACCGAAGACGGCGTAATTCAAGGTTTTCTAGTTCTAGAATTTCAAGTCTGGTGGCATAAGGTATTCTACAACGAGTAGAAGAGTGGAGAACTCTCCTTGTGAAATATTTCTGGACTTTCTCAATTGTGCTAATATCAGATACGTAATGAGGTTCCAGACTGATGAACTGTATTCGAGTATTGGTCTAGCAAATGTTTTGTATGCTCTGGTTAGTAGTGTGATATTACCAGAGAAAAAGCTACGTAGGATTAGGTTAACAACTCTTAATGCCTTTTTGGCTATGTAGTTGCAGTGGGCTCTAGCACTTAGATCATTAGAGATGAGTATTCCAAGGTCCTTTACAGAGCTTGGGTCATCAACAAGTTCTTGACTATTCAGCTTGTATTTTATTTTCTGATTTTTTTGCCAATATGTAAGACAGAGCATTTATTTGTTGAGATTTGAAGTTGCCATTTGTTTGACCATTCAGACACATAGTCAAGATCTTTTTGAAGGGTAGCAGTATTGTCTGTGGTATTGAACAGCTTTACATCATCAGCGAAGAGAACGCAATTGCTCTTAATATGATCGCAGAGGTCATTTATGTAGAGTATGAAGAGAGTTGGTCCTAGAACACTGCCCTGGGGGACACCACTATTGACAGGTACTGGATTTGATAGGATGTTCCCGATTTTGACCATTTGTTGTCTGTTTGACAGGAATGCTTCTATCCAGTTATTCAGTTGTCCAGAGATACCATAGGATTTTATTTTTAGGAGTAGTTTGTCGTGTACCACTGAATCAAAGGCTTTACAGAAGTCTATGTAGATTGCGTCTATTGCTTTGCCCTGGTCGAGTTGTGTCGTCCATATGTTTTTGCAGTGTAAGAGTTGCAGATTACAGGATAGTTTTTTTCTGAAACCAAATTGTTTATTGGAGAGTAGGTTGTTTGTCTCTAAGTGGAGGATAATGGATTGGTTAATAATTGATTCCATGACTTTACAGGTGACGCAGCATAAGGAGATTGGCCTGTAATTTTCAACTAGGCTTGGGTCTCCCTTTTTGAAGATGGGGATGACTGTGGCTTGTGACCATAGGTTAGGCAAGGAGCTGGTTCTGAAAGATTTTTCAAAGATTATGCTTAGAGGTTTGGCTATGGCAGTGGATAGCTTTCTTAAGAAGTAGGCACATATTCCATCCGGTCCAATAGATAGAGATGGTTTTAGATTGCGTAGTGCTTTTTCAACATTGTCTTCTGTGAAATCGATATGTATTAGATCATTGTTGTTATCTGTGGTACGGCTAGGAAATACTGGGCATGATCCATTGCTGTTTACAAATACTGAGCCGAAGAATGTGTTAAAGATGTTGGATTTAATGGTGTCGTCGTTGCAGTCTTTACCATCAGGTCCTATCAAGGGAGGGATGGACCTTGAGTCTTTTAGTTTGTTGTTTACAAAATTGTAAAAAGCACGGGTGGAATTGGTGCTTAGAAGGTTTTCCTCTTGTTTAATGTGATAATTGGTGCATTCGGTCTTTATCTGGTGGCATAAATTTTTGTATCGGTTTTTGAAATTGGCAACGTGACCAGATTTGTTTTTCCGCCAGAGTGATCTCTTTTTGGATTGAAGTTTCCTTATTGATATGGGTAATCTGCTTTTTGTTTTGTTTTGGGAGTTGTTGTTGGAACATATAGTTTGATGACTCTTTTTGACTTCAAGTAAAAATATGTTGTAATGGTCTTCAACAGTATTGCATCCAGTGAATAGAGATTGCCAATCAAGGGATGAGAGATCGTTGTCTATAAGATCATAGTTGCCTTTTTTGAAGTTACAATTGGGAATTACATCATAGTGGTGATTTTTGTGTGGACGTATGTTGAGACAAAAGTCAATCCTATTGTGGTCACTACTGGAAAAGGGTTCTTTAGTTTGTATTCCGTAAATTAAATTCAAACTATTGCAGAAGATGAGATCGAGGCAGTTGTTTAGTCTAGTGTTGTTGGTTACTAGTTGTTCCAGTCCCAGATTTGTAATAGCATTATAGAAGGTTGTGTGTATGATTTCAGTTGTACAGTCATTTAGGGTCCAGTCAATATGAGGTAGATTGAAATCACCAAGAAGGATAAAAGGGTATGGGCAGGATGCAGCCCATGTTAGTAATGTATTTAGCTTGTTTACATGTTCGATGTCATAATCAGGTGCTCTGTAACATAGTAAGAATCGAATTGTGATATTTAAGGATAGTTCACAGATGATGGTTTCAGGAAGGGCAAGCTCCTGGGTAACTTGGATATTTTTTAGATGTAAGGATTTTTTATAGAATATAGCAACACCACCTCCTCGACGATTTTCACGATCTGATCGGTAAACATGATAGTCTCTTACTGTGGTAATGGAGTCAGGGAGAGATGCATTGAGCCATGTTTCACAGACAAATAAATTAAGCATGTCTTAACCTTTTATCTGTATAGTGAAATACCAATCAGGAAAGATAAAATAAATATATGAAAATCTTAGGGATGGAATTAGGTAAAAGATACTAAAACTGGAGTAGAACTGCAAGATTTTTTTTCATGATGCTGAGCTAGCATTGGGTTAACCCTTCTCTGAACTGAGGATGTTCTGCTTAGTAAACTAGTCTTCCCACTACTTGGACAGGTATATTCCTTGACATCCATGTCAGTTCTATCACTAAGCTACTAGTTTTAAATGTTTGGAGGAGTTTCAGATTCCTTAAAGTACCTACTTCAAAATATGCACCAATAAGCAGTATATACTCAGCTGTACTCCTTGATCAATCAAAGGAACAAGTTATATTCATTCTCTAGTCATAAACCAAGTCAATGAGGAATCAGTGTTATCTTCGAAGTTTTAGATGCATCCAAAAATTATTAAAACAGGTATAAAAAAACTCCTCCCTTTTTACGATCCAGTAATCTCTTAATTCAGGGTAGAGTCAATGGCAACTGGATGGAGTTGAGCATTTACTGGCTGGATGCCCTTCCTGATGCCCTGTGGAGTTCACAGCAGATTTTTTTCCCTCTGAGCCCTGGGAGAGAAACATCTGCCTCTACCTAGGACTGAACTCTCAACTTTCTGAGTGGGAGGTGAGCATCTTCATCTTAGGCTACCATGCTACTCTATTAAACCATGTATAAAGTTGGTTTATTTTTAAAAAGCTGCATTAAAGTGAAATCAATACCACTATAATATGTAGGTGTATTCTATAGTGCTTTTTATAAAAGTTGATAGGGCTCTGTCATAATTGAGCAGAAAGATCATTTCAGCAGATGTGGCTTGACTTGCAACAAACTGCACTTTCTTAAATGGTCTAACATATTTATTTTACTAGGACACCTTCCTCAAGATTGATAACTTCAACACCCAGAATTCTCAGCAATAGGTACACAGGGTTGCGTAGATATCTGATAGAAGCCATGATGATGTCAGTTACATCATGGCAACATTGATCAAATGATGCAAATTATGTAATGTACGGTATGTGTCTCATGTCATTTGCATGATGACATCCTTGCACACCTGATACCATTGCTGTCCACAACTGCCAGAAGCAAGGCAGCAGCTTGTCAATCTCTTCAGGCCTGAAGATCCTCAGTTGAGAATATATGGCTTTGCACCCTGGCAGGACAGCCTGAGAAGCAGCTGTGAATGGCTAGTTGGGAAATTTTAGAAGTTGAAGGTCACTCATCTAGAAGGAACAGGTTCAAAAGACCTTGTACGGAACAAAAAGATTTCTCATTATACATGATTCAGATATGGAAGAGTTAAAGGAAAATATAATTCTGAACTGTCTATCGAATCTAGACCTGTCAATCCAGATCAACGGTCTAAAATTCAGCCTATTATAATGCCTCAGTGGAGGGCTAGAAATGCAGCTGCTTCTCAGGCTGTCCTGCCAGAGTGCAGAGCCATATATTATCAACTGAGGATCTTCAGGCCTGAAGAGATTGACAAGCTGCTGCCTTGCTTCCGACAGTTGTTCTCCTGCTGTGCAAGCAGTGAGTGAGGTGTTTTTGTTTTTCTCACTTCCTTGTCACCATCAATCACCTATATTACCTCTGTAAACTTGCACTTGATTTGCCTCTGGGTAAGTTGGCATCTAAAAACATCTCTTTAAGTTTTCAATTCTTTTTTATGCAGCTTCCTTTTTAAAAAAAATCTTGAGCTTTATGGAATTTACATACTGTAAATATCCCTACTACGATGTATGTGATAAATCAAAACCAAGGATCTTGCCTGTTGGGAATATGAGTCACCTAACAGCTATTTGGGTTAGAAATATATAGACCAGGATAAATGTTTTAGTACTATGTCTTTAAGAGATTGCAAAAATTCCAATTGGGTGTGGTTTTTCAAACGGCCATAAGATGGAGCCAGAAACCTGGATTGTTTTAGTCTGAGTCTCAGAAGAGAGTGTGAGTGTATCTCTGTTTCCTTCTGTTGGAAAGTATTGCCGTTGCTCCATTTTTCCTAATTGACTGATATTTCTGGATTTGATGTAAGTCTGATACTGAACTGTTTTTTGACACTGGACTTTGATATTTGGATTATCCCTGGATTGAAAACTGACTGATTTTACCTGTGAATGACTTTGGACTGCTTATTTTGGACTTTGCTTAAACTTTCTGGAAGTAAAAACCTACATTTACTGTACAGTGTATCTATGTACTGTGTGTGTATTATTCAAACACTTCTCTCAAATATGTCTCCCTGTATGCGCTCATTCTCCTAACAGGGAATTACCTCAACATTGCCTCTTGGTGGGGGTGGGGGGAGGGTTGTATGTTTGTATAAGGGTGTGTATTATATTAACTGCATATATATTATATAAAACCCATGCATTCTGAAAGGACTTTAATACACTTCAGGGTAGGCTAAGCTATTGAGAATACTCAGAGGAAGTTTGTCATTTTATTCCTCACAAATTAAACCTGTGGAAAAAAGAATGGGATAGACTGAATAGATTGAACTATGTTAGTATACCAAAGGAGCTCTTCCAAGGGGGCCTAGAACTACTCACCATGGATAAATCACTGTGGATAACTCACCACAGACAACTTGCCATGGCCAACTTGCCATAGGATAACTCACTGCAGCAGTGGCCCCCAACCTTTTTTGAACCAGGGACTGGTTTCACGATTATTTATTCTTCCATGGACCGGTACCTGAGTAACGCGAGACTCCACCGCCATCGGGACAGCTCTTTGTTCGAAGCCACCCCCCCTCTTCGATGAAACTAAGGCGTGAGCACCCAAACGCCGCTTTCCAACCAAAAACCCAGAAGCATCGTCTGGTGGCAAGTGCCGCCAACCACCGCCTTCTACTACTAGTCCCTAAAGCAGCGCGGAGCTGCTTTAGCCAGGCTTCTCTCTCTCTTCTTAGTCTCTCTCACCTTCCTCAGTGACCCGTCGCCCTTCTTCTTTCCAGCCTCAGGCAAAAAAAAAAAAAAAAGACTTGGCACAGCCGGCTAGAAAGCATGCCCGAATTCCTCGCAGCTTCCTGCCTCCGCCTGCAAGGAAGTGGGCGGTGGGGGGGGGGGCAAGGGGTGCAAGCATGGGCCGGGAAGCACGACTGGTCAGGGAATGACTTCCCCGGGAAAGTCGGAGGCGCAGCAGCCGTTGCTGCCGCAGTGGCTGCTGCTTCCTTGCCCTCTGGCGACGGACGCCGTGGTGCTCCTTCAGCACCTGTGCTCAGTCTGTTCCTCCGGGTTGTGGTGCAGCAGCAGCAGCAACAGCAACAGCTTTAGGGAGACTAGCACTGGGCATACTGTAGCGCTCTTTTCTCCCTCTCTCCCCCTCGCAGCGCCCAAGCTTTGCGGCCCAGTAAAACATGATCCACAGACTGGTACCGGTCTGGGGACCGGTGGTTGGGGACCCCTGCACTGCAGGACAATTCAATGATATATTAATCATTTCACTCAGTTACTTTGATGACCATGTTTTTGTTGAACTATTGTAACTCTTGTATTTCTAGATTGACTTTATTTATTATTATTGGCCATAGTTCCACTGAAATTAATTTAACTTTGTATTTGTTTAATCATCTTGTGGTGAGTTTTCCTGCGGCAAGTTGGCTGTGGTGAGTAGGCCAAGGTGAGTTGCCTCATTCTGCTCCCAAGGAGTGTGAGAGGTTGCAGCAGGAAGACTGTGAATGGAGAATCCTCCCAATTCCTATGAAGTGTGCCAGCCTAATTCACATTAGAAGGCAACACTTATTAAGTCTTAGGGACAAACTATACTGACTCCCAAAGCCAGAATTTGACAACTCTTGATTTTACAAAGATTGCATCAATGAGAATAGTAAAGGAACTTTTATTTATCCCGCAACAGACCGGTAAATTTAACTGCTGTGTAATAGTGGGATACCCCATGGTTTTTTTTAAATCCTTTCTTTCTGATTCATTTATCCATGTGACAGTAGGGTTATCCTGCATCTGTAAATCTGATGTTTAACATGGTATTTCATACAAGTGATTTAACAGGTGTATTCTGAGACAAGAAGCAATTTTATGTGGTCCTTGGCAGTCTATTTAATTTTAATTGAGAATCATAAAAGTTTTCCCCACATTTCTATTTGAAAGAAAAATATTTTTTGAAGATCAGAGACATTTCACATTTTAACTTAACTTTAAGCATCATTTTAAATTTTGTAGTGTTATTACAGCTGAGTTTTACACTGCTTTTCTAAGTCTTATTTCCAGCTTATTATCGAGTCTGGCCATTCATAAGGGAAACCAATTTCTCTGGCAACAGAGATATCTGGAAAATAAAAATACTCCTGAGAATAAATATGCCCATTATTTTCCATCTATGATGGAAGACTTTCTTTGCCATAAATATACCACTGATAGGTCAGTGCAGAGCAAACATGGATGTTTTGATTAAATTAAACAATTCAGCAGCTCCATTACTGTTGGAAAATTACTATAGCTAATTTCCAGTTTAGTTTGCAACTATTATACTCCCAGCTTTAATCGCTTCATGTGCAAAATAGCAGCAGAATACTGTACAGTGAAAAGTAGGACACGAGGTAAGCTTCTTAAAAAATAATAATTTAGAAAGTGGTCTGTGACAACCAGTCTCCATTGCAGTTGCATTTTCACTGGCTTCTCTTACAGGCTAATAATGCACTAAGTTATAAATGCACTATTAAAGCAACGAGTTTCCTATGATAATGTCAGGTAGGCAGTCAAGATTAATGCTAATATCTTGCGGGCTTCAGAGGCACTGCAATCTTTTGTTTGGCGTTCATTATTAACGGCTGTATGATCTCATTTTGAGTTACTTTTCCAAGATAGTGGTATGTGTGTAGATTTCCTGGGTGGTCAATCTTCTAAGATGCTCCTGAAGCACAATACAAGAATCAGTAAGCAGAAAGAGTTTGCAACAAAGACTGAATATAAAGCATTCTGGATTTGAGTATATAAGTTATGGCCACTTTGGGAGATTTCATACCAGTAAAAAATATTGGAATCTTATATTTTTTCCTGAAAAATATCAATCTGGTCCATATACTAGGAGGAAGTGCCTCGAACTACTGCTCAGGTCGGTTCACAATCTTGGATCGTGGAGAATTTAACAAATAAATTCAGCAGTAACTGTTTTTTAAATTCAGCAGTAGCTGCCTTCTGTTAGGGATAACATTGTTTTACCCTAACTGTTTTGGGTAAAGATAATAAAATGATGAATCATGGTTTGTCAGATAAGTGTATGTGACTTTAAGCTAAAGGAATGTAATTAAGGGTGCAGCTGTAAAAGTACTATATAAGCAGCAAGGCACTCTCTGGCTCTTACTGGCTGGCTTATTGAAGACTGCATTCTTGCTGGATCGGGAGGAGAAGAAGTGTTGGATTACTTTGAAGATATTTCTCAACGGAGAGAAGATAAGTTTTGGAAAGATTTATTATATGTGTACTGACACTGGCTATTCAACACGGACTTTGCAATTAGAGTATTCTCGACAAGACTTGACTGAATTTGGTATATGACTACTGGACTGTTTACATGACTATGCTATAATTCTTAAATGGAATAAATTATAATTTTGGTAGCACAAGCGTATCTGTATTTTTACTGCGTGTTAACGAGAAGGCTTATCTCACACATTTACCTGTCTTCCTATCTGACTTCGCTGCACGTTCTGTTTAGTTTGTTTTCCTTAACACCCGTTGGGGAATCCAGGCTTAACACTGGTTATGGGCCCAGAGAGACTGCAAAGTCAGTTTAACTAGGATAAAAACAGGTTTATGTAAAAGTGAGATTTTGTGTTGTTACACGTTACAGTAAACAGACAGCTGTGTTTTATCAATTATAGTTTTATATCCATATACTGAAACATGGCACAAGTCAGTCTACAAAGTTTGTCCCTTATATCCAAGCTGGATGGAACAAACTATGTTTCATGGTCTATGAATGTAGTCTACTTCTACGAAGAGAAGGTCTGTGGAACATAATTGAGAATCCACCAAACGTAGAAGAATGGGATCCTGAAGATGAGGAAGATAGTCTAAAGATAAAAGAATTTAAAGAGAAAAAATGAACAAGCATTTTGCATCATAGGATTAACTTTAACTGATCAGCAGCTTATTCATATACGCAGAGAGCAAACTGCTGTTGGGTGTTGGCAAAAACTGAGGAGGATTTATGTCCAAGATAACGTTGGTGCTCACATAAATCTAACACGGAAGCTTTTCCGGACGTATCTCCAAAAGAATGGTGATATGCTGAGTCATTTGAACACTATGAAAAGCATTTTCCAAGAACTTCATGAGAAAGAGTTAATTTTCTCTGAGCTACACCAGGTCTACATAATTCTATCTTCATTAGATGAAAGTTTTGATGACTACGTAACTTCCCTTGAAATATTGCCTAAAGAAAGCCTAACTTTAACTGATATCACTGGCAGATTGATTGAAGAGGCCAGAAGAAGGCTTGAAAGAGATCAGTTAAGGAGGGAGCAACCTCAAAAGGAAAATAATGAATCTCCTACTGCATTTGCAATTAAAAGGTGTTTTAATTGTGGAGGAGAGGACATTTTGCAAGATTTTGTAAGAAACCAAAGCGCAAGAATGCAAGCCAGAATGCTGGAAGACATCAAAGAAGAAATAAGAATTATGAGTTAGCAATGTATAGTAATGGAGTTGTAAAAAATAATTTATGGGTGGTTGACAGTGGTGCGTCCCACTGTATTACAAATGATAACAAAAAATTTGTAAAAATGTCCATGAGTTCACAACATATCTCATTGGCAAACGGATGGAAACTGAAGGCAAAAGGTCAAGGTATTGCTCATTGTTCTAGTATAAAGGAGAACATAAAAATGTTATATGTACCTCAACTTAAATTTAATTTGCTTTCAGTTAGAATGTTGGTTAGATTAGGATACATAGTTACCTTTAGGGGAGATACTTGTTTAATAGAAAAAGAAGGTAAGAAAATTACTGCAACGTTAAGAGGTGACTTATATGTGTTAAATGATAATGGTTTAAAAGTGGCTAACACAGTTTGTGAAAATAGAAAACCTCATGATGAATGTATTCACTTGTTACACGAAGGTTAGGTCATTTAAATTTTAAATGATTAAGAGAACTGTTCAACTATCTAAAGGAATAAGTTTGAAACCTTGTAATAAGTATTTGCAATGTACTGCTTGTAATCAAAACAAAGCAAAGTTATACCGGCAAATAGAATTGATGGATTTACTACCAAAGAGCCTTTAGAGGTAGTATTTGCCGATATAATAGGTCCTAAAAAGCCAAGTGTAGGTGGTGCTAGATACATATTAAGCATAATGGACCACTATTCTAGGTATGGTTTCTGTTTTTAATGAAGAGAAAAACTGAAACGTACACAAATTTCTTTAATTGGTTAAAATTTGCAGAGAGGAAAACTAAAAAGAAATTAGTAACTCTTATAACAGATAATGGTGCGGAATTTACAAATAATAAATTCCAGAGTAGACTTAAAGTGGCAGGTATTCAACATAAAAAGTCTGCACCATATAGGCCTCAACATAATGCATTTATAGAGAGACGAGGTCAAACACTGCAATCAATGGGAAGAACAATGTTATCTGATTCTGGATTACCTGACAATTTGTGGGGAGAAGCTATAATGTGTGGGAATCACATATTAAAACAATGTTGTTAATTCAACAACAGGTGAATTACCATTCACTCTGTGGCATGGTAGGAAACCTGATTTGAGTTATATTCACACATTTGGTGCACCAGCATGGGTGCATATCCCTACACAACTCAGGCACAAAGGACAACATAGAGCTAAAAGATTAATTTTTGTTGGATATCAAGCAAACCATAGATCTTATAGATTCTGGGAACCAGGTACATCTAGAGTATACTGCAGTGCTAGTGCACAATTCTTAGAACATATAGGATGGAAAAGATTAGAGCAAGATTCAGATAATGATATTATTATAGAACCCTATATGAGGCAGAAAGAAAAGACTAGTTATAAGAAAAGTCCAATTAAAGAAGAAGTCCATGAAGAGCAAATAGAACCAGATCAAGAAGAAATAATTGATCAAGAAGAGATAGATAGTGAAGAACAGGAAATAAAGGAAAGTCCACCTGTAAGTCCAGTTATACCTAGACGCACAACGCATGGCATAAACCAAACCACCTGAAAGATATCAGGCGAGTATTGTTTGCCAAGTAAATAAAGTTCCTACTAGCATAGATGAACTTAAGATGTATCCTGCTAAGGATCAGGAGAATTGGCAAAAGGCAATGGAAAAAGAGTTAAATTCATTAAAAGAAATGAAGGTTTATGAAGAAACCAAATTACCTCCAGGAGAAAAATCCATTGGGTGCAAATGGATATTTAAAGTAAAGACTGGAAATAATGGGCAAGTAACTTATAAGGCTAGATTAGTAGCACAAGGATTTAATCAAAATGTATTTGACTATGATGAGGTATTTGCACCAAATCTTAAGGCTACAACTTTAAGAGCAGCTTTAGTGTGGGCAGCTAAGAATAATTATATAGTTAACCATTTAGACGTAGAAACTGCATATCTACATGTACCATTGCAGCATACGATATATTTGAAAAAACCAGTTGGTATAAAAGATAATAAAGTAAATAGCAATGATTGTTGGAAACTCAAGAAGAGTTTATATGGATTGAAACAATCTGGCTATGAATGGAACCAATATATTGTGAAAGAATTAAACAATATAGGGTTTAAATCTGGTTTAGCAGATCCATGTATGTTTAAAAGAGAAAATAATGGAACAGTGTCATTATTGTTATTATTTACAGATGATATTGCTTTGATTATTAAGACCAATAATGAAGCTACTGAGATTATTTCATTATTAGCCAAAAGGATAAAATTAAAGCATTTAGGTGAAATTAAAAAGTATCTAGGATTGACAATTAACAAAACCAAAAAGGATTTAAGATATCTCAAGAGGATAAAATTTGCCAATTAATTAAATTGTATAAAATGGAACTTTGTAAGCCTGCAAAGAGTCCAATGAGTCAGGAAATTTGCAAAATGGATGCTCAAAGTCCCAAATTTGATAAGACCATATATCAATCTTTGATTGGTAGCTTATCATATATAAGCAATTGGTCTAGGCCAGATATAGCTTATAGTATTAATCAGCTGGCACGATATAATAATGATCCACATCAATGTCATTGGCAAGCATTAAAGAGAATTTTAAGATATCTTAAAGGAACAATGCATTATGCATTGTATCTAGAGCCAAAAAGGTGATTTGATTCTTAGTGCCTATGTAGATGCAAGTTTTGCAACTGACATAAACACTAGAAAATCAACATCTGGGATGGCTATATTACTTGGTAAGACTTTAATAGGGTGGAGGTCAATCAGGCAACAGCATATTAGCTTGTCAACTATGGAAGCAGAATTTTCATGTCTGTCATTACTATGCACTGACTTAATTCTGTACAAACAGTTATTATTAGACATGGGTATAACTGTTAAAGATTCTATTATTGTATACGAGGACAACCAGGCAGCTATACAATTAGCTACTAATATTGCTGTAAAGACTAGATCAAAGCATACTGATTTAAGATACTTAAATGTTAGAGAATCTGTAAAAATGGTCTAATTAAACTTGAGTACTACATGACGGAAGAAAATATTGCAGACCAGTTTACAAAAGCACAAGGTGTTGTAAAATTTAAAGAGAGTTGTGACAATTATGATATGAAAGTGTAAATAGATATATTATTGTAATATTTATTATTATTACCCAAAAGGGGAGAATGTTAGGGATAACATTGTTTTACCCTAACTGTTTTGGGTAAAGATAATAAAATGATGAATCATGGTTTGTCAGATAAAGTGTATGTGACTTTAAGCTAAAGGAATGTAATTAAGGGTGCAGCTGTAAAAGTACTATATAAGCAGCAAGGCACTCTCTGGCTCTTACTGGCTGGCGCTTATTGAAGACTGCATTCTTGCTGGATCGGGAGGAGAAGAAGTGTTGGATTACTTTGAAGATATTTCTCAACGGAGAGAAGATAAGTTTTGGAAAGATTTATTATATGTGTACTGACACTGGCTATTCAACACGGACTTTGCAATTAGAGTATCCTCGACAAGACTTGACTGAATTTGGTATATGACTACTGGACTGTTTACATGACTATGCTATAATTCTTAAATGGAATAAATTATAATTTTGATAGCACAAGCGTATCTGTATTTTTACTGCGTGTTAACGAGAAGGCTTATCTCACACATTTACCTGTCTTCCTATCTGACTTCGCTGCACGTTCTGTTTAGTTTGTTTTCCTTAACACCCATTTTTCTCTGATTTACATCTGTCTTCAATAATATGCATGCTTATACCCTTTTGAGATGAAGATGTGGATGCTGCGCTAACTGCTAGGAACTCTGGTTAACTGGAAGATTACACATCTCTTCGGTATTCATATTCTGTTTAGTCAACTGACCTCTCTAATTGTATTAGGATATCAGTCCTCCAATATTATACTATATTGCCTATGGGCTATGGTATTGGGTATTTCTCGAGCAATTGTTCCAAAATGCCTGAAAGTCATGGTTTAAGAAAATCTACTTTAGTTTAAAGCTTCAAAACAATATTTTAAAGCTGGTGAACACATTTAAAATTTTGAGAGTATATCATGGGCATTTTCATAACATAGCTTCTGCTCTAGGCATGACACATCATATAACAGGCATTTGTTACAAGGTAAATTGATGCTGTTTCTCACTATCCTTTCTAATTTCTCAGGATGTTTTCTACCATTTCAGTTTACCTTTGTCCAGTTTATTTCTGGGCACATGGGCACACTCTATAGACAGCATTGAGCTGCTAACCACTGTCACAGTTATTTTCTAAGAGTGCTCCTGGGGTATATGTGAAACCCAGAAACACCCTTTGAAATAAAGTTTATACTTGAGATTTATGTTTTCTTTGGTAGCATAATAGATTCTTATTTAATTTTACTTACATTGAAAGAAAATAATTAGAATAGAGTAGAATAGCGTAGGGTAGGGCAGGCAGGGCAGGATGGGATGGGTTGGGATGGAGTAGGATAGACCAGAACAGAACAGAACAGAACAGAACAGAACCAAGAACATGTAGATGCCACTAGGGGAATCCTGATTCATTTTTTTTAAGAGTAGTACTTATTCAATAATAATTATACAGGTATATATGTTAAATAATTATAGAGGTATGTATGAAAGGTTTCACACTATCTACATATATTTAACACTTTTTAAATTATTGTAGTTCTGTTTCACAAACAATAATCTATCATTTCTGTTCCAACAATCTTTTTACGGATGAGAGATTTCACTGATTCCAGCTTTGCAAAGAAGATCAGGGAATGATTCCAGAGCTCCAAAGATATCTTCTTATTACCACAAGTGGAAGCATGTAAACAAGCCCTTACAACATACTTCTCAGACATTATATGCTGAAGTAATCCTCTTAAAATCAGTGGGATTGTTTATGAAATAATAGCGAAGATAACTGAAGCCACATCTTATAAATCACTTGTATACTTGAAAAAGGTATCCTCAATCATTACTTGTACGAAATAAATTAATGTTACTTGTGGCCCAATGCTTACTACCCTTCATGTTAAATCATTTCAATAATTTATCTCCTTGATAGTAAAGGCTGAGTACAATCTGTTACTGTGTATGCTATACTCTTGAGTTCTTTTTCAAGTCTAAGGTAAAGTAAAATACACTAGTCCCTGAACTGGCAGAAAACTATGACAATAGTGGTTGGGCTCACTGGCAATCACTATTCTGCCATAATATGATGATACAAAATGAATCTAAATTGAGGTGTTCAAAACATATTAAGGGAAGCACTTTTGCTCCTCTGTTTTTGCTCCTCTGTTCTCACCAAATTGCTAGGAAAACACCCATCAATCCTCTCCTTAATGTGGAATGGGAACAGGGTTGGGGTGAATTTTGACACATTTATTTATTTTATTTATTTGAATGTACTAGTAACTAGCCACTCGGTGAAGTGGATGGATTCTGGGAGGTGTACAAAACTAGGAAAACAAAAACAGATACCGGTAAAAACAAAAGAGACAGACAGCCCTCTATTAATATATAGCTAGACCGGGGTGACAAACTCAAGGACTGGGGCCCAGATCCGACCCATGGAGTGCTTAGATCTGGCCCACTGGGCTACCCGGAAACAACAAAGGATCATCCTGCAGTGCCTTTGCCAGCAAAAATGGAGCTCAGGAGGGCCGCACGTGATAATTACTAGCCATAGTTACATAAATGTATATAATCCTCACTGAAAGTGCCATCTGAAAAGAATCCATATGAACTTCACAAACAATTGCTAATGTTACTTCCTAAGACCTGCCCCAATCTTGAAGTCCAAACTGAAGTGAATCTAACCGAGTTTGTTATTTGTCAGAATAATGAACACTGCATCCAGGCTTTGCCTGTTCCATTGCTCAAATATGAGAGGGAGATATTGTACACTACTGAAAAGCATTGCTGCCTGTTCTGTCCACTCACAGTTCAACAGGAAATTAAATCCTCTTTACTGCTTGTAGAACCACTCACTGAGATTTTAGATTGGCTTTAAAAAAAGACCCACTTTCTGTTCAATCCTATTCATCCAAAGAGTTCTTTCATTTGCTATCCAGCTGCATTACATGCCTGATCAATATTTTCATCCAAGATTATATTCTGGATAATAGATGTTTTTACTGGCAATAGACCTAATCATTAAAAAACTGGATTTATTCTGCTAAACATGTTACATGGGCTTATCACCACAATAGGATACAAGTCATAAAACCTTGACAGAGTTGTTAAAAATATTGAGAAAATCCAGTTTTGGTCAGCTCTTTCAGCTGGCCTTGTAGACACATATTTGCTGTAACTTTAGTTTAAAAAAAAATTGAAGTTTTTCAACAGAATTAATAACAGTACAAATGTTGAATTCAAGAAGAATGAAGAAAAGTCATAATAAAGTGAAAAAGAAATATAGAAAACAAAATAGAGAAGCAAAAGAAAAGGAGCAGCTTCCGATCTTCTTAACAGAGATTATAGATAGATTTATATAATACCCTCTCTCTAAGGTTACATCATATTCTCGTTCTTTCCATAAGATACCTTTTCTAATCTTCAGACCCATAAATCACAAATTCATTTTTCTATTTTTTTCAGCAAAAGTCCATAAAGATTTTCCAGAATACTAATAAATGTAGGTATTGATCTTCCTCTAATCAAACACATTAATTTTGTCATCTCAGCTATTTCTGTCACCTTCACCTACTAATCCTGTGATATGGGTATTCCATTCCAAGAAAAGTTCTAATTTCAGTTGAATGTTCATCTTTAAAATTATTTGTGTCATTGAACCCCAGAATTTCTGGCTTGATAAGATGACGCTTACAGGATATCTACATTTCCAACATAAATTGGAAGTATCTTTATACATTCTAGACCAATCTTCTGGAGTCAAGTGTCAATGGTGTATCATTTTGTATAACTTTTCTTTTAAGTTACAGCAATTCAAATATCAGTCCTTTTAACCACATATTTTCCCATTGTTCCATCAATATGTTCCATCAAAATTCTAAGTTCATTTTGTCATAGTCTTGCACATTTTCTTCTTCAATTTCACAGTTCAATAAAAGTTTATACATCTTAGCAATTAGATGTTCACAATTTGTATGTAGTTCAAATTCTGTCTGTTGCTCAGTTCTGTGTCCTAAGCTACCTCAACTCTTTTTTTTCTGCGCATATGAAAACCATTGAAAACTAAATCCCTTTGCAGCCAGTTGCTCTCTTGATTTCATTATATACTCTCCATGTTCTAATAACTCTGGATAAATTTAACCATTTGTCTTTATCTACTGTTACTTTCCTATAAAATACTTCTTGTGCTGAAACCCATAAGGTTTATATTTGTCTGAAAATACATTTCTCCCTGTCCTCTTTATAATTCAAGAAACTAGAGAGGGTCCTTCTGAGCCATTTGCACTGCCCAGTTGCCTTTTAGCTGTCGGTTCCCTTGACTCTGTCACTTGTCCCTGTCTCCCAAGGTCATTCTTAGATACCATTACATGGCGACCCTTGAAGAGCATCTGGAAGCTGCAGTTGATACAAAAAGCAACAGCACAAGCAGTTATGGTTATTGGCAGGATTGCTTCTTCATGATAGTGTCTGTCCATCCCATCCCATTATCTGGAGGAGGAAGTATGGTATCATTCTTATCCATTAAAGAGTGCCATGTAGTGGGAGTTAGGAAGACAACCTTTTCTGTTGCAGTACCTTCCCTATGGAACCTCATTCTCATGGAGATCAGATTGGCTCTGACCTTGTTGGCCTTTTGCATTGCCCTAAAGACATGGTTGTGTTCCTAGAACTGAGGGCCAGTATGTCTGATAGAGTCTACACATTAGTTTTCTTAAAAGATTTGTATTGTTCTAATATGATGATTGTTTTTAATTTGCTTCTCTGTTTCTTATCTTGGCTGCCAATTTTCTAGAAAATCAGAATTTGTTTTTTGTAATGTTTGCAAATCGCTGAATTGAGGACATTGTTTGTTAATCTAGACCTGTCTACCTCAGTCTTAATGTTACATTTGCCTGTAATTAATTCATCTCAGGATCCCAATTAAAAAAGTAGATCGTTATAGGCTTAATTTAAACAGTTTGAGTTCTAATAAAGCTTCTAAAAACAAAACAAAAATTGAAATGGGCATCAGTGATCTATTCCTTGCATCATTATTCCAATAGAGAGAGACAGAAAGAGAGATGGAAGAAGTGTTAATCTTTGAAATCTGCACTGTGATTGTTTTAAATCTACAAGGAGCTATCAATCCCCAAATTCTCTTTTGGCTTAACAAAACTATAAGGCACAAAGAAACTCAGCACATCAATTCTTCCACTGCTGCTTTTAAAAGGCCCATTTTGGATCCTTGGGTACAGGAAGCTAAGATTCACATTTGATGCATGCTTAAAAAGCAGAATCCATAAGAAAAAAAGAGAAAACAATATATCATCTCTCAAGGGAAACTAGGTTCATGAATTCATTGTAATCTATTTTATTGCTCCTGAATGCTTTATTGGATCTGTGCAACCCTCTGAAGATAAATTCAAAAGCACTGTGTAACCTACAATGGAACATCTTTCATAGCTGTAAATATTAATCTCATTATAAAGCATATTAAGAATTAACACATATGAAATACAGGCATCTTGTACCCCCGGTTCCTTTTCTTTTGAGAGTTCATAAACACATAACTGCATATCATCAACGGCATATCTAAATGCATTGTGCACCAGAAAAATCAATCCCTTAGACATTAAAAGAGAGTGATTGGAGCTCATTTATGTTAATTACCTACCTAACAGCTACAATTACTAACAATACAATTGTTTTATGATAGCATTCAACCTCCAGTTCCTGAGAAATTTAGAACTCACCCAGGCAGCAGTAGTAATATGCCAATGTTTTCTCTGTGTTTCTCCCTGGTTATTTGTCCTAGAACCCTTCCAGATTTTTCTCACAATATTTTTTTCTGAAGATGATTCATTTCAGAAGTTGCCTAGCCATGGATAAGAAATGCAGGCAGTGCTAACGATCCTAATGAAACTAATGCCAGAAAATGAAAGATTTCAGGCTACAAATTTCAGTACGCATGTTTTAAAACTCTGGGATCAATGGAACCTGCTCTTATATAAATGTTTTGGGATCAAGTTCAATTAATATGATCCTATCATTTCCGCACGTCCCTCAATTCTTGTTGTTGAAAAAAGGTTGAAGTCAGGGACAGTGATTTCATAATAAAATTGTGAAGCATAGTAAGTGATTTGTGGCATCATAATCTAGTATCTGGCTCAACAGTTGCTGCTCAATGCTCCAAATAATCACAAAAAAGATAATAGGAGTAAGTTACAATGAAATCTTTATTACCTTTTAATCTCTCTATCCCATTTAATGGACTTGGATGCAGTGGATGAAATTTGCCTTTGGACTTCACAGCCAACATGATAAGCAAGTCTATTAATTCCAAGGTCTGTCTGTACAGTAAAAGGTTTGGCCATACAAAACTTCATGTTAGTAGAGACTAGGTAAATTAAACCATCCAATGTTGACAGGACCAGCATCACAGATGGTAGAACTTGGAAATCCTTCCTAGTTTAAACCAACCTTTTGTCCAGTTTAGAACTAGTGCCATCAGGGGAAAAAAATGTTAATCTAGTTCTCAAAAGAGCACCATACTTTGTTTACAAGAAGTTTATTTAAGACTCTAACAAGTACTTTTGGAAGCATTGCATTTTCTGGTTGTTGTTTTTTAAAGTCATTTCACTTCTCATCCAAGAAACTTCTTCAGCTGAAGAAGTCCAGTTGCCTCAAAAAAGCATCTTTGGAACGATGTTAAAAGATGACTTTAAGCTTCCTCAGCTATGACCTGAGGATGATATGAAAATGATATTATGAATACATGGCAGAAAAGGTAATTGTGCCTTTGTTAGGAAGATGCAAACATGAGTTCACAAATTGGGCATCTAATTGACAAGATAGAAAAGAATTATTGCTAAATACAACACTTTTCTTTTTAGGTATTTTAAAATTCACCAAGTCATATGGAAAAATATGGATCATATTCACTTGAATAAATACTCCTTCTGATTTTCTTGACAACAGTAACCCTGTGAAGTGGATGGGGCTGAAAGAGATCTCAGTCCTTTGAAGGATAGTTTTCTTTCACATTTTAGAAAACCTGATGGATAGTTCTAGAGTCTAGACCAGGGGTGTCCAACCTTGGCAACTTTAAGACTTGTGGACTTCAACTCCCAGAATTCCTCAGCCAGCAAAGCTGGCTGAGGAATTCTGGGAGTTGAAGTCCACAAGTCTTAAAGTTGCCAAGGTTGGACACCCCTGGTCTAGACTATGATGAAGATGGCAACGCATCACTAATGTTGACCTGGAAATGAATGAAGTTCTCTTCCTTTTTCAAAGCCAGGTCAACTTTATTGACTCCACTTCCAAGTTCCCGCCAGGAAAAACATGGAGGGAGAATCCTGTCACTCATGCCCTTGGTAGATGTAGTTGCCAGATCACTGAACATGCGAGACATGTGTGTCATGTGTACAATTCTGCAGGTTTGTATTAGCAGGGATTACTCATCCTGGAAATTTCTTACAAGGGTCATCCTACAAACTAATATATAAATGACTTTCACCCACTCCCTTTTTTTCCTACTTTCTCATGAAAAATTCAGAATTCAGTTATGAATGTTCTTTAAATGATTTGAATCCAATCGTTCAGAGTGCTGATTTCAAAGTATTTTTGAAACCAGCACTGCCTTTTTATTCAGTTCTGAAGCACTTTGAAATCAGGGATTAATTTCCGGTTACCTGATAGCCTGGCAACAATGAGACTTGACTGAAAAGGATCAGATAAAATGAGAGCATATCCAGTTCCAAAGGACTTCATAAACTACCCTAATAATCTTGCAGCTGAGGCTTTTTTTCATATTGAATATTCACTTTCATATCATTTTTGGATTTAACAGAGCAAAGGACATCACAGTCTGAAAATTTTCAGGAGAGATGAAGGTTTGAACAGCAGCAGTTTTTTTTAAATAGCTTTCAGCACCCAAAGGGAGAACAAAGAAGCAGTCTGTTCAAGCAGCTGTCCTTTTAACAACAAGATCCATAGTACTATGCGCTATCCAGGAAACAATGCCAATGGCAAGAAATAACTCACACGACATGTGGTCAAAAAGTGTCAGATAAAGAACTTCTGTGCTGGAGCTAGAGAGCATGTATAAAGGACATTGTGGGAAGGAACTGGCTTCCCATGCAAAACATAGCCCAGTGATGCTTCATCTTGATTTGCAAAGGGGAGAAAGAAAAGCACCCAAATAGGCAACATCAGGTAAGTATCATACATCAGCTTTGCAGAAGGGCTGCTTTTAGGAATAACGTTGAGTTGGTGGAAAAATTCTGGGGGGAGAGGGGAGATGAACATAGTCATCTTATAGCTTTCCCCAAACTGGGCCTGAAATTGACAGGTGAAATGGTTTCAAAACCAGAAAGTAAGAATTTCAGGCAGCAGAATGAGTGAGATGGGTCCTAGGATTACCCAATAACCGCTATTGGATTTTCTTCTGAATTAGGAATGGTCAAGATGGCTGTGTTTCTTGGAATAAATCTGAAAGGACCAATTTTTTTTGTTATGTTTTGAGTTCAGAGTCTTTGAAAGAGTAATAACTTGGGTGCTCCCTAACCCATTTAAATATTAATGTAGTCTTTTCTGTGACCAAAGGATTAAAAATGTCACTGCTTACAATGGCTAAAGCTGTGCAGTCCTATATCACAGGTTCAAGGCTATGGGCTGCTAACAAATGTATGAATTCAGATTAAGAATCTGATGGTTCTGTGTAAGTGTGCTTGCCTTGTTTAGATGGACTCATGCACTCCTTGAAGAATATTGAATGCAAGCTCTTGTTATATCCAGGAATAATAATCCTCATCCTCTTCTTCCTTCTCCTCTTCTGTCTGTTTGGCTTCATATGATATCTTGGAAAACAAGGAGCTTATCTCTTATTTTAAATACTAGGTAATTTATTAGATCATAATAGAATGCTTTTAAACTTCTCAAAGCTATATAGTAGTAAGAATGGGAACAATATTCAAGTATTAGACAGAAGGAACAAATGTCACCACTCACCCAATGAATCTTTTATCAGTCAGCTTCCAGGCACAATTCAGCTTACTGGCACTGATCATAATGCTCTAAATAATATGGATCCAATATGCTTAAGGGGGAGAAAGAGCTATTCTTTCTGAACCTTTCTTTAGTCTCTGCAAAGCAGAACTGTTTCAGGTTTTCCCTCTTTATCGGTTTCTTAGATTTATCTCTCTTTCTTTACATTCAGAAGTGCAAGGCAGCATACATTCCTACCCCTACTTGGCATTTTCCCCATCTTTAAAGCTACTTTAAAGATAAGCTAGGCTAACAAAAAAGGACTGGCCCAGAGTCACCCAGTGAGCTTCTGCTGGACTTCAGCCTGGTCTCCTGACTGCTAGTTGAGTACCTAAATCACTATGCTATACTAGCTCTTTTTATCGTATGGGACAGTGGGGGATTCAATTTTTTTTTACTACTGGTTCTGTGGGTGTGGCTTGGTGGGCGTTACAGGGAAAGGATATTGTAAAATCTCCAGTCAGAGGTGGGATTTGCTGGTTCTCTGAACTACTCAAAATTTCCACTACTGGTTCTCCAGAACTGGTCAGAACCTGCGAATACCACCTCTGGTATGGGAGGTTATGGGAGAAACATATGACATTCATTAACAGGTTTTCAGTGACAATATCTTTTGTGAAATATGTTGTGTTGTTTTAGGGAGGCAATAACCTTCCTAGCCATCTTTTGTTTCAATTCTGTATCTTCCTAACCTCCACTCCCTCCCACCCCCACCCCAGTTCTACCATTTAGCAGAGCTCTTTATGGGTCACATCTACCTGTGAGAAATTAAAAGTGAACACTACTGTTCAATTTCTCTTGATGCTTTAATTAGAAGCAGGGGGAAATATCTATTCTGGTTTATTGATTAAATTTAACTGACCAAAGTTATAAGGCTAGACGTATAAGACCAGAAAGAAACACACTGAGACTTTAGAAATGTTAAGAAACTGCAATTGCCATGGTTTCTTTTGCTGTGAATTCTCTGTTGTCCTAATGGCACTAGAATTTATGTGGAAGTTTTTAATCTTATGCAAAATGTGTTTAATATAGACCATACTTGTAAGTACTACGTTTCACCTCATGTTCAAATGAGGTTATTATCTTCCAAATCCAATCTGCTTTGTAAAGGTTAGAAGAAAAGGAGATTTAAAGATTAAAATGTCAAGTAGATAAACACATTATTCTGAACTGTACAGTATTTGTAATCTGCAGGTCACTCAAACAGGCAGGCAGTTGTCTTTTATAAAGCAAACTCTCCTGAAATTTGAACAGTTGGTCATGACACATGCAGTAAATTATTCAAGACATTGGATAAGGTTCTTATTTAGCCATTCTCCATTTTTTTCCTGATCAATGCTATTTGCAGAATTTTAGCATTTTGACTCTCTGGCTATGAAAGAGGCAATCAAGAACACTTCAGGTTTTTGGGGCAAAGTCTGACTTAGAAACAGGAGGGGAATTAGGTAGCACTGACTAATGTTATAATATTTAGCATTCATTTAATTATAAGAATAATGTACTAAAATAATGCAATAATAAGGGCTCAAATGTTTAAACATAGTTCCGACAGAAGTAAATGGAATAAGAATGTTTTACATTTCAAGGCCAATTGAAAAATACTTTATAGAAATAGGGAAATGTTTTAGGAATAATTTTAGAAAGTTTCAAATCTGCGTGACTGTCATTTCTCCATAAGAATGGGAGAATCATTAGCCAAATCTTCTCACTGGTAAAAATATATATTCTTCACTGCAGAACGGAAACAGCTACCACTGGCATAAACAATATCTTTATGATATCTCCATTCCTATTTGTCCTTTCAAATTTAAAGACTCAGAAACAAATGCAGGCTTACAACTTGTGCTGCCCACTTTCGGAACTAAAATACAGTGATGCATTCACACCAGCATGCATAACAACACAATTCAAAGTCCAGTGGGTCACTTTAGGCTTGGCCTGATGTGCATGATACGTTATTTTATACGATATCTCCAAAGGACTACAGTCCCCATATATATCTAATAACAAGACTTCAGCAGTCCACCCAACTTAGCCAAACTTTTCTTGAAACTTTTCTCTTGTTTAAGGAACTATTCTACCAGAATGCTATTTCCTCATCCACTTCTTATGAGAACCATCTTTTGATTTGGAAAACATTTTTGTTGTTTGAACCTTATCTTGTTGTGTCTTCATAAATCATTCTGATAGTTTCTAATACACCGCATAAGCTGAAAACATCCTGAAAAAACCTTTCTCCCTCTATATCCTGCTTTGAAAGGGCCTCATACGCTCCATTTTTTCATATATATCCAATCACACAAACATAGGGCACCAAGCAAAACATTATCACTATGCCATGGCATTATGAATATATCACATGCCACTGACAATATTTCAGAATATCATACAGTTAACATCCTCTACTTTTATTGGTAGGATGTTGAGTATGTAGGACATGTGAGATATATTCAGGGATGACAGAGGTGTTCATTATGCAAAAGGAACAAAGTGCTTCTCAGATTGCATCTTTTCATGAGAAAATAGAACTAAGAATTTGTTTATCAGCTTGGTTCCTATAGTTAGAGGGTGGGGAACATTGTGCTCTTATTAAATTAGTTTTCTATTGCACAACTATAGGGCTGGTCTTACAAAGTGCATGTTTTAGAATAAGAATTGGAGAAACCAAATATATAAGCCAAACTAAAGTCATCTGATTTATTAAGGAATTTTAATTTAGCAACACATAATTTGTATTTTCAAATATTTGTTGTAAATAATTCTTAGTGCCAAGAAAAATGTACTGTTATATTCAATTGGGCAGTGTGGTGGCTGAGGGGTCAAGATGCTGGGCTTTTCATCTGGAAAGCCAGCAGCCCAGGTTAGGGACCCAAGCGTCATGTGATGGAGTGAGCTTCTGTATTTGCCCCAACTCCTGCCAACCTAGCAGTTTGAAGGCATGGAAATGTGAGTAGATAAATAGGTACTGCTTTGATGGGAAGATAACAGTGCTCTGTGGCATCATGCTGGCCACAAGACTGCAGAGATGTCTTTGGACAGTGCTGGCTCAATGGCCTTGAAACAGACATGAGCACCCCCCCCCCATATTTGTCAACAACTAGCAGAATAAAAATCCACAGGGACTCTATCATGCTCCAGTCGGAGCCTGAATCTGCAGGGGAAGTTGAGCTGGAACAGGAGCCAACAAAGATTGGGGGGAATGGCTCCATTGGCTTTGGAGGAAACTGGGGAAGGGCAGAGCCAGTCAGGCCAAGGCATTTCAGGATTAGAACGTCTTGTAGATAGGGAGGAACAGGGTAAGATGAACATGAGAGATGGAGATCAGGTGATGAGCAAGGACCACCCCCTCCTGACCCTAGAGCACGAAGAGAAAAGAGAAGGCGAGAACAACGCAGACTGAGCCAGCTACAAGGGAGGAGAGTGCTCCATACTCCTCCACGAGGCACACCTGGGGACTGAGATGTAAGGAGATGCCAGGGAAAGGGGCATTTGTCAGGAACAAGTGTGGAATTTGTGGAGCCTCATGTGCACTTGCTGACACCTGGAGATTACTGTGCTCTGTCTTATGGGGCTTGCACGGTTTGTCTGCTTCACTGAATTTCTTGCTCTGGTTACTAACCTTGCTAACTGGACCTCTTGCCTTGGTTACTGCTTTGCGAACCTTGCTTATTGGACTTCTGGCCTTGGTTATTGCTTTGCTAACCTTGCTTACTGGATTACTCGCAGCCAGAGGCTGTTGAAGGTGCATGTGAGAGCTTTGCTCCAGGACTTGTAGTAAATATAGGGATGCTTGGGGGTGAAGTTAGACCAATAAAGGGGAGTTAGACCTGTTTTCTGGCTGTATGGCTTTCTTGCCACGTCCTGGGTCATCACAGACTCCTTTACTGTTAAATGAATCAAATAATTAAAAGTTATAGTTTTATAGTACTCTAGAACAGTTTCTTTTTTAAAAACAAGATTTTAGAAAACTAATAGCAGTTTGGAATATTTCGGTTTATGTGTATTTAACTTGAAACTCCTCCTACATTCAGTTGAGTATTTATTCAATTGAATGTAGAAGGAGTTGCAAGTTAAATACTACAACTGACAGACAAGTTTTCACCTTGTATCCTGAGAGATAAATCACTGCTGCTGACAGCTTATATTCTCTTCCCTGAAAAACACAGCCCAATGAGCAAGTAGAGGAACCCCAGCTGGCACTTTTGCCTCCCGGATGATTTCAGTGTCACCTGGGGCCAACTTCCGTGTTTGTAATATTGATCAAAGGACAGGACTGAAATATTAAATTCTGTCTGTAGTGTAAGATTCTGGGGTGGTTTTTGTTGTTATTGTTGTTGTTGTTGCCCTTAACTAAGGACTACAGCTGATTAGCCATGGCATAGCTTGCTTGTCATCTTAAAAATGCAGGGCTGAGCCAGAATATTTTAAAACAGCAATCAAATAGCTTGGTTCTCTGTGTTGAAGGTGATCCTTATTTACATCACTCCTTTTCTCTGCTCTTATTTGTTTAAGCATTCTAAGCACATGCTTGTCATTTCCTTTCATTTCAGTGTTTAACATATTAAAGTATAATCTCTTCTCCCCTTGATCATAAATGGGGATTTCAATATTCACCATGGCAGGGTGGTAGCATGGGAGGCAAATTTGATCAAAGCCCAGATGCTTTGTGGCTTCTTGTAGCAGGCACCACATTAGCACTTTTAGTTGGAAATCTAAATTCATGAAGACCATGAAACTTAGCTTGGTGTAAAGAGGTTACCCATTTCCTGCACATTGCAAGATAACTTGAGGAAGGTCTACACATAGTCTGACTGCCATCCCAATCATACCTATCGGGATGAAATTCAAAATTTCCCCCTACTGGTTCTGTGGGCATGGCTGTGGATGTGGCTTGCTTGTAGTAGCAACCAGGGATGCTTGGGGTGATTTTTTACCAATTCAACTCATCCCTACCACCTCTCCTAAGGTGGGCTGAGGTGGTTGAATTACACCTCTGATACCTATCCAACTTACTTGGATTCAGGGGTGGGATTCTACCAGTTCGCACCTATTCGCTAGAACCGGTTGTTAACATTCTAAGCAGTTCGGAGAACCGGTTGTTAGAAGAAATTACTGCCCTAATCCTGTAAGGAAGGCAGGAAGGAAACATTCTGGTGTTGCTTACAGAAACTGCCTCTCTGTTAACCCTTATTACGTTCATGGCAGGACTAGACTTTCTGTCTCAGGAATGTCCCTGGAGTTTTTTCCCCCTCCTTTGCTGGTACTTTGCTTGTGTGGAGTGACTATTCAAAGTTACAATGGCACTGAAAAAAGTGACTTATGACCATTTTTCACACTTTTGACTGTTGCAGCATCCCCATTGTCATGAGACGCCAGGAGAGGAGATGCATGCCTCGATGTGAGTGATATTGAGTTGGCCATGCCCACCCAATAACATGCCCACCAAGTCACGCCCACCAACTTAGCCACGCCCACAGAACCTGTTGTTAAAAAAATTGAATCCCACCCTGCTTGGATTGTGCCCTCCTTACATCAGTCCTCATAAATAACATTAGCTAGAGCAGGAGGTAAAAGTACTAAGACTGTCTTTTTCATCTCTTTGTGATAGTGACAAAAGGAAACAAAAGGGAGCATGCTCCACTTGGAACATGGTGATTATGGATTGCTTGCTTGATTGATGATGTGCCATTAAGTCAGTGTCAACTTTTAGCAAACATATAAATGCCCCTATCTGATTCTTCAGGTCTTCCAACAATACACCAATCCCGTCAGTAATTGAGTTCATTCATCTTATTGATGATCAGCAACTTCTTCTCCAGCATTATCGATTTCTCCAAAGCGTTAGGTGTTTGCATAATTGTTTGACGTATGATCATTTGAGCCTGGTGATTTGTACCTCACATAGAAAATACTGTATGGGTTGTTAGATTGATACGCTTTTTTTCCTGGTTATTCATGGTATTCTCAATAATCTTCTCCAGCACCAAAGTTCAAAGCATCAACAATATTTCTATTCTACTTCTGTGTAATCCAACTTTTACTTCCATAGAGTGTCTCAGGGAAAGTTCATTTCCTGCATGATTCTGATTTTTACAAGTAGAGAGACATCCTGGCATTGGAATATCTTTTCTAACCCTTCATTACCACTCTACCAAGTGCATATTTCTTGGCTGCCAATTCCTTTACTATTAATAGGCAAAAGCTATCTAGTTCTTCAGTATCTTTATCATAATCTTTACTGTACTGCATTCATCTTCATTTGATCTTCTTGGAATCACTTACTATTTGTAAATTAGCATCCTTTAGCAAATCAGTTTGAGATTAGCACTTATCTTTGAAGTCAGATATCTTTTAGAACAGAAACCCCCAAACTTTTGGCCACCAGGGACCGGTTGTGTGGAGAGAGGTTTTTCCATGGACCGGTGGGGGGGATGAGATGGATTCACATGCTGCCCGTATTCAGCAGATGGGACTTCACTTGTTTGCACGGGCCAATTTCTGGCATGCTGTGGCCCAGTGCCGGTCCACAGACCTGGGATTGGGGACCCCTGTTTTGTAAGCGTTTCCTTGTTATTCTGTTTGCTTCCAACTTAATTATCTTTACAGATGTATCCTTCTTATCACTTCTACCAGCTGTGTGAAATTATTTGCTAAGTTACTTTATGAAATTGTGAAAATTCTCTGATCTATCAATCCAATCCAAATCTTTAGGACTATATTACTTCTTCCTCTGCAGGTATTTATAAAAATGTCTGAGAGAAGATCATCCATATTTTTTTTAAGATGACTATTTTTAGCAGGAATGAAAATAATTACTCAGGTGATTAAAAATCTTATTCAGCTGTTTTTATCTTTAAATCTGCAAGGTCCCTTCCAGCTCTATGATTCTGGGAATTTAAATACCTTATTAAATACATGCTTATATAGAAAAGGTGTTCTTATCATCTTTGTAACAGTTTCAGAAATGCAGTTGCACTCTAACTATATTTATGTCTCTTTAGATATTATAAAATAAAGTTTTCCCTTAACTAAACCATTACTCATTGTTCTGTGAACCCTTGGAATTCCTCTGTATTCAAAAGCTACCTAACAGAAGTAGCATGCTTGCCACATATACATTTCATTGTGCTTGTAGATTTGCTGTTCCCCCTAAAATGGAGCGTATGCTAGAGCTCTAAGCACTCATGAGAATAATTAATTTCATGCATACTGGCCTGGATGTCTAAAGGGTGACTTTGCATGTTGTTTAATTATTATTAAGAAAGAAGGAAAATAGTACCAGATCAGGTTTTTTTTCAAAATGCTAGAGCAAGGAAGAAGGTTCCTGATAGAAGTAATGGTGGTGGATATAATTCTTTTCAGTTTCTTTTAATATGCATCAGTTGATGATAAGGCATGCTTATTATTTTAATGGAAGAGAAATAACTTTTTTTTTTGCAGTATATAAAATAAGAGATCTATCTGAATTATAAAATGCATCATCTTTATGTTAATTTTGTTCAGACACATATCAAAGTTGAGATCTTGGCTTTTTGTTTAATGCAAGGAATTATTGCTTATATTTAAAGAATTATTTCATTAAAATGGTTTAAAGGCCTCAAAGTGTTTTCTGTGCCATTTGCACAACACAAATTTAAGCTGCAATCATTGCTATAATTTATTTCAGCCTATTGCTAATTAAACAAAGCAAAGCATTGAAGGGTAGTCCTAGTCCTACTCTATGTACTCTGGAGCTGGGTAAATTTCAGAGCATACCTACATACAGTAGTAGAGCTACCAGAATCACACTGCAAAAATGTATACAACCAGTAGATGGCAGCAAACAGCCATTTTTTTTTCTGTATTGCTTTGCTGCCATTTTGCAATCCAGATCTGGTAATTCTTACTTTAGCGGCAGATCTTTGTATGAATAAAAAACCTTTTAAGTAAATTAAAATGTTTTAAAATATCCCAATTAATTAAAAATGATTAATTTTCTCCATCATCTCCTCAAAGACAGCATATTTTGTATCCAGGTTTGCTGAGCCCTGGAAAACACAAATTCTTCACAGCCTAACAACAACATATTTTTAATGCCAATTTAAGACATACCAAAATGTCTGCTTAAACTTGAAATAATTCTGGAATTACAATGATAATTTACATCGTGTTTTGCTGTTTTAAAAATATATTTAAAAATATAGAATCACAAATGTCATAGACCACTAAAAACTCACAGGCCCAAAATATGAAAGAACTAAAACATCTTCATTTATATAAAAATTAGACAATTTTACCATTTTATTCTCACATTATCTCTGAGATAAAAAGCAGTTGAAAATCTAAATGAAGTATCTAATGCTTTTTCCTTGCTGACTTATTTTAGATTGTTAGAATTATTTAGATTTTTAGAATATTAAATAAGATATAAGCATGACTAGATAGAGTTCAGAAACAGAATTACTGTTAAGTTGTATTTCTAGGAGAATGATCGCATCAGATTCCATGTTGATGGCTTCACTGTTGATCATATGTTGTACTGCTTAAGGCTTGTTAGGTATAACATTGATACCAAATATGGTTTGGGTGAATAAATATATAAAACTTAGATATCATGGTTTAAGTGCTTATCACTTTAAGCACAATGCAGCAGGCAATTAGCCGATTAAGGGTGCGGTTAGAAGTTACAATATAAGGAAGCATTAGAAGCTGGAAAGCTAACTGTCTGGCTGTAACTGTGTGCTGCTGCGACTAACTGTGATTACTGACTGTGAGTGCCTGTGACTGAACTGTTATTGTTTGCTACTGTTTGCTGATTTACTGCGTAATTCTACTGAATATCCAGCGTTTGTTTCTCTGGAGAGTGAAACCGAGGAGGAGAAGATATCTTTATCGGCTGATAAAGATATTGCAAGACTCTTAACTTGGACTATACTAGTGAGTCTTACTGGATGGAAATACTGTGAATGACTTAATGGACTGAATGACAATGCTTAAACTCTAACTGGATTAAAAACTATTTAAACTACAAACAGTGTTTGTGTTCAGTGTGTGTATACTCTGGGGCCCTTCCACTCTCGTTTGGCTTCCTGGCTTGACTACTGCTGCAATACTCTTCTAGGGGTTAATCCTCAAGCCCCTAACATTGGTTATGGGCCCAGCAGCATAGTCTAACTAACCAGGATATAGCAGAGAGAGTTGGTGTGAAGTTGCACATTACTGTATAAACAAACTGTTTTAATTAGTTTAAAATAGTCAAAATATCTGAAGAGCAATGGCACAAGTAAATTTGTCACAACTGTCCATGATATCCAGGCTGGATGGAACAAACTATGTTTCATGGTCAATGAAATGTAGTTTACTTCTACGCAGAGAAGGTTTGTGGGACATTATAGCAAACCCACCAGATGTGAGTAGCTGGGATCCTGCTAATGATGATGATAACGAAAAGTTACAAGACTTTAAACTGAAGAATGAGCAGGCTTTATGCATCATAGGACTGACTCTCTGTGATCAGCAGCTTGTCCATATTCGTGGAGAAGAAAATGCTGCAAACTGCTGGGAGAACCTCAGGAAGATTTATGTTCGGGACAGTGTAGGAGCACATATAAATCTTACACGGAAGCTTTTTCGAACGCATCTTCAGAGGAATGGAGATATGTTAGTTCATTTAAACTGTATGAAGAGCATTTTTCAAGATTTGCAAGAAAAAGAGCTTATATTTAATGAACTGCAACAAGTCTACATAATATTATCTTCATTAGATCAAAGCTATGATGACTATGTGACTTCGTTGGAAGTATTGCCAAAAGAAAGTCTCTCATTAACCGAGATTACAGGCAGGCTACTAGAAGAAGCCAGAAGAAGGCGTGAGCGTGACGAGCTGAGAGAAGATAAGAAAGAAGAGAAATTATCTTCAAAGCTTGAAAGAAACCAGCAAAGCAAAGTAAAGCACCTGGAAAAGAGAATTTATCTTCAACGGCATACACAATTAAAAAGTGTTTTAATTGTGGAGGCAGAGGACATTGGCAAGATTCTGCAAAAGAGAAAAAGCCAGAATGTAAAAAGCCAAAGAAAGCATTTGAACTAGCCACGTTTAGCAACTCTGATGTGAAGAATAATTTATGGGTGGTTGTGGGTTTGCTATTTAATGAAAAGCAAAACTGAAACATATCAACATTTTTCAATTGGCTTAGGTTTGCTGAAAGAAAGTCTAAACGACAACTGATAACCCTGGTGACAGATAATGGCACGGAATT